>NC_132987.1:42968500-43287000 GCF_048564905.1 Vicugna pacos
CACCAGAGTTTCCACAGGGACAAAATCTTAATTGTGAATCCTACAAACCGGTAACAACTTACAAAAGGCAGTAACCACAGCCAGGAACCCAGAAAGAAGGCCAGGCAGGGGACTGTTTCTTTAATTATTCTTTTTTTTTTTCCTGAGCATTTTTTATAATTTCACATTTTTAATTTTTATTTATTTTTTAATTTGGGGGGGAATAATTAGGTTTTTATTTATTTATCTTTAATGGAGGTACTGGGGATTGAACCCAGGACCTTGTGCATTCTAAGCATGCACTCTACCACTGAGCTATACTCTCCCCTTGTTTCTTTAAATCTGATGCAACTTGCATTGAGTCAGGTGATGAGTTACCAAGATGAGCCCCTGCTTCCAGAAAAGAAAAGAAACAGACCTGGCCTCAAGGGAACAGAGGATAGTCACAGGAATGCCCCTGCTGCTTTGAAAACCCCAGGTACCTTTTTCAAACAGTCACAAATTAAAAGAGGGGGTGGGCACCCAGAGGACTGGCAGGAGCTTTGGTTCAGAGACCACAGAAGAACACCAGGCTCTCAACCCCTTCCATGTACAGTTTTCCAATCTAGAAAACAACTCCCCTGTCTGGGGCTTGGATCTCTGTCTCTCTAACATTTTACTTAAAAGTTACCACATATATTTCACTGAATGTATCATATGTATTTCTCTCCACCAACAGCCTTCCTCCTTAGTAGGGGTGCTTTTTGCTCCTAGAGATGAAGACCTCCGAGGACCTATGCTAATGACCCGCTCGCACTCTTTCTGGTGCAGTCAGCTAAGTGGAGGTTTTGGTACCCAGCTGGTCAGGTTCCAGGAGATTTCCCCTGCTAATTTTCAGTCACTCAAGGAAAACAAAGGAGTAACTAAGATTGGGTTCCCATGATTTGAAAGAAACCTTGTTCCTCCTCCCCTTCCCCCTGCCAAGATGTGTAGACTTTTGTATTTCACACTTTTACATCTGTTCTTCTCCAAAAATAAAAGCTGTTTATATTCAAGAAACGATGACTACAATACCAGCACATGTTACATCTTTAAAATACTCACAGAGAGAACATACACACTGTTCAGACCAAAGAGCGTGTGCGCTGTTCCTTCCCAGAGCAGCATCTGGGTATGAAGCTGCAGGAGAGCGCAGCCATGCTTTTATTTATTTGTTTGTATGGAAAGAAAATCATGTTCTACCTGACTGGTGCTAGAGCTACCACCTCAAAGAAAACAGAAGAGGGGGTGCGTGGCCTTTTAGGAACAGCAGACACTTGGCTTTGACCTTATGAATCCTAAGGAGTTGCAATGGTAAACCACAGCACTCCTGAACTCAAAGGACCCTTTCAACCATGCAAACAGCTGCAAAGAAGCCATTTCAAATTCATAGTTTCCTCGGAGCCTAAGATACCACCAGTACTAGAAAGAAAACTGTCCCAATCTTGGTCACAGATAGAACCTCTTGAATAATGCAATTAATTCAGTCCCCCATCTAAAGAGTAATTCACATCTCTGATTTAAATGATTTAAGACCCCTTCTGAGAAAGTTGGCTATGCCCCCCAATTGTCAATACTGCAAAAGAACCTAATCATCTTTAACCAGGTATTTTTTATATCCAGTCTAATGATTACTTCCTAATCATCTCTTTCCTTTAACATAGGTCTTCCAAGAAGGGTCTTTGAATTCAATTTTTTGAAAGCATCTTCCCCAAAAGTGAGTAAAATTTTGATATATGGTCATTATCAAGTTGTGCACAAAGTTCCCTTAACAATCATAATTGTCATCAACCTTCCCCCCAAATAAAAAGACATGCAATATAAGCAGTGTGTTTATCTACGAACTGTAGATTAAATAACAACATAGGACATCTTTGTGGCTAGGTAAGAGATGTTTATGGATTGTTGTGACAAGGAAAGTCTGTGGTATTTCTCAGAAGGAAATCCTCTAACCTGCTGTCTAGATTCCAAACCTCCATTCCATTTTCCAAGTCTCAAAAAATAAACAACCCCAAAGATTTCAAGCTGCAAACAAAAGAACGGCTGAAAGGGTGTGTGAATATATACATATATTTTTCAGCTTCCAGGCAAATGTCAGCACTTTCTGAGGTTTTAAACTGAATCCCCACAGGTCCATAGGGAAAAGCAAGAAATTAATACCAGAAGGATGCATCTTCTTGATCAGAGGGGTAGGGCTCTTACTGCCCCTTGAATAAACGTGCTAATTAAAAAAAAAAATCTCAGTGCAAAGAACAGTCCAGGATAATCAGTTGAAATGGTAGTAGCTGATGCTTGATACCATTTCAAGTATCCCCCTTTCTTAGAAATAATTCACATGCATGACATTAGTGTGAATTTTAAGTCCATATTCCAAAAAGTATGTCCCTTCTACAATCTGAAGCCATATGCCTTAAGAAAAAGTTACAGTTATCTTATATAAATCACTATTTCCTACTCTGCATCATTTTTAGGCATACTCAGATTTCTGTGGATATAGTCTGTTTTTCCAAAGCAACCTGTATTTAGTAAATCATTTTTATGATTTCTTTCACATATACTTCCATGATTCACCTGTATTCATGTGTGTGTCTCCATTAAACCCACTACATCTAGAACAATGCCAGGTACACAGCAGATACTCAATCAGTATTTGTTAAATGAATAAGTGAAATCAATATGAAAGAAACAAAAAGAAGACTGTCTTTTTAAACATTTTGGCCAGCGTTTCTAAAACTCTAACATGCATCAGAATTACCTGGAGGGCTTCTTAAAGCACAAGTTGCTGGGTCCCATTCCCAGAGTTTCTGATTCAGTAGGTCAGAGAGGCAGAACCAAAGAGATGATCTTGAAACTGCAGAAATGAGGATCTCACTTTGAGAACCACGGTTTAGACAGTTAACCTATCAGCCAGCTCTTAGAACCTCACAAGGCATAGGATAACATTTGCTGAAAATCTACCAGCTGTAGAATTCTCTTCTACCTACTGGGTAAGCCACACTCGTCCTTGCTCCAAACACTCTCGACATTGCCAACACAGGACATGGATGCAAGGGGACAATACACAGACACATGTCCAAAACAGCAAGAAGTCGTGAGTACAGTGGAACTAAAGATGCTTCATTTCACCAGTGCATTTCTTTATGATGTATCCTACTGCGTAGTTTAATGTCTTTTTCTCAGATGGAAATTACTAAACCACAATGCATAGCCATTCTTCCTCGCACTACCCCCACTTCATTTCACTTACTAATGGGAGCTTCATCTGAGACCAGGGCACGAAATGTAGTGAGAAAGACCATTTTAAAGCTTATTTATATTGTTAATATTTTAGTGTCTGTAAGGACAAGAGCGATGATCAATACTCAGTCCTTAATGATCAGAAATCAAGCAGACACATTGACAAGGTGCAGATATAATCTAAACCCACCACCAGGCTAAACAAAAGGATGCACAAAAACAATTCAACGGAATACCAAGCTCTAACTCTTCAATTACTGCATAGGTTTTTAAAGCACAGCTAGCATTAACTTTCAAATGCATACTTTTCTCATGACCTTGCTCTGGATTTTAGTGCATTATATCCAGATTATAATCAGAGAGGATATTTAATTAGATAATGTTTGCAAGTACTTTGAAGATATAAAGTGCTCTATAAAGGCTAAATATTATTATTTAAATACAGTTTGCAATTACTGCTTACAACCTATTCCACCCACCACACTGCTATAATTTGATTACAAGCGGCTAAAAAAAAAAAAAAAAAAAACCTAGAAGTAGAAATGATGAAACCATGTCCATGAGAAGCTCTGATTCTTACCCTAGGCATAAATAATTTATAAGCATTTTAAATGGAGGGTTAGGTTATAAAATCAAGTAAATCAAGGCAGCTGGCCTCCACAAGACTGAGAACCACAAAGTTGTGTCGATTTTAATAGTTTCTTACTTATAAACCAGGTGGGAAGTAGAGTGTGGTTGAAAACACGGGGCTCTTTACTCTTTTGGCTGCCAACTCCATCTTCCATTTTCTCTATCATAATCTTAAAATATCTATATCCATCTGAAAAAAAAGTGTAACTCCAGATTTTTATTTTAATGGTTGTCTGGCAGATAAAGGCTTGAGAATGGCCCCTGTTCGAACACATCTTCTGGCTCATCTTGCTATCTTCTATGATAATCATAAACTCAGTGGCCTCCAATTCTTTAAAAATGGAAATCTTTGAGCCTAATTCCATGCGCCTTCCAAACACATTTGTTGGATGGTTTCCAAAGAGAATGGCAGATTAAATGTAAACATACCTTATACACGATGTACAAGGAAATCACAGTTAATCCCAAAATGGTTCATATTTTATATAGTTTTTTTTAAAGACAATAAAAAGAGCAATTCACATATTCTAAGCTGACCTTGGTTATTTAAAAAACAAAATCACAAGGAAGAAATACCTTGGAAATAATGCTTAAGACACAACTATGCTCATCACAGAGATCTTGTGCCCCAATCAAAAGGTACCTGGGAAATCTGTGAACCCAGGGAGATTACAGTCAGCTAATTCTGATATCGCGACAAGGTCCATGAGTCAAATACTGGCCATGTGAGTTACCACGGGCACTGGTGTTGGGACAGGTCAGTCATAAGCTTGGCCATTTAGTAGCTCTATGACCTTTGGTAAATGAACTGATTTTTCTAAGCCTCATGTGCTCATCTGTAAATGATACACACTTACCTCACAGGAAATTGGGAGGTAATGTGACAATGTCAGGAGACTTACAGATCACTTTTAACTTTCACTGTAAATTGCACTGCTAAAAATTTATTCTAAGGAAATAGAGATGTATACAAAAACATATATAAGGATAAATAATTGTAACAACTAACGTATAAAAATGATATATACAAAGATTTGTCTATAAGGGTGTTTGATTATAAAAGCACTAAATACAAGAGTTGAAAAGTTGAAAATAACAAAAAGTTTCACCAATAGGAATTGGTTAAATATATTATGATACATTCCCACAATAAAATGCTAAGCAATCCTTAAAACATAAGATTAGAAATTTGAACACTGACTGGATATTTGAAGAAATTAAAAATTACATACTAATTTTTAGACATGATAATAGTATTATGGTTATGTATTTTTAAGAGTGTTTATCCTTTAGAAATACATACTAAAATATTTACAAATAAATGGATATGATGCTTCAAAATAATGTAGGGGAGGATATGGATGGGGGTGTAGACAAAGCAAGATTGGGTATGAGTGGGTAATTGTTAAGCTGGGGTCTCATTATACTGTCTGCTTTTTAAAACAACAGTTTAATTTAGATTTAATTCACATTCCATAAAATTCACCCTTTTTTTTGAAGTGTTCAAGTGATTTGTAGTATATGCATGGAGTTGAGCTACCAATCACCATTATCTAATTTTAGGACATTAGCAGTCACTTCCTACTCCCCCCCCACCTCCTCCAGCTCCAGCAACCACTAATCTACTTTCTGTCTCTATGGATTTGCCTATTCTGGACATTTCATATAAATGGAATCATATAACATGTGGCCTTTTGTGTCTGGCATCTTTCACTGCATAATGTTCATCAAAAGTTCCTTTTATTACCGAATGATATGCCATCTTACAGATATACTACTTTTTGCTTATTTATTCATCAACTGATGGATGTTTGAGTTGTTTCCACTCTTTGGTTATTATGAATTGTGCTACTAAAAACATCTGTATACAAGTTTTTGTGTGGATATACGTTTTCAGTTCTCTTTTGTATACACCTAGAGGTGGAATTACTGGGTCACATGGTAACTCTCTATTTAACATTTTGAGGAACTGCCAACGTGTTTTCCAAAGTGGAATGACCCATTTTACATTCCCACCAGCAGTGTATGAGCATTCCAATATTCTTTCTACTTTTACAAAAGCTTTAAATTCCCCATGATAAAGAATTTTTAAAAATTATGCCATAGGAGAACATGAATAGCACGCAAAAAGGTTAAGTTCAAAAAAACAGGTTGCAGATAATATATACAATATGATCTTAATTTATTTTATTTTATTTTTTTATTGAAGTGCAGTTGATTTAGAATGTTAGTTTCAGGTGTACAGAAAAGCGAGTCAGCAATCTTAATTTTTTAAAAGCTATCTGTTTAGCTATGCATAGAAAAAACTACTAAGTCATATACCAAAATGTATCTGTGGTTATCATTGAGAATCAGTAATAGAGAAGCAATTATTTTTGCTTTTTTCCATTTCCCAAATTTCTGCAGTGATCATGTGTTGCTTTTATAATGAGAATATGAGGCTTTTTTTAAAAAAATGAAACAAACTTCTAACAATTCAGCAGTCTTTGCTCCCATTCACAACCAACATTTTCTGGGCCCTGGAGCCCCAGGGATCATCCTGGTGGAATTCTTAAGAAAATCAAAAATATACATTGCCTTCATGAAAGCTTGCTGTATAGTAGTAGATAAAATTCAAGGAAGAAAGTTCTGAGTGTTCTAAAAAAAGTTATGAGGTCAGTTTGGAAAGGATTTACAAGTGAGAGGGATAATTTCTAGCTGAAAGATTCACGAAAAATTTTGTGGACAAGGAGCCATTTGAATGTTGAGTGTTGGAGTAGAGGGTACAGAAAAAGACAATAAGATAGGGCACCCCTAAAAGAGCATCCATGGGGAGAAGGGAGATGTTCCCTGTGGCAGGTAAGAAGGGATGGTCATTAAAACTGCAGGGCATGGTGTGGGGCCCAGCTGAATTTTAGCTGGTCTTTACATAAAGAGTTCAGTCTTTGGTCTGTAGACTGTGAGGAGTCAGAGAAGGCCGTGAATAAAAATACCCAGATTGAAACTGTGCTTTAGGAAGACTAACGTGGCTGCAGTATATACAGGAGACTGGTCAGAAGAAGGCTGGTGGTAGGGACTTAGGAGACAAGTCTTGTCACAGGTGCCACCCAGGGGAGAGTAACTGCAGCAGGACGGCTGGAGACAAGAGGACCCATGCGATAGATATCAAGGAAGGATTTTAAAGATTGGGGTAAAATAAATGTGTTTTGAGAATTTCCAGGCACCCCCTTGAGACAAGTGGAGGCAATCTGGGCATGTAAAAAAGTAGAAAGAGAATCATCTTTCTCTAGAGGTAAATAAACTCCCAGAATGGAAGAAATTACAAGCAGAATTCATCCAACATTTTCTTTTTAAGTCCTTCCTCTCTCTCCACGAAGAACCTTGTATTTATATGTGCAGAATAACATTTCATTCAAAAATATCACCTAGATTTTCTTGGAACTGTCAGCACACGGCTAGTTCAGGCCCTGTTCTCAGAGTGCTTCTTCCCCCACGGACGTGGAAGAACAATCTGACAGGAAAGCATCTTTCAGACACAAGTTTTCCCAATTTCTATAAGAAACACAGACTCAGACTGATTACACTCAGCTGGGAATGGCTGCCATGCTCCAATCACAGTAGCTCAAAGCCGGGTGGACTTTAGACCCACTATCACTGAACAAAGGAATGGCATAGAACAAGAAGGGCCTGGAAGATTAAGTCCAGGGTAGAGACATGAAAGAAGAAAGGGCCAACCAGCAAGACTCAAAATTATAAGATTTCAAAGAGCCTTACAGATAAGGGGGGAAAATTTGGTATTTCCATGAAGGAAAAGTATTCTTGGGTATTCTTTCATCCACAAAATATTCCATGACCTCCTAAGTAGCTAATTATGCAAACAGCAAACCATGACTTATGTGAGCTTTTGTACTAAGATTACTCCAGTTAATAATGAATACTGAAAATGATTATGCATATTTCTCTGATGTTCTGATAACTACCACTACACCCTATTTTATTATGAGGCAATGTCATAGCAAGGCAAACACCTGTTTCATGTCTCTAAAAAACATCAAATGTATCTAATTTTAAAACTGCTATGCTATTATCATTTTAAGATACTGTTATCTTACCAATTCATGCAACTTTACTAAACTCTCATTTAAGACCAGATTTAATTAAATACTCTGGGGTAATGAATTAATAATGCTTCAAGATTTCTTTCAGCCCGTGAGACCTCTGACCAGAAGGTTTTAAACACTGGACTAGTACTAGTGTATCATTTCAGGCGCCCACTCCCTCCCCGACCCCACCCCCACACAAACTTTGAAAAGGCACAGGCACAATAAATGCGCTTTTATTTGAATAATGGTTAATCCATAAAGAGGAGAAAAAAGTTTAAAAAGAAAAGTGGTTTTAATGAATAATGCTGGTACTTGATACTGGCTAGAAATATACTAATCCCCAAAAAGCTTCTAGGCGGAGCTCACCTCATCTGAAATGAATGCTTATACTGGGGCAAAGGTCAACCCAGGACATCAGAGGGTCAGATATATTCCATCAGAGGTCAATGTAATGTCACTCTGGACATAAAAAAGAAAAAGTACTATTAAAAAGAGGACTTCTGACGGTTTTTTTTTTCCCTCTCAGGATCATTTCCTACTAGGTACAATCACTGGGATCAAATGCTGGTAGAATCAAGTTTCCCATAAAATTCTATTTAATCACAGAATAGCATATTTGTGTAGTGCTTTATGGTTTTCAAAGCACTGCCATAAATACTTTATTGCTTTTTGAAACCTGTATATAAGGAAGGCAAGCAGTTGTGATCATTCCCATTTTTTAATTAATAATGGTTAAATGACGGATCCAAAGTCACAGAACTTATAAGACATGGACATAGATCCAGTGCTCAGTCCACACCATTCACTCATTCTCTCCTTCATGCATTTATTCAACCAACGGGGACTATGGACTCAGAGATTAACAAGACCCAGCCTCTGGCCTCAAGGAGCCCACAGTTTAGTGAGCAAGTAGAAAGAAAACCCCAAGTCATTTACAACACAAGCATGAAAAACGTAGCTGGAAGAATGCATGCAAATCCTCCAGATGAGGTCAATTATTAAATCTAGGTTTCAATAGAGAAAGAAACAGCCAGGCAGAGAAGGGAGTGAGGGGTAGAGGGAGAAAGACAAGCAGAGGTCATCCAATTCTGTTCAAACAGAAAAGTGAGTGAGTCCTGGCAGAAACTTACAGGATGAAGTCAGCAGTAGCCAGTCTTGGCCTTGAAGTCCTTACTCTGTGGGCCAAGCTAAGGACAGCCAAGCTGTTCAGATTCAGATATATTCTAATCTCCAAAAAGCTTTCTGGGCTGATCTCACCTGGTATGCAGTAAAGCACACTGGTGGCACATTTCATTTCTTTTAATTCTGTGATGTCTTGAAGGAAGAATGACTCAGGCCCTGGGTTTGAATGACTAGAATTGTTTTCTGTAGCCTCTGTATATATACACACATTTCATACACCCACACAGATAGTTTATATCCATAATATTATATATAGGTATCCACATAGATTATACAAAACATACATAGAACTCTATAAACCTTGCATGCAGAGAAATCTGAATAATGTATATGTCTAGACTGACCCCTTGGGACATGTTCAGATAGATAAGGCTTGTGGAGAGAGATTACCATGCCAGACAGCCATCTGTCCTAGATGATTCCGATAGTCATTTGCCTGCAGAGGAGGAACTGAAGGGGGTTGGACAAGATGAACTCCAAAAAGTTACCTTAAAGCTCCATGGTTTTATGTACAAAGCAGTTTCTCTATTTTCAATAAATAAAATTCTACAAACCTGGTGAAGTAATTCCTGTGCCATTTATTTGTGCTCAGGCAGAAAATGTACTATTGATTTCTGATAATGTGACAAATAATGTGACTCAGAGAAAAGAGCACTGAATGAGGAGTCAGGAAACCTAGATTCTCGCCCCAAATCACCCTTCTCCCCTCCCCAACCCACTCCATCTCCAACGGGGGAGGGGGCTGTGTGACCTTGAGCAATAGACCTCACCTCTCTGGGCTTCAGCTTCCCATATACTAAATGAAAGGATTTGGCTAAGTGTTCCATAATTCTCTTCCAGCTCTAAAACTATGAAATCATTCCACTCCCTCAAGACTAGTTTATCTCTGGAGCTCTAAAAATAAGGATTAATAAAACTGGATTCAGATCACCACTTTTCTAAACATCACCTCTTTTCTTACTTTTTAAAACCATCCAAATCTTGCATAATTTAAATGATCAGGGCTGTCACTGGTCGCTCTGGTTTAAATTATGCATTGTTGCTATTTGGGGAAAATTTAGACTGGGTCCAGTCTGGGATCACTGGCTGAGAACAATAAGCCCCCAGAGTGAGAAGGATAAAGGCCCCTCCAGACAGGATCTGCTTTTAATGCATTGAGAGCAGAGTTTACAAAAAGAGCATTGATTGTGTATATTAAAGAGCCACCAAAACAGCAAGGGACTGGTAGGACTGCAGCAAATTCTCCTAGATGCCACTGACCTTGGCTGCATTTCAGGGGTCAGGCATTCCCCAGGAGGTTCTCAGCAGGCAGGCTTTCCTGAAGGTTTAGGAACAAATGAGACCTCTCATCTACAAGAGCCCATCTCTACTAATCTGGGAAAACAGAGAGAGATTGATCTGCCCTCTGATTTGTGGAGATTACCTCTGTGGCCTTTGGACTCAACTGCCAGCCTGCACACCTCACCCACCACAAGACTGGTCGCAGCCCCAGCCCTCTGGGATGCAACTGTCCCCACATCTGCATTTAAATCATCCAGCCAGCAGTTCCCCATCTCTAGGGCTGGCTGGAAGCTGTAGCCCTCTCTCTTTCCACACCTCCTGCAGGCAGAAATACAGAAGCAAAGCACTAAGCCCAGGCCACAAAGAGCAATTTCAGTGAATTGTGCAAAGACATCTTTTCAAAATACTGATCTCAGGAGCACAGGTCTCCCATGTGTGAATCGCACGCCAGGTCGGCTGGTAAGCCCTTGTGGTTGCTCACAAGTCTGCAAGCTCTGGGCTCAGTATCTCAGAAATCTTCCCTGGAAAAAGCCCAGAAGGGACACCTCTGACCAAGCCCAACTTAAAATCACATCACAGCGCTTTCCATTAGAGAAGGGATGTTGAGATTCCGGCTCAAGAAAATCACAAGTCTTGCCCCATTGTTCAGATACCCTTCCCCCTACCCCACTCCCCTGCTTTGCCACTTTCCCCGATCCTGAAGTCTGGGCCATCCATCCACCTGATTAACCCGCTGGCAGCAACTCCCAGCACAGAAAGTAGGGCAAATGAACACATACAGTCTGTAAAGCAGGAAGCCACAGACTTGGCCAAAGCACCCCGTTACCAATCCCCACCCCCAACTGCCCAGGAGGCACTGGATTCTGAATGTGGCATTTCGGTGCCAGGGAAATAGACAGCTTACTGTAATAACGTATGAATGAGCTTTTGCTACCCAACTATCAAAGAAGCCAATTTAAATGGCATCTCTGTTCCTTCTCAGCCTCTTGACCGCCTCGCAGAAACCTCACCTCTGAGATGGAAGGATTAAGAAGGAGAGGGGGAGTTTAAAAGGGAGGGAGTAGGTGGGGAGAGGATGAAAAAGTACCACTTTGACCATAAAGGTAATTCTTTAAAATAACCGTAAAGAAGGAGGCAACGTCAAGAGAAGCACTGAATATTCAAGTATATAACCCCAAGATTTAGCATCAGTCTAACAATGTATTCCTCAGGAGGGCGTGTGAACTTCCAAGCTTCACCCATCCTGCGTGCCTCTGTGTTGAGAGCCACCATCAATTCGGTCTCACTGACCCTCCTTGCCTCAAGTATATACAAGTCGCTTTTTAAAATTATTTTATTTTTGGTTCAGGAGAGGAAGAAGCCGTGCTTAAATTGATGGCCGATCGTTCCCAGACCCCCGCTGCTGCAGCCACCCCCACCCTTCACCCCCTTCCTGGCAGGCAGCATCTAATTAATATGGCAAGAAAGCTCTGCCCCTTTCCCTGAAGGAGTGTGTTAGGATTTGGGGGTTGGGGGTGGGGAGGCGTCGAGTCTGCACTAGGATTCCTGGTATTCCGATTTCAAAACAACAGCAAAATGGATTCTGTAACAGTGATGTCTTAGTCAATGCAATGAATCGGCGTCTGAGGCAATTCAAGTGAGGGTAAATGCAAACCAAGGGGGCTGGGGGAGGTAGGTGCTTTACAAAGGACTAGCCCTAGAGACAGAGAAAACACACGCGCGCGCGCGCACACACACACACACAAACACACACACACTCCCGGGAGTTCCGGTCTGATTGGGGAAAAGCAGGGAACACATCCCTTTCACCTGCTTAAGTTCAGCCATAAAACTGAAATGTCACAGCCACAAAGTCAGAAAGCACAGACAAGGCTGAGTTAAAACCATAAATAAAGGTGAGTGGCAGACCGGCATTTACGAGAGAGCTGAGATAGAGTCCGGGCGCGGACGGCAGAAAAGGGGGAAGGGGAGGCAGCTGCCATAAAAAGACCAGCATAGCCATAGCTGCCCCCTCGGAGCGGCAGGTTCGGCTTCGTGGGGACAGTCAGGCTCACAATGCCATCTTGCAGGTAGCTGAAAAACGTGAGAAGCCAGTGCCTTTATTCACCCTGTTGTTATTCTAGCAGAAAGGGACGGTGGGGTTTCGAGCCTTGGCACGAGTAGACTGCCCGGGGTTTGTGTACACGTACACACACACACACACACACAAACACACGGGCTTTTCATTTTAATGCTCTTACACTGGTCTAAGAAGAAACCGGCATAAGCTCCACGCGCTCTCGGGGGAGCCTTGGTCACCACCAAAGGAGGACACGTACCGCACAGCCCTTGCCTCGGGGGTTAGCCAAGAGCACCTCAGCAGCCCCTGAATCAAAATGAGAATCCAGGTTCCCTCTCGTTGCATTCGCCCGCCTCTGTCCATCAGCCCCAGCCCCAGTCCACGCACCAAGCCCATTCACCCTGACCCAAAACACTGGAAAGAAATCAGAAAACGTGTTCTGCTCACCCTCAGAGCCGAGAGATCGATTTCATCCAGGCTGCGAGCCGGGGAGTCGCTCGCCATGTCGCCTTCTTCGCGGGAGAAATGGACCAAAACCACCCCGAAGCTTCTCCCTTGGAAATTCCACCTTGGTCTATTTCACTCGCGTCCTCATGCGGGTGTCGCGCCAGAGGCCCGGGGCCCAGCCTCCCCCGCCCACTCCGACCCCACAGCGTCTGATCGCGAGCCTCCGCTTGCCGGTCCGCCAGGTCCGGGAGCCCAACCTGCGCGGATTTCCAAGCCCAGAGCCGCGATGCGTGTGGGCTGCGCGCCCTGATCGGCTAAGGGCGCTGGGGCTGCGTGGGTGTATTTAAATGGGACATGCTTCTTTGCTTGTGCGTGGATGGCGGCTGCATTGGCTGTTATAATGAGACACATCAACTCCTCCACTCAGCTGGGGGGGTGGGGGTGGAGAACCACACAGAACTGTCTATCACCGCTTCCTGGGAGGAGTAAAGGGGTTGGGGGGGGGATGGGGGAAGGCGGAGGAGGCGTGGTCTCCGACTTGGGAGAGGCCGCGCTTCCTGACCCGGTCCCTCTGCACCAACGTGGATGGGGGAGGGGCGCGCACTCCTTCAGCCCAGGCTTTTGCGGGTTAATCGGGCTGGATCTGAAGAGCTGTTCCCGAACCGTGCTATGCTTATCGTAGGGACTAGGGGGCTTTATTTTTGTGTGTCCAATTCGTATGCTGCAGCAAAATGGCCCTTCAGTCGCATTTTGAGGGGTTCTCGGCAGAGTTCAAATGCTCTAGCGTTGAAAAAAAAATCCTGAAGGGGAAAAAAAAAAGAGTGACGCCCTCCTCCCCCATTAATTATTTGTGGGGCTGGAGTAACGCGGGCTGGTGCAACCGGTGCATATAAGGACTTGTGTGCAAGGAAGGGGATCCGCCTCCAGCCGCGGAACGAATGGGGGAGACGCGCACTCGCGCGGGGCACGCAGCCCCGCGTTTCAGCAAATTGCAACTGCAGCCCCCGGGATCCAGGATGGCAGTTCTCCAGGGCCAGTCCCTCGCCGCCTCGGGGCTGGGAAGATCTGCCAGAAGCGGGAAAGCTGGGAGAGCTGAGCTCCCTCTGGCCTCGCCACACCCAGGACCTGTCCGTGCCGCAATTCCCCCACGGAAACGACCGAATTGAAACGAGAATTGTTCTCCGGGTGCAGTGGCTTGACTGCTTCAGGTAACTCCAAAGGCAACACTGGGTGAGGCAGCGCACGCCGCCTCAGGACCCTGCGTTTCCCTTTCAGGCAGCGTTTCGGCGGCTGACCCACCCAGATTAATACAGAAAGTTTGGCTGACGGATAAGATGTAACACAGAAGATGTACGGAGTGAGAGCGATTGCACTCCACCCGCTTTTTCATGTAAAGGCTGAACGATTACCGTGGTAAACATGACAATCTGTAATCAGGAGTGTGAAGTCCCTTCCCCCAACCCCCTCTCACAGCCCTTCCTCCGGCCTTGGCCAGGCGAAATACATGGGATGAAACGCTAAAATTAAACTTTTCTCCAAATACAGCAGTAGCTTTATCTGCACCTCTGTTAAGAAGGGAATTTTCTTCTGGCCAAGTGCCCTGAGGTTTTATTTAATCGTGTAGAGCGAATATCAGCTTCAGAATAAGGCTTTTGAATGAATGAATGAAAACTAATGCAGTTAGTTCATCAGGATTGCAGACCTTAGAAGACTTTCAAACGGCATTCGGTTAGCATTGTGCTGTTTTTGTTAATAATACTGCATTTATTTATTTGCATTGTGCATCATGAAACTTGTTCCACATCTGTGTAGCCACAACAGTTTAGGAGCTTTGGCCATTAAAACGTGAAACGTTTAAATGTGTCATATTCAAAACATTCGATTTGATTTTTCATTTTCTAATGAAATCATCCAGCTCGAGGTAGTGAGTTATCTGCCGTAAGCCACCAAGTACTGTCGAAATGATGTAAAAATCAACCACTTCCCACCATCGTCCTTATTTTTCCCTTCTGTGCCTTTTACCCTTAATCTAGATGACAAGTTCGTGTATTGTCTCAGTGTTGAAAGAAAATAATTAAGATCAGGTATTGACATCTATGAACAGAACTATTTTTAAAACTCCGAACATACGAAAAATGAGGTAAACATTTTTTCAAGGGGAACCTTCATTTTATACCCCAAATTTTATTTGAAACATCACAAATGGGTCATTTCTTTCAGCGTTAGTCAGCTGTTCAGGCCATGAGCATGTCATGATACTGGCACTAAATTCTACGTTCGGTTTAGAATCAGATTAGAAACCTATATATTCAGTACAGTGGGGAATATACTAACTGGGGAAGGGCTGTCTAGGAGCCTGAGAGGATGATGAGAGTCAGGTGGAGGCAGGGATGCTGAATGCAGGAAATACCATAAAAGGAGAGATTACAATAGCCAAGGAACCTCCAGCTGGAAAGGGAAGGAGGAAACTCCAGGCAGTCTGTGCTAGAGGTGAAGTAATTGTGATGCCTGGGCTGAGGAGGAAAGCAGAGGTCAGATCAGGTAGAGTTTTTACATGCCCCCTTAAGGAATTTGAACTTTATTTTTTAGACCGAATGTGTATCAAATTTCAGCCATTTCAATACAAATTCCTAATTTTGCCATACCAGTATACCTCCTGGGCAGTTGTTGTTTACTTAACATTTTTCTTTAAATCAGCACTTTTCTCTTTTTCTTATGTTTCACTTAAGAGGAAACATAAATCACTACTGTGGACAGAAAGCTAGCAACATCTGCTAAAAAATAGAAGAGAACCATTAAAATAAATACAATGAAAAATAAAACAATATTATTTCATTCCAGCTAACTATCTACCCTGAGGCCTGCTCTTACTTTGTTAAACCAGAGATTAGCAAATGCCAGAAAAGATATTCAAAACTTGACCAAAGTGAAATTTTCTTCTTGATGTAATCTGAAGGATTGAAAGAATCGTTATCATTTATGTGCAGTTTGGAAGCCTGAAAAACAATATGATATGATGTTTATGTCTGTCTCAATATGTAGATAACCATAAAAAGCATGGACACAGACAGGAAGAATACAGGTCAACTTCAGGATAGTGAGGAGAGAATAAAAGAAAGCAAAAAGGAGGCTTCAACAATGATATCTAATTTCTTTCTTTAAAAAAGTGCTTAAGCAAATATTGTTAAGTGTTTGGAATTGTTAAATCTAGATGGGAAATAGGGTAGCACCCCAAGGGGCTGCCCTCTAATTGCCAAGAGAAATGGGGCCACACACACATGCAGAAGGTTAACTACCTGCATCCCCTGCCCTGCAGCATATCCTGTCCTGCCCTCCTTCCCACTACAGTCAGCAAAACAACCACTCAGAATTAGATAGCACAGATAGGCAAGTGAGATTTCCAGACACTGAGATGAGCAGACAAATCACCAATCATTCATGGACGTCTATTACTTGAAGGAGAGGCACTAATTTCAATCAATAAATGAATCAAAAGCTCGAAGCTATTTTTAATAGAGCAAAAAGAAGTTTTATAATATATTTTTACCCTCAGAGAGATATAATACAGGACCTTACATTCATAAAACAATTAGATTATTATGAAAACGAACCAGTTAGAGGACAAATTAAGAATGTTTATTGAAAATTTTTTAGTGAGTTGAACAATAATAACTAATACTATGCTGCAGATACTCTTAAAGCATTCACATATTAACATATTTAATCTTTATAATCTTACAAAATACTCAATATTGTTAACATTCATTTTACAGATGAGTAAACTGAAAAATAGAAAGGTTAATTAACTTACTCAAGAAAACACAGTAATAAATGGCTGAACCAAAATTTGAATTCAGGCTCTTAATCACCATGCTATAGTGACTCAGGCCAAACTGAATTAGTAAACTAGAAGTTTGGGCCCAGCTTTCTCCCAGATTACAGGAGAAAGGAGAAAGCAATGAGCCAACATGTAAGTAATATGGAGAATAAATCCAGAAGTTTCAACATTTGTCTAATAGGAGGCTAGAGAATGAATAAAAGGAAATACTCAAAGAAATGATAGAAAAGTTCCAATATCTTTATGTTAAAAGCTCTCATTTAGTGTATAAGTAAAAATTACCACACTTGAACACATCCTGAAGCAATTTCAGAGCATCAAGGATACAAAGGTTATTCTAACCAGGCCACCTACATCAGCAACAATTGATGCTAGTAGATAATGGAACAAAATATTCTATGGGAATTGTTTTTACCTTAGAATTCTCTACCTAACTAAATTATCATTTAAGAGAGAATACAAAATAATGACATTTTCAGATAAAGAAGGATTAAATGATTGATCATCTGGTAAAAAATTACTGGAAAGTATATTCCATCAAAGAGAAAATGGAATCAAAAAGAAAACTGCAATACAAAAGACAATGGTAAGCAAAGGTAGCAAACTCTTACCCACTTAAAGTCATTCTCTTTCTTCCTTGCTGACAAAATTCTGATTTGGAGAATTTATCTTCCATGTATTTCAAGAATATGGGCTCACCTCAGCCCCAGAGAAATAATGAATGCTAGCTGGTCGAAACTCATCACAGGAATTCTGTCCTCTTTCCTAATGATTGATTTAGTCATAGGCATATCATGCAACACTAACTGAAGAAAAGCCTGGTGGGAGTTGTAAGAATGGTTTTCCTCTTCAAAAACTAAAACAAGAAGGGAAGAGAAGAGAAGCAAAGGGAAGGGAATGGGAGGGAAGGGAATGGAAGAAAAGGAAAGAGAAGAGAAGAGAAGATGGCCAGAAGAAGCTTCCTGCCTGTGGTAGCCATCCTCCAAGATGGCTGCCAGTGAGCCTCACCTGGTATTTACACCCTTGTCTCGTTCCCTCCAACATAGAATACAAAGGACTTCCAAAATTGGATAATAAAAGGCATTTCAGCTTTTACCTTGTTTTCTGCGTTCACTTACTCTCAGGCAGGGTTTCTCAGCCTCAGCACTATTGACATTTTGGGCCTGAGAACTCATGCTGTAGGGGGCTGTCCTGTGTACTGCTGGATCTTTAGAAGCATCCCTGGTCCCTATCCACCAGATGCCAATAACACCTTCCCATTTGGGACAACTGAAAATGTCTCTAGACCTTGCCAAATATCCCCTAGAAAGAAAGAAACCTGGTTGAGAACCATTGCTCTAGGGGAAACCAGCCACTGTGTCCTGCAGACATTCATGCATCTTGCCAGCCATGTGAGTAGGCTGCCTTGAAGTTGATCCTCCACTCCAGTCAAGCCTTCAGATGACTTCAAGCCCTGCTGGCTCTAACTGCTACCTCATGTACTGTCCTAAGCTAGATCCACTGAACCAAGCCACTCCCAAGTCCCTGGCCCACAGAAACCATGATAAATAATAAATGTCATTGGTGGTATAAGCCACTTGATTTGTTGTGCAGCAGTGGATAACTACTACATTGTCTTCAGACAGGGCTGTCTGTGGTTGTAACAGATGGACCTATAGCAGCCACCTTCCTACCAGGTTTGGATGAGCTTGAGAAAGAAAGCAGAAGATAAAAAGCAATTGGATCCTTAATCACATCATTGAGCCACTAAATTAATCCAGGAATAAGCTATATCTTCTTTATGTGTGACATAAGTTTTTCTCTCTTTGTATAAGCTACTTTTAGTTGTGTACTCTGTTGTTTGTAGCCAAACACTTTCTATTACAGAAAATAAACATTGAAACTTTTAATTAAGTCGTCATTATTGCTTATTCACTGAAGAAAAAGAATGAAGCTGGAGGAATAACCCTCCCAGACTTCAGACAATACTACAGAGCTACAATAATCAAACCAGCATGGTATTGGCAGAAAAACAGACATATGGATCAATGGAACAGAATAGAAAGCCCAGAATAAACCCACACACCTATGATCAATTAGTCCTCAACAAAGGAGCCAAGAATATATAATGGAGAAAAGAAAGTCTCTTTGACAAGTGGTTTTGAGAAAGCTGGACAGCCACATGTAAATCAATGAAATTAGAACACTCCCTCACACCATACACAAAGATAAACTCAAAATAGCTTAAAGACTTAAACATAAGATCAGACACTATAAATCTCCTAGAAGAAAATATAGGCAAAATATTCTCCAACATAAATCTTAGCAATGTTCTCCTAGGGCAGTCTACCAAGGCAATAGAAATAAAGGCAAAAATAAGCAAATGGGACCTGATTAAACTTAGCTTTCGCACAGCAAAGGAAACTATAAACAAAATGAAATGACAACCTATGGAATGGGAGAAAATATTTACAAATGATGCAGTTAACAACAGCTTAATTTTCAGAATATACACAACAGCTCATACAACTCAGTAACAAAAAAATAAACAACCTAGTCAAAAAAAAAAGTGGGGGGGGGAGACCTAAATAAACATTCCTCCACTGAAGACATACAGATTACCAATAGACACATGAAAAAAATGCTCAACTAATACAGAAATGCAAATCAAAGCTACAATGAGGTATCACTTCACACCAGTCAGAATGACCATCATTCAAAAGTCCACAAACAATAAATGCTGGAGAGGGTGTGGAGAAAAGGGAATTGTTAGTGGGAATATAGTTTGGTGCAGCCACTATGGAAAACAGTATGGAGAGTACTTAAAAAAATAAAAATAAACTTACCCTATGATCCAGCAATCCCACTCCTGGGCATATATCCAGAGGAAACTCTAATTCAGAAAAATACATGCACCCCAATGTTCATAGCAGCACTACTTACAATAGGCAAGACATGGAAGCAACCTAAATGTCCATTGACCTATGAATGGATAAAGAAGTTGTGGTTAAAAAAAAAATTAAGTCATGGTGTATATATATATATATATATATATATATATATATATATATATACATATATATATGATGGAATACTACTAAACCATAAAAAAGAATAAAATAATGCCATTTGCAGCAACATGGATGGGCCTGGAGATATTCATACTAAGTGAAGTAAGCCAGAAAAAGAAAGAAAAATACCATGTAATACCACTCATATGTGGAATCTGAAAAACAAACAAACAAACAAACAAACAGATACAAGTGAACCTATTTACAAAACAGAAACAGACTCATAGATATAGAAAATAAATATGTGGTTACCAGGGGAGCAAGGACAAGAGGGAGGGGTGGAGGAATAAAATGGGAGCTGGGGATTTGCAGATACTAACTACTATATATAAAATAGATAAAACAGAGATGGTCCCACTGTGTAACGCAGTGAACTATAGTCAACACCTGGTAATGACCAATAATGAAAAAGAATATGAAAAGGAACATATATATATGTATAATTGAATCACTATGCTGTACATCAGAAATAAAAAATTGTTTAAAGTCTTTATTATCACCGATTCACAAAGTAAAAAGAAATAATGATAATCTAAAACTAACAATCTTATGAGCATAAAGGGAAAGGAGACAGAAAAGCATGTTAAGATTTTGTCTGATTTGGAGATATATAGAGATACTTTCTCTAATCACAGAAAAATGTAAGTTAATTATTCATGATAACAATGAGGTATCATCTCACACCAGTCAGAACGATCATTATTCAAAAGTCCACAAATGATAAATGCTGGAGAGGATGTGGAGAAAAGGGAACCCTTCTACACTGTAGGTGGGAATATAGTTTGGTGCAGCCATTATGGAAAACAGTATGGAGATTCCTTAAAAAACTAAAAATATACTTACCATATGATCCAGCAATCCCACTCCTGGGCATATATCTGGAGGGAACTCTAATTCAAAAAGATACATGCACCCCAATGTTCATAGCAGCACTATATACAGTAACCAAGACATGGAAGCAACCTAAAAGTCCCCCAACAGATGACTGGATAAAGAAGTTATGGTATATTTATACAATGGAATACTATTCAGCCATAAAAAAGAAATAATGCCATTTGCAGCAACATGGATCGGCCTGGAGATATTCATACTAAATGAAGTAAGCCAGAAAAAGAAAAAGAAAGAAATATACCACATGATATCACTCATATGTGGAATCTAAAGAAAAACAAGAAGACACTAATGTACTCATCTACAAAACAGAAACAGAGTCACAGACATAGTAAACAATTTATGGTTACCAGGGAAAAGGGGGTGGGAAGGGATAGATTTGGGAGCTTGAGATTTGTAGTTATATATAAAAATAGATTAAAAAAACAAATTCTTCTGTATAGCACAAGGAACTATATTCAATATCTCATAACAACATTTAGTGAAAAAGAACATGAAAATGAATATATGCTTGTATTTGTATGACTGGGACATTATGATATACACCAGAAATTGACACATTGTAACTTCAGTTGAACAAAAATTATGCATGATATAAGAGTCACCATATAGGCAAATATAAATTAGATATTACAAACTACTTGAGTAGAAAAAATGGAACAAGAATAACATGATGAAGTCAATAAAATGAAGAAAAAATAAATAAACCAGAACATGTAGCGTAAAGGACATGTTTCTAGAATGGTGGGGCCCACTCAGCATCCCTTCTGTTTTTGCATACTGTGGTAGGTAGACTAATGCCCTCCGCCTGCCAAAGATGTTCATGTTCCAGTCTGCAGAACCTTACCTGGCAAGAGGGTCTTTGCATGTGTGATTAAATTAAGGAATATGGGAAGTGGAGATTTTCTTGGATTAAGCAGAGTGGGCCCAATGTAATCACAAAGATCTTTAAAATGAAAGAGGGAGGCAGAAGAGAAAATGAGAGAAAGATGAAATGGAAGAAAGGCACAGAGAAATGCAACACTGCTGTCTTTGACAGTGAAGGAAGTGGGGCATAAGCCATAGAATACGGGCTACCTCTAGAAGCTAGAAAGGCAAGGAAATGGATTCTTGCCTAGAGCTTTCAGAAAGCAAATCAGCCCTGCAGACACCTTCATTTTAGCTCAGTAAGACCCCTTTTGACTTCAGACCTCCAGACTGTAAGATAATAAATTTGTGTTGTCACTACATTTGAGGTAATTTGTCACAGCACTGATTTAAAAAAAAAAAAAGCTAATAAGACTTCCTGTATCCATATTTCCTTTTGAATAATGGTCTTTTTCCCCTTGGTTACAGATCTCTGGAGAGCTGTTCCTTGAGTTTTCTGCCCACTGTTATCCAAAGGGTGAGTAGGTGTCTGAAATCAGAATAGAAGTCCCTTTCACAGAATCCTGAAACTTAAGAAGAATGGCAACAGACTGAAAGTGGTTAATGATCATTTGTGCCAATTGTGGTACCTTAGCTACAGGGATTTACTAGAGTCTTTTCATCCTTCCTATTTCTCAGAAGTTACCTTTTTTCTATCTATTCCATGCATAGTCTCTGTGCTGTTTTTTACTGCTATGTGACAAACCACTTCAAAACTCAGTGAATAAAACAACAAGCATTTCTTTAGCTCACAAATCTGTAATCTGGGCAGAGTTTGGTGGGGAAGTTTTGCTCTACAGAGCATCAGCTAGAACTGGAGAGCCCATTTCCAAAACGCCTCACTCACGCATCTAGCAAATTTGGCCCTGGGCTCTGTGGTGAGTGCTCAGCCATGGCTGATGGCTGGAAGCTCTGGTTTCTCTCCAGGTTGGTCTCTCCATGGGCTGTTGGGGCTTTTTTATGGCATGGTAGCTGAGTTCCAAGAACAAGTGTCCCATGAGAACGAGACAGAAGCTGTATCACTTTTTATGGCCTCATCTCAGAAGTCATTTGACTTCAGCAACACCATTGTCACAAATCTACCCAGATTCAAGAGGAAGACATTTACATCACACCTTTTAACAGGAGGAGTAGCTCAGTCACGTTATAGAAGAGCATATGGTGCAAAAGAAATTGTTGCAGTATTTTGGGGAACTAAACTCTAGCACATCCTTCCAGCCATACTCTGACCTCAGTATCTTTGCCTTTTGTTCATGTTAACCAGAGTTGGTTTCTGCTGTTGCTTGCAGCCAAATAATATATCAGGCATAAGCACAAACGTGTTAGAATAAGTATAAATATTTAAATTCTTTTATTAGAATCAGAGTGTATAAAAGCAAAGCAAAACAACCCCAATAAACTAAGAGTACACAAATCTGCCATAGAAAATTGATCAAATTTGACCAGGCTACAAGGCACAAGTTTTGATAATTTCCAAAAGGCAGCAATCATGGATACCACATTCTCAGACCCCGTGACTAAGAGATTTCAATATACATGTCACAGATTTATCTAAATAGATTCACACTTCTTGGCCCCTCTTCACTAAAATCACTTTTGTCCCTTCCTGCACTTAAACTTGCTCCTAGAGACACAATCAGAAATTTACTATCATCTTAAACAGCTCTGCCTTAGAGAACAAAACTTCAATTTTCCATTTTCCAGTCATACACCCTATCCTTCTAGCTTCCAGGTAGCCTTTGCTAATATTACCACTGTTTTCAGCCTCAGAGAGACTCCACTTCTGCCAATGGTGGCATTCTTTCTTTTTTTCCATTGGTTTTTTTCTCTTCCTTCCCTTTTTATGATGGACCTCAAAGTGTTTAGGAGCCTGAAATTCAATATATTGTATTCCATATAGTATGATCTGAGGTGAAGAACATGGCCTCTGGAGTTGAACTGCCTGAGATCAAATCCCAAAATAGAAAAAGAAAAACAACACAGTTGCTTTATAGTTCTCATTTCTTTTTTAGATAGGTAGGTAGATAGATAAATTTTTTTTTAACCTAGTTACCCTGGAACAATAATGCCAAATGACAACATCTCATTTGTATTAAATAGGTTCAGAGCAATATTCCTAATTATCTAGCACCTTTTAATTCAAAAGATAAACACAACATGTTATCTAAAAATACCAGTATTAAACTTTCCCCAAATATGGAAAACTATTTTTACTAAAAATTTGGCAAGCCCTTTCAAAACAGCATTTTCTGTTTTCATTCTTTGAGAAATTTCTAACAACAAACATGCATAGAAATTTTAACATGCAGCTCTAAGCCTTCAATATTTACTGTAAAAGTTTGTTTATAATTTTTTGAAAGTTGCTTGAACTTAAATCCTAAAGCAGTTTTAAGTTTAATTATATTCGAGCCAAATAATGGAGTTTTCAGCTTGTTTTTCCTCAATATTTTTAGGACCTAACCTAGTGTCTTGCAACAGTTAGCATTCCATACATGTCTGGTCAATGACCAAACAAACTGTAATAGAAATGATAAAAGGACATCTATTCTGACAACCAGGGCCTGTCTGGACCATGTCAAAAGCCTGTGGTGCTTTGCTTCCTGCTGGCTATCTCAATTAGTTTCCACTTTTTTTCTGCAGAACTTTGCTACACAACTATATCCTGTTTAATTTTAGATTCTAAGCCTCCCCTACCCCACCATACACAAAATAATTTTCAGTTTTTTAGTTCCTGTCCATATATTTGAATGGCACACCCCACTGGTTAGCCTGGAGCTGGGAGAGTGTAGTAGTCCAGCTAGATGAAGTCATAAGGTACATAACATAAATGTCTTTATCAGACTTTTAGAGCTGGAAGGAAACTTTGAGATAACTGAGACCAACCCTCTCATTTTACAGATAAGGAAACCAAGGTCCAGAGACACTATTTGACTTGCTCAATGTCACAGAGTTAGCACAGGAAAAGGCTTTGGAAACTAAAGGATCTGTGCTTTAGAAAAAAAAAAGCGAGGCTGTATTTACTGTTATTGTTTCCCCAAGATTCCCGATTCATTGTTCCTTCTACCATACCATGCTGCACACCAGATACCATCCACTTGTGTCGTGCTTTTTATCTAAAGGAAACTGTAAAGTATACAATTGATCTATTTCCCTTAATGAGTGGGCTGCCTGAGATTTCCAAGCTAAATGAGTGGGTTTGCCATGCCTGGTATTGCCTCTAGTGGGGGAAGAAGTGCCAAAAATAGAGCCAAGAAGCTTGTCTGAGTGGGTTCTTTAAGCCAGAGAACCTAGGTGACAAAACAAGGAATGGGGAGTTGTATTGGTCACTTGGCCAAAGAAGGCAGAGGCCAAACCTCTCCAGAGATTTAACACAATCTCTTCATGCAATTACATGGATGACTTGTGAGATGGACACTGGAATATGTGTGAGCTCTCTTATAGCACTTAAGATACTATACTGTAGTTTTGTTGGTTTTCTTTTCCACCATGGAGCTACTGAGCATAAGGAATTTTTCTTATTCAGCTCTCTTTCTCTAGTAACTAGCATAATGCCTGCAATAAAGTGGTGCTTATAAAATTAATCATTAAATCAGTTAAAGAAATAGTCTATAGAGGTGGACAGAACTGGCCGCTTTGAAGCCAGAAAACGTTGGACAAGTCTTTTGAGATTTCAGGGTGTCAGCATTTTTTATTTGTTAGATTTTGCATAACTAGTTGATTCTGAGAACAAGCTAAGAGTCCTATGGCTATGATTATGTCAAAGGCTGATAATAAAAATCAGTTGTGGATCCACGTTTCTTATCTATTCACAAAGAACATAAATTCATTCATTCATCAATATATCCATTCATCAAAAACATGTATTGAATACAGGAATCATCAAAATGGTCTCTGCTTTTATAATTTAGGCAGTGTTTCTAAAAGTGTGGTTCATGTGCATGTGTATCAAAAAAAGGGGTAGGACTTACATGTAGACTCCCAGAATACTGAGGGATCAGGGATCAGGAATCTTCACTTTTAAACAAGCACTTTCCCAGATGATTTTTCCCCATTCTCAAATATTTATTGAGCATCTTGGATAGGCAAGGCTTTTACTTAGACCAAAGTAATAATGAGAGTTGATTATAGCTCTGTAAGTATGTTAGTCTATTTGGGTTCCTGTAACAAAATACCATAGATTAGGTGGCTTATAACAACAGAAATTTATTTCTCATAGTTTTAGAGGCTGGGAAGTCAAAGATCCAGGTACTGGCAGATTCAGGGTCTGGCAAGAGCCTGCTTCCTCACAGAGAGCCATCTTCTCATTTGTGTCCTCAAATGGCAGAAAGGGCAGTCTAGGTCTAGGGGGTCTCTTATTAAGAGCACTAATCTCAATCATGAGGGCTCTGCCCTTTGACATAATCACCTCCCAAAGACCTAATCACCTTGGAGATTAGGATTTCAACATAAGAATTTTTATGGGGTGGGGAGGGACATACATTCAGTCCACATCAACATGAGACAAAAATCCAATCTCATTAGTGAACATAATGAAACTTAGGTTAAATGCACAGATGTCAGAAAAACTGAGAAGGGTAGAAAGAATTCAGGATAGAGTCCAGTTTATGAAGAAAAAAAAAATAGTATCCTAAAGATGGTTGGACAGAGGTTCCAGACATTTATAGATGTTATTGTTAGTCTCTCAGTGAAAAGGGCCCAGAAAAGTTGCTTAGAATTCTTCGTCTTCCAGCATATACATCACCAGCTTTTACAATCAGCAGCATATTACCATAGTTATTTGTTTCTCTCTCTCCTCCCATGCTTTTTCTTTGCTAAAATTATATTTTTTTAATCTTTGACATCATGTCATTTTCCTCTAAATATTTCAATAAATATCTCAAAAAGGGGAAGGGATTTGAGTGTGGGCTGTGCTTAGTGATGTGCTTGCAAAACATAAAGTATGAAAGGGGGCAAAAGTAAATTTACAGTAGAGAAGTTTAGCAAACAGCAAACACTACCTTGGCCAAGTAATCAAGATTAACAGGATCAGTGACAAATCATATTGATAGAATGCACCCCTGACAAGATATAATGAGAAATGCACTAGTAAACTTTTAATAAAGTGTGTTATTTAGTTAATAGTAATGTGATAATACTGGTTCTTTAGTTGTGACAAAGATACTAGAGTAATATAAGATGTTCACAGTAGGGGAAACTTGGTAAGAGATATATAGGAACTATGTACTATGTTTATAACTTTTTGGTAAATCTAAAACTATTCTAAATTTTAAAGTTTATTATAAAAATGGGAGGAATATAATGAACTGAATAACCTAGAAGAAATGGCTAAACTTCTAGAAACATACAAAATTAAATCATGAAGAAGAAAATCTGAAAAGACCAATATGAGTAAGGCGAGTGGATCCATAATCAAAAATCTCCCAACAAAGAAAATCTTGGGACCAAATGGTTTCACTGGTGAATTCTACCAAAATTTAAGGAAAAACTAATGCCAATCCTTCTCAAGCTCTTCCAAAAAATTGAGGAGAGAGCACTTTCATTTTACAAGGCTGTCATTACCCTGATACCAAAGCCAGATAAGGACACTGCAAGAAAAGAAAACTATAGACCAATATCCCTGATACATATACATGCAAAATTCAGTTTGCAAATATTTTCAAAATACTAGCAAACCAAATTCAACAGCACAGTAAAAGAATCATACACTATGATCAAGTGGGATTTATGCCTGGAATGCATGGATGGTTCAAGAGTGTATATTGTATATTCAATATCTTGTAGTAACTTATGGTGAAAAAGAAAATGAAAATGAATATATGGATGTACATGTATGACTGAAGCATTATGCTGTATATCAGAAACTGATACAACATTGTAAACTGACTATACTTTCAAAAATGGTAGGGGCACAAAGACAATGCCACTATCACATCAAAAAGATGACTTGTCTCAAACTAGGTCAGAGACAGATATTTTTGCAAAATATAACGGATAGCCACCTTGTACAAAGATACCTATATTCATGATAAAATTCTTAACCACTTTTCTGGTGGACTTTAATGAAGTTGAAGTTTGTTCTGGAAACTGGTACTAATCCACCCAACAGACTAAAGGTCCAGTGAACTTGAAATAGTTTTTCTTTCTAATTTGTTCTGTATTGGATATCTTATCAATCTCTTTTTGTATGAAATAGGAGTGAATCTTTGAATGAACCTGAGTAGAACCTTTTTCCTTGAATGTTTTATGATAATAATATGTTTACATATGTCCATAGTTAAATTATCTGAAAAAATTTTAATAGCACCTAGCAAAAATAATAATCATTTCCTAGTATCATCTAATACCCAGTCGTATTTGCATTTAGCTATTACATTCAGATGATTCTTAAGCTCACCATAGTTTAGGAATCACAGGCCTCTGTCAGACTGATTGGAAGAGCTAATAATATCAAAGGCTTTCTTTGTAAAAGGAACATCAAAGTCCATGCATGATCAAGGTATGGATGCTGTAGTCCATGGGTTCCAAACTTTTCTTACGTATTGGATGCTTTTGATAATTTGAAGCTACAGACCATCTCCTTAGAAAACTGCACTTCTGCACACATCTAAAATTTTTCGGAGGAGTTCATGGGGCTCTTGAACTCATCCAAGGGGTCTCAGACCTAGGATAAGAACATGCACTTTAAATGTTGCCTCCCAATATGCCACTCTGCTGCTCTCACTACACAAGGAGGCCACCATCAACAGGACATGCACATTACTATGTTTCTTTAGGAGAGCACACTGCCACTGTTAAGGCCTCCAGACTTAGTTGACAATAAGATCTGTAATCGCACGATAGAATAGAAAAAGCCATTGATTTGGTGGCAGATGACCTAGATTCTCCAAGTTACTCTTTCAATACTTTTAGCAAATCACTTTAGGGAGACAAACATAGGTTAAAGTTAAGCTTAGGAACTTATAGTGCAAAGAACTCCATAATATTATCATTTCCATTTTCAAATTGGAAACTGGGAATGAGAGAGGTAAATAATGCGTGCAGAGTAATAGTCAGCTTGTATCTATTTAGTCAGGTTTCAGCACCAGGCTTGTCGGAATTTAAAACTCATATCTTTTTTTTTTTTTTTCCAAATTACACTGGTAGTCTTCAAATTGTGCTTAAGAAAACCTCTTGGGAGAGGTTGGTCCCAGCAGTGTCGGGGTAGGGGAACCTTCAGTCCATTAGTTATATATATATATAGAGAGAGAGGAGATATATATATATATATATATATAAAATTTCTTAATTAGAATTTTCTAGGTGGCAAAACTATTTGGAAACCATTTCATTTCACTCCACTGTTCAATCTCAACATCTGAAATAGAAGTATAATGTTAATATCTATTTTATTATGAGGGATAAGTAAGAATATGCATGTGAAACTAACTGCTGTGTAAATGCCTAGGCATTGTTCAAATGGGAAATATTAATGCAATTACTCTATGGCAATGAAATAGAGAGTTTTTCTCCTTAAATATCTTTACTGCAATCAACCCATAACGTTGGTGGCATGTTTCATGTACCTGAGAAGGCATGATGGCTTTCATGGGGCACTAGTTTAGATTTGAAAGCTTTATATAAGTGGTGGTGTCTCTATACATTTTTGAATGTTTAATTATTAATTAATTAGGTATTAAATGCATAATTAGGTTTTAAACTACCATGACTACATCTTCTCAAATGTCTTTGAATTTGCTTCCCTTTAAAATCTTTTTTTTAAGTTTACTTAGAATTTCTGAATATTTTCAGATAGGATTTTGGGTTTACCACAATTTAAAAATATTATTGTAACTTTACTTGGAGACTAAACCTTAATATCTGAGATCTCGAGGCTGGCCCTGTCTGCCAGACATTCACTTGGTGACTTGGTGAAACCACATCAGAATACACTGTAACGGCTGTAACAGGTGAATGGCCTCCAAAAGTCCGCTGCAACACTTGCAGCCTAGGCATCCAAAATCAAAGGAGAACTCTACTGTGTTATTCTGGGCTAAACTTGTGGGTGGAAATCACATCATCCATAATTGAGATATATATCTCTCATTGGTAGAAAAATGTTCCCATTTCCAACTTTTTTTTGAAAAATCAAACGGTGGAAAAAACAACTGCAGAAAAAAAATTCCCCTTATATACTTTACACTTCAAAAATGATATCACTTTCATTACTGAGTCATCGAAACTTCCTGAGTATTGCTTTTTTAAGTGAAAAGACCAATCGCTAACCCATTTTCTTTTCCACCCCATCATCTACAGCAAAATCAACAACTCAGAAATAGTCTTTTGTGAAACTGCAAAGTAGGCGAGGTTCTTCTGTGGCTTCCTTCTTCTCCCTTCCTCTCCTTCTGTCTCCCACTTCATGGACCTCCCAGCTCCTCCCAGCTCCTCCCAGCTCCACTGAGCCCATGGACTTGTGGGATATTCTGCTCTCCAAGGCTACTCTTCCTTAAAGTATCCAGAACCAAAATTACCTTTTCTTCCCTTTCTGGCAAACCCACCTCCCATCTTTCCCTGCTCCTGACCTCAACTGGTGTTACTGTCTGCTCTTTCATTTATTTCTAGTTTATTCCTTATCACATTCCCCAGCTTCCAGTTTCCATATAATCCTGCCTTCCAGCGTCCACCACACACATTCACCTTGTAATCTATGGAAACAGGCAGTTAGTTTGCCACCGCTCACAGTGTGTTCTGTATAAATGGGGAGTTGTGCACAGTGTATACAATGGGACTGAAGCCCGCAGATATGGAAAGTCACTGTCCTGGATGAGGCCAGCCAAAGGGAAACCCCATAACTGAATTACAGTCCTCCTCAAAATTCATCTTTGTCTTCTCTTCTTCCTCCTCCTTGGCATCCTCCTTCCCTTGTAAAGCACACGCTGTGGACTTAGTCCTGGGTTTGTTTGGTGAAACTGTTACTTCCTAGCTGTATGTACAACCTTTGGAAGGTTACTTAAGTCTTAGAAGTATTGGGTTTTTTATTTAGAAAAATGGGAAAGTAATAACACTTAGCTCTGGTGTTATCACGTGGACTAAATGAGATCATAACTGTCAGAGTGCTCGTCCAGGTGCAGGCTCAGTAAAAGTTGCTTGTTTATATAATTTTTAAGTCTTAGGCTGAGGTTCTTCTTGTAAAGTCCACAAAATTCCTCTGTAAACTGTTTAGAAACTATCTTTATACTCCCTTCAGTTCTCCACACTAATTTCAATTTTTCCCCATACTTTTTAAAACACATTTTATTACATTGATTGTTGGAATTCAATTAAAGCAGTCCTTAATGTCTTAAATGAACTTAAATGATCAAATTATTAACATGGACAGTCCTGCTCAAAGGTCCTGTGCCCATTTTCTACTGTATTTTAGCCTTTGTGTCTCTTAATCTGTGGTCTTTTGACCCTGTGTTTTTTATCCATAATAATAATAATAATAATAATAATAATAATAATAATAATAATAATTACCACTTACTAAATGTATTTCATGTCAGATACCTTACTAAGTCACTTAACCAAATCTCCACAATGGGTTGGTATTATTATTTCCTCAGCTGAGGAAACTGAGGGCAGGAGTTTTTAAATACATTGCCCAACACTTCAAAGCCTGTAATGTTGAATCCAGAGATGCCTTATTCTAAAACCCATTCCTACTCCTCACCCCAGGTAACCACTAACCTACTTTTTGTCTCTAGTCACAGAATCTTTGTGCATGAGATTTGCCTATTCTGGACATTTCATGTTGATGGAATCATATAATATGTGACCATGTATAACTGGCCTCTTTGACCTAGCATCATATTTTCAAGGTCCATCCATGTTGTATGTAGCATGCATCAGTACTTCATTGTTTTTATGGCTGAATGATTTTCCATTGTACAGATATACTACATTTGCTTATCTCTTCATCAGATGATAGACATTGAATTGTTCCCATTTTGCCTATTATGAAGACTGCTGCTGTGAACATTTGTGTAAAAAGCCTTTATATGAAGATATGTTTTCAATTCTCTTACTAGAAATGGGATTGCTGGGTAATCATATGGGAAGTGAAAGTTTAATTTAATAAACTGCCAACCTGTTTTCTAAAGTGGCTGTATCATTTTGCATTCACCAGCAATGTACAAAGGTTCTAGTTTCTTCACATTCTTGTCAACACTTGTTATTGTCCATTTTTTCATTATAGCCATTCTAATGGATATGAAGTGATCTCACAGTACAATTTTGATTTGCATTTCTGTAAGGACTAATGACATTGAGACCGCTATCTAATTTTATGTTAGTATTTTTTGGGTGAAAATATAATGCCAAGGTTCGGTGGATGCTGAGTGAGAAATGGTCTAGACAAATATTTCCCCTGCCTTTAATTCACATTCCAAATTTAACATTTAAAATATTAATTTGCTTTTCTGCATTAGCCAGAAACAAAGCTTTGTCCTTGTTGCATGCATGTGTGTGTGTGTTTGGCTGTTTCGTTTTTGTTTTTTTTTTTTAATGAAGGGCTTTAGGTGAAAAAGTAACATGTACAGATACTGGTGGTGTCTGAACCACATACTCTCAGCCACTGACTTCAGGGCAACTGCACTGGCCAGTTACACGTACATACTTCCTGTGCTTCCCTTGAGTGCACGTGCCCTGCAGGGTCTGTTTTGAGCCTCGGAGCTTTCTCCACAGCCACAGAAGGCTGCTGAGTCAGATCCCAGAGCCCAGAATTGCAAAGGAAGGAGAGAGTCAGAGGATGGAGCCTCCAGTCAGTAGGGCTGGAAGTTGATGGACAAACTCCCCGGCCTCGCAAGCCTTGATGGGACAATTCCGGGGCGTGGTCTACTCTGTCCTTAGAAACACCTAGTAGTAGTGAGCCACAGTTGCTCACAGCAGAAACCCACTTCTTAACTAGCACTTAACTGGCATTTCTTCTTTCCCTATTTCACATCCCAACTCCCACATCTCTTCTCCCTGGGATCACCTCACACATAAGCTCCCTGCTCACAAGACCTCATCCCAGTCTTTGATTTCAGGGATACCCAAATTAAGCAAAATTATGTAAATGAAAAATGGCTGAAAGTCAGCATTAACTGGTTGAAAAGTTAGAAACTATTTGCTCTGAAGAATCCCTTGTTGTTTTTCCCCTGGGGACCTAATGTTTTAACTTTTTTCACAGAATAAATTGTATTTGGAAAGTAATAACAAATGTTGTTTGAAGGTCAAAGACAATCCGCTTTAAATACCAGTGTTTCCCACCGAGGTAAACTCACTTTTGCCAAAAGGCAACGAAGACTAGAATTTTAACTATCCCACCTTACCCTATTGTGGCTACATGTGTGTGTTATTAGATTTGTTCAAAACAGTTAACAAAAATAGGATTATTACTACTATATTAATGATCAAATTGGCATGCGGTACATGGGTGTACTCCAGATGCTGGGAATTCCATGCTGGCAAGTTGTTCACATGGAGGGCTTTTGGGGGACCAGGGAGCAGGGCAGTATCCACCCTTACATTCTAGCTGCCTTCAGAGCTTTATATGGCCCTGTCGCTTGCTGCCCCTTCTTTGACTTGTGGTATCTCAGCATGGCTTGCTGGCCATGAGCATTTCACAACTCCCCTGCCTATGTTATCTTAAGTCTGCACTCTTCCTACTCGACCCAGGCTTGGTAGCTCTGTTCGGCCATACCTCCACACGTGCTAACTACTCCATCCGTCCAAACTGCCATCTCTGCTAAGCTGAGAAATGACAAGATTGTCTGAGATGGGATAGAAACATGGCATGCACTTCCAAGTCCTGGATTCCAGGTCCAGCTCTCTCCTCCTAGCCTTGAGATATTGGACAACGCAGAATCTCTCTGAACTCTATTTCCTCATTTTATATAACTAAGACTTTTTTTAGAACAGTTTTAGGCTCACAGAAAAATTGAGGAGAAATTATAGACACGTCCGGTATATCTCCTGCCCTCACCCATGCACAGCCTCCCCTGTTATCGACGTCCCCCCTCAGAGTGGTACAGCTGTTACAAATGATGCATCAGCATTGACACATCATAGTCCCTCAAAGTCCATGGTTAACATTACAGTTCATTCTTGGTGTTGTACATTCTATGGATTTGGACGAATGTATAATAACACATTATGGTATCACGCAGAGTAGTTTCCCTGCCCTCATATTTCCTCATCTTAGTTGTGGCAATAACATGACTGGTTCTGAATCCTCACAGGATTTGAGAAGATAAAAATGACTTAATAAACAATAAAGGCAAGAAAGTTCAGTGTAAGTGTTGTTTTGAGAGTGAAAAATTAAGATTAGATTTAATCGAAAAATCTAAATACAGGAGCTCAGATAAATAAGTTATGATGTAATCAAGAGAATATTTGCAATCATTAAAAATTATGTTGGAGAAGAGTTAAAGGTATTAGAAAATTAAGTGAAAAAAACTACAAACAATATCGACAAGCAGAGGTTACCAGAGTCTGGGGAAATGGAGGAGTGGGGAGTTACTATTTTAAGGGTATAGAATTTCTGTTTAAGATGATGAAAAGTTCTGGAAATGGACAGTAGTGATGGCTACACAACATTGTGAATGGACTTAATGCCACTGAATTGTACACTTAGAAGTGGCTAAAATGGTAAATTTCATGCCATGTATATTTTACCACAATACAAAAAAAATTAAAGTAACTGGAAGATTGCAGGAAGTTCTTCAGAGGTCAAAACAATTCTCCCATAAAGCCATAGTGGTTTCTTACAGTTTGCTTTTGTTCTAATTATGAAGTGCATATAATTGAATGTTTTATTAAGTTATTTACCAAAATTTTCAGCACAAAGAAAAGTGTTTGGTTTAAACATACACACATATATGTGCAGAATGACCCTATTCTTTAAATGTCATCTGTCTATAATTGTATCTACATCTATATGTCTATATGTATAGACACACACTACATACATACCTGCTTTTTCTAAATTTTCTGAGATGAATATATATTGCTCCTACACCAAAACTTTATTGATAAAAAAGTATGAAGCACTATATAAATCATAAGGAACTTCTATTAGTAACATAATGGTTTTGGCCTATCACAGTGTAGAATATGCAACAGTTTCTAAAGATATCTGTCTCAGGTCATCTCCAAGATGGTGGATGACTTTAATCGGCAGGCAAAGAAAGTTGTATATGCAAAGCTTGAAAAGTGATGGACTATGTGGCTCATTTGAGGCCTTTAAATAAGATCATTATGTTTGGAGCATTAAGTCTGTGAGTGGGTGGTGTTGAGAGCAGACGGCTGGGGATGAGTCTGGAGAGGTAGGCAGGTAACAAAGGAACAGTTAACAAATTAGACTTTGGACTTTATCTTAAGGACAATGGCAAACCATTACTAGGTGTTAAGTCAGTGATAATTAGATTAGCATATTAGAAAGATTATGATATTTGCATCATGGCAGATGGACTAGTGAGGAGCAAGCCTGGAGACAGAGAGGTTAATCATGAGGCTGTTGCAGCCACACAAGCCACGTGGACAGGGATGGTCACAGTGAGTATAAAGAAGACATGTCAAGAAGGTGGAACTCTTGTGGCCTGAGTATTGATTGGATACTGAGAGTGAGAGCAAGAACTAAGTAGGAGGCCTCCTCATTTTAGCCTTGGGCAACGGAGAGGTGCTTGGGTCTCCTATTGAGATAGGAAGCAAGTCGGAGCTTGATTGAGAAGTTTGTTTGGGGAAGCAACAAGTTTAGCCTGGGACCTGATGAGTTTGAGATACTTGTGCAGTTGGAAATAAGGAAATGGAAAACTCAGAAGAGGGGTCAGAAGTCAGCAGATCATGGAGGGCGACTGACGCCGTAAGAGTAGATAAACTTTTTCAGGAAAAGATGCAGAGAAAATGTTTTCAGTTTTCTTGGAGGTAAAGGAGTGAGAATCTGATGACCCTATGAATGTTTTCGCCAGAAATATCTTCAAAGAATTTGGCTGTTAAGAGGATGGAAGAAATTAGCAGCTGAGCATTGTCATGGGATCAAGAAAAAGTTCTTTTTCAGTTGGGAGAGACCGGGGTTTAAACAAGAAGCAAGGGAGTGATTAAAGAACCAGGAGAGAGGAGGAGTAATCAGGAGACCAAGCCCTTGGAAAGGGACAAAGAGACAGGCTACACAGCAAAAGGGATGGGTCTTAGGCAGAAGCAGGAAGAACTTTCTAAAGACAGGAAGCAAGGAGGAAAGACTAAAAGAGAATGCACATGTGTTTGTTAGTTGCGCAGCTGGAAGTTGAAGGCTCACCTATCGGATGACTTCTCTGGACTCAGGGAGTAGGAGGTGAAGTCATCTATAATGAGAGTGAGCAGAGGTCAGAGGTCTGTGAAATGGCAACTGCAGTCATTGGGGGATGAGATCCGGAAGACATCATAGGATTTCTAGGCTATGAAAGCCCAGCTGAATATGGGGACCAGGCTTTAGAGTGGCAACAATCTGGATGGTTTTCTGCAGCAAACTGCAGATCTTTGGTGCAAGTGAGAGGAAAGGAATAGTTCAATTCTTTGAAGGCTGTATAGGTTTGCCAAGAATTGTGAGTAAAAGACAGAGGGGCTAAGGAGATGAGGAGTCAAATAAGAATTGACCATAGAATGATGTACCAGTTGCCAAAGCTGTATAGAAAAAAAAGTGACGTCAGGAAGGAAATGATGGAAAGAGAAAATGAAACTATCCAGGGATTGAAAGTATCGAAGTATCACCCAGCCAGCCAATCTATGTGCTCCGCGGTTCATTTTTCAAAAAGCTTTTTTTTCATTTATTTTTATTTATTTTTTATTTTTAAAATTTTTAGGGGGAAGGCAATTACTTTTTTAATTAATTAACTAATTAATTAATCTATTAATGGAGATACTGGGGATTGAACCCAGGACCTCATGCGTGCTAAGCATGCACTCTACCACTGAGATATATCTTCCCCCCTTTTTCTCATTTTTGCCATTTTTTTAAATCATCAAGTGTCTTGATATAACTGTGCTATAGTTTTATAATGAAAACTTGGCCAGCACACTGAAACTAAGAGAAGCCATTTGAAATCAAATTCCTTGCCCCAACGTAATAGCAAAGACAACTGTATAATCATTCGTCTTTCAGATATTGGACCAGAATTAACCAGTGAAATAAGTCTTCCTTTCCCGGGCTCAAAACCAATATTACATTGTACAAGTAGGCTGTAGACTTGGTATTAGATAATATTGGAGATTTCCAAATATTCTTCTGTGTATAATGGTATAATACTTATGTAAGTCAAGATCCTTAATTTTAGAAGATGCTTGCTAAAGTATAGGAGGTGAACTGGCAGCATATCTGCAACTTATTTTCAAACAGTTTTGAAAAAAAAAATTGTAAAATAAAGCAAATATAGCAAAATGCTGTTTGATCGAAGCTATTCTCAATGGGAAAAGGGAATGATTTTACTTCCCAGGAAATATTTGGCGATGTTTGGAGACATTTCTGGCTGTCACAAGTTTAGGGTGGTGGTGCTATTGGCATCTAGTGGGTAGAAGCCAGGAATGCTGCTAAGCATCCTACAGTGCACACGACAGCCCCAACAGCAAAAAAAATTTATCTGTACACAAGTGTCCTAGTGCCATGGCTGAGAAACCCTGTTCCTGGTGGTAGATTCACGGATGATCATGGTGCTAGTGCTAGTCTTTCAAATGTCAAAAATATTTTAAATTTTTATTAAAGGAAGTTTAAAACAAAAACTAAAGTATGGGGGGAAAAAAGGAAAATCAGTCTTTTCTAAGAAGTCAGCAGTGAATTATTTTTGATGATGGCAGAGTGCTGTTTTCAGTGTGGCGATGCTCTTGGAAACCAGGACTTTTAGGTAGATGGCTGGAAACCATTCTTTATCTTTCTTCAATTAATCAATCAAAACAGACCGTTGTCTTTATTCAGTATTTGAGTTTTTGTGCAAAATGTTTTAAAAGTGAAAAGGGAAGCAAAGGAGAGAAGAACAGACATTTGTAAATCACTGACTATGACCCAGGCAGCATGCTGGGCACTTTTTGTACAGAATCCTGTCTGGCTTGAGGTCAGCTGGCACAGATTTAAGATTTAGTTGTGTCATACAGTGACTAATTAGATTCATTCAATCATTTATTTCTCCATTCAACAAACCTTTATTAGACACTGACTGTGTTCCAACCACTATACTAGGCCCTAGGAATACAGAAATAAATGAAGTACACTCCTTGATCTCAGGAAGCTTACAACTTACTGAGGGAGAGAGACATGTTAATACTGAGCAATGGGAAATGCGCCTTCTTAGAGGAATGGACAGGTTTCTCTAGGAGCACTTAGGTGGGCAACCAACCCAAAGAAAACTTCTTAGACCTGGGGTAGTGAGGAGTAAATTAACTCAAGGGATGCTGAGACAAGAATGGAATGAATGAGTGGTGAGCAGTGTGGGGAGAAGGGCAGAGTTTGAAGCTTGAGATCGGACTGGAGGGTGTTCCAGGCACGTGGAAAGGCATGATAAAGGCCTAGAAGTAAGCGAGAAGGAGTAGAATGCCTTAGAGTGGTTCTCCAGCATAAGCATGCTTCAGAATCACCTGGACGGCTTGTTAAAGCCACATTATAGTGTTGATTCAGTGGGTCTAGGTGGAACCCAAGAATTTCATTTCTAAGAAGTACTGAAGTGATGCTGATGCTGCTGGCTCAGGGACCACACTTTGAAAACCACTGCCTTGGAGAAACTGTAGGTGGTTAGATAGGGTTGGAGCTGAAGTTATGATTAGGGGTTAGAATAGTGACCATGCTGAGGAGTTTAGACCAAGTTATGGAACCAATAGGGAGCTATTGAAATGTTTTCACTACTGAAGTGTTTTAATGCTCAGTCTCTCTCAGCTCTTGTATCAGAGTTCTCCAGAGGAACAGAACCAATAGAATATAGATAGATAGATATGAGAGGAGATTTATTATAGGAATTGGCTCACAAAATTATGGAGGCCAGGAAGTCCTGAGAGCTGCTGTCCTAATCTGGAGACCATAGAAAGCCAGTGGTATAATTCAATCCAAGTCTGAAGTCCTGAGGACAGGGAACCCGTCTGAGTCTGACATCTCAATCTCAACACCTGAGAACCAGGAGTACTGATGTCCAGGGGCAAGGGTAGATGAACGCCTCAGCTCAAGCAGAGAGAAGGAATTCACCCTTCCTCCACCTTCTGTTCTATTCAGGCCCTCAACAGATTGGATGGTGCCCACCAGCAGTGGTGAGGGCAATCTTTTTCACCCAGTCTATTGATTCACATGCTTATCTCCTCTGATGAGCTCCTCCTCTGTCAGGCTTATGAATACACCCAGAAATTATGCTTTACCAGCTATCTGGGCATCCCTTAGCCCAGTGAGGGTGGCATATAAAATTAAACATCATAGGCCATAGTTCTTCACCTGTAATATAGGAGGATTACACTACCTCTCAGGATTCTTTCAAGAATTATTATTTATATAATTTATATAAATTCTGATCACTGTATAGACATCAGAGATAATTATTATAATCAACTCATTTATGCTTGTCAATGATGCCTCAATAAAGCTGGAGAAAAACCTCATTTAGAGCCAAACACACTCATTTTCCAGACAACAAAACTGAGGTACACCAGGCAGAGATGCTACCAGCCAAAGCACCCTGGGCCTGACCCTGCACACTCACCCCTGCACCGCCCTGCCCCTCCCTGCCACTCCAGTTCAAAGGAAGTGTCTCACAGGGTCATAAAATCTGTCCTCTCCCAACTGTCATCCTGACTTCCTCTTGACCACTGGGTGGTCAAGGTCGACTGTCCCAGTTTGAAATCTTAGAGAATGACTCACCAAGAAGTTAAACATGTAACCTAGTTGAGCAAGGGCAGCTGGTAAAGTTGAGGTCAGAAAGTCTAGCCCATGAATTCACTGTGCCACCCACTAGATCATACTTGAGGCCCAAGAACAGGTTTGGGGTTGTCTCTGCCAGGAATAAGCTAGAGTCTGAGGCTGGCTCAGGCAGCAACCCAAACCCAAAGGTAAACTCAGAAGCTTCACTGCTGAGAACTGCTGTTAAGAAAAGTAAAATTGTTTGAAGAATTGGAATCTTTTGTGTCTTCCTATTATGAGCTGCAAGAAATTCTACTTTTTTTTTTCACACTTGCTATGACTTTACAGTTTAGACTTTGTTTTTACTTTCACTTTCTCATTGAATTCTCATGGGCAGTATTTCTGTCCCACTTTACAAATGAGACATTCGGTGGCTTATACAGGATGACACATCCAGCCAGCCTTTAGATTCAAATCCTCTGCATTGAACTCCACCAAAACATTTATGTGAAACAAGTGTGACATGGGTCAACTGTTTTCAGCAAACATGGTGATTATGTATGTAGTATATATATGTGTGTGTTTTATACTTTTATTTCCTCATCTTCTCTTGGCAGTACTACTTATTTATTTCATCTGCTTTTTAAATTTGTTTTGATTTGTCTCTGTTTAACCACCTAAAATCTAGTCATAGATATTGGAGAGTATTTCTGGTGGAAATAATCTGTGAAATACTAGGTTTTAAAACAGTAGGAATTTGTGTTTTGATGGAATGACAAAAAAATGTAGGTTCAGTGGTGAAAACTCTGCCTGGTAGAAAGAACATTCAGTTGGTCACAAGATCTATCTTGATTTTTTTCTTTTCAATTAAAGACACAAAAGTTCTGGAGCTTCTGAAACGTTTTCCACAAGTAACACCCATGAGGACTTTGAGGGCCATCAGAGTGCTAACGTAAAGTGAAATGAGAAGCCTTGAAAAGCGCCCTCGACAGCCAGAATAATCTGGCTCAATAATCTATAAAGGTCTCGAGGTTGGGTAGAGATCAGAATTCAAATTCAGCAGGCCCCCAGAGGCAGCGACTGGAGAGACTTCTACCAGTCTCTCCAGCAGTGGGAGAGGTGCATACCTCACTGAAGCATTTTAAGCATTTCTGAATAACATCTGGCATGCATGGAGACTCCTGATAGTCATCAATCTTTCCTCTTACAAAGATCATACATAGTTGAGCTTATGAAAACATGCGCCCTACAGAGGGTCTGTGTTTTTTAAATCCAGGATACTTTTTTTAAAGAAAAAATGACTATTTTGCTTGGAATCATAAACCTTGATGCCGAGACACAGTGCATAGATCATTGGGGTGAAGAATGGATAATTTGCCCAGAGTCACCCAGCCAAGAGGGACCCTGGTTTTTTGGCTTCCTAATTTGGTGCTCTCATTATAGTTCTGGGGACATAAAAGAGACTCAGACAAGAATAACACAAAATATGTAATGGCTCGGTGAAAATGCTTACAATATATTGTGGTGTAAAGAAAGCACATACTGTAATATCTATCATGTGATTCTTTTGGTGGGGGAAAAGGGAATGCCAGTGTGCTGGGCTCAGAAAGGCTGGGAAGGTGTTAGCAGGCCTGACAGCTCTAGGTGGGGCAATTCACTAGACTTGCTTCCTTCTTCTTCGAGGTCTTTTTTTTTTCCAGATTTTTATAATAAAAAAATAGTACTTTGATCATCAGAAAGAAATTAATGTTATAAACAAAGGGTTAAAAGCATCCAAGGAAGAAGGCCAAAGAGGCACATTTCAAAAGTATAGAGACAAGTAACATTAGAACTCTTTTTTCCAAAGGATGGGGAGTGAGAGGACTGCATCTGTAGAATTGAAGCATTTGACTAGAACCAGGCTTCAGGATGGCTAGGGCAGATGGACAGATGGACACCTAAGAACAAGCGCACGGGCCACAAGGCAAACATTCAGAAATAAAACAGCGAGAGCCTCCCTTTACTGGGGGAGGTCAGCTCACTTCCCACTGCTCTTAGCATCTAAACGATTGGGAAATATGAAGCTGTGAACCCCTGTATTCACTTCCCTGGAGGCATAGAATAGTCCTCTGGACCCGATGCTATAGAAGGAGGCTGATTCTTCACCATGGGATCTCTCATGGCTACTCCATTTCTTCTTCCTAGCTTGGCTGTGTAGCTGATACTCAAAACTAGCCAAGAGCAGGGAAAAGAAGTGAAAATAAGTACATAAATGGATGGGTGGGGGGATGGATGGATGGATAAGCTACCTTCATTTACGGCTTCCTGTTTACTTGCCAGATCCTAATTTACATGCTGTGTGATCTCTAAACTTTGGCATTGTTCCATTATCTCTAACCTCAACAGGAAGGAATTATTATTCCAGTTCAGAGGTGCTAAAACTGAGGCTGAGAGAGGTTGAGGTACGAAAGAGAGCAGGATTAGAAGCCAGGCCTGTCTGCTGTAAGACCCACGCCCCTTCCAAGGCTACTGCCCCCTTCTCTGCATGCTGGGAGGGCCCCACCCCCACCTTCTCCATGGATGGAGGAGACATCCGTGGAGCCTGTTTCTGGAGGCAGCCGGGTGTGCACAGCCACCTACACCATCTCCAAATCTACCCTCTGCCCGCTCTCCCATCCTCATGCTGTTTGCCCACACAACAGACATTCTTTGCCACAGTTGTTTCATTTTGTTTTCCTCTTTAATTTGTTGACCCTACTTGACTCATGGAGATAAAAATTCTCCTGCTTAAACAAGATGGAATTCAGAATGAAGTCTGTTTCAGGAACAGGTTTAGATAGAGGATAAATAATAGGGCAGATTTTCTGAAAAGTGAACCCAAAATGGCAGTGCCCTGCCTGTTGAACTTTATTTCCTTTTCATTTCGTGTGCCCATTTCACAAACGCACATCTGTCCTCTGTGAACCGACTAATGTCAGTGACACAGAGAACCTCAGAGAACTTCCTCAGAGCTCTTTTCAGGGGGCCAACCCAAATGTGGTTTCTGTCTAGTTAACAGCTAGGCTCTTGTTAGGTAAACAACCCGGCTTTGATAACAGGGAGTTTGTGGTCAGGGTGGGGGTGGAGGGTGGAGGGTGGAGGGGAGCAGAGCAGGCCTGAGGGAAATTTAACATAGGAGGTTTCTCTTCAAAAAAGAAAATGAAGCTTTACTTCAAAAAGAAAGTTGTTCTCTATTCGGCCAGTTGTGATCCATTCTCAAACACGCTACCCTGTTGCTCTCTGCTCCCTACACTTGCCCTGCCCTCTACCCTTGGCCTTGGGATGTACACATATGGAGAGTGCTGTCATAAAATGATTCATTGCCTGTTTCCTACAGGAAGGCCATGGAGAATAGGGCTCACTAAACTACACGGAGAAACTCTCCCCAGTTCTCTGCCCAGGAAAAGCTGCCCTTTTACTAGTGGCTGGGATGTTTTATCTTACGAATGCTGGAAATCACGCAGCTGCCTTTCTTTCTTTGTGTTTGCTACAAGGAAACTCACAGCCAAATTTGGGATTCACTTCTAGTCGAGTGTGCCAGGCCTCCTGGCATAGTTTGGAGCACCGACTTTTCCTTTTTCATCTGATTCCTCTCACAACTTCTTTTCTCATCCACTAGATCTCTTCGTTAAAAATGTTTTTTAAAATGCTTGCATTTTTCTGGTCTTTGTAAATTGCTTTAAATTATTCCAAAACACGTAGGAACATCTCTGTATATTTGTCACACCACATTTTTAGGTATCTGTCCAATGTACAATGGCACGCCGTCCCCGTTTTCTTTAAGAATGGGACCCCCAGAAAACCTATTTGCACTGTGTGATCCTGCCTGCCTGGCCAATTTGACTGGAATTGAGGTGGCTACCTTATCCAAGCAGACCTACACCAATTCTTTCCTCTGGGAATTTGAAGTTGTTACTTGACAAATGCCGTGGCCTACTATCATGGATACTCAGCGTGTAATATATCTACAGCATTGATTCTCAACGCTGGCTTCCCCATAGAGTCACCTGGGGCACTGTTCAAAGATACAGATTCATCCCTGCTTATCAAGGAAGGTGAAGCTATACACACCGTATAATACCAATGAATTCTGATCCCAGATATATAAGATATACAGCCAAATAGATCTGCTGAATGCATTTATCAGTGTCATTTCTTTAAAGAGTTTGTTCCTGGAGAATATTATAAGGCCATACCCTTAAATGTCCCACCACTCACTGAAACTTGTTATATAGGAAGCGTGTAAAATCAAAATACTTTCTGTTCACTTGTATTTCAGCCATCTCTGTGGGGACAGACAGAATTTTGAGTGAGTTAAAGGAACTTTTGGACTACAATTGGACTTTATTCTCTGATTGCTTGACTAGGTTTCACTCCCCAAAATAGATTTGTTTATATCATATACTTTGTTGAACTCATCCCATGTTCAAGGCACGATGCTGGGTGCTATGGGAGAAGGTGGGAGAGGGGAAGAAGGTGGGTACCTAGATGGACCTGATCCTGGGGAGGCAGGAGACAAGGACTGTGGCAGAGGATCAGTGGTCACACTCTCAGGATATAGCAACAGGCAGGCACCAGAAGCTTACCCCAAGCGTCTAGTGAGTTCTGCTTACCTTGTTTCATGTACAGTATCTATTATTCTTTCCATTTGCAGAAATAATAAAGAGTTGGCTAAAGTGGCATTCGAATTTTGCCCATGAAGAGGCTAGAAGCAACCAGCCTCCAAGAACAGTCTCATTTGAATCTAGATAAAATCTATCAGATATTCTGCATATTACAACACTCATTTGAATCCAGTTTTCTCAGCTGGCCTTTCTTACCCTTTCTTTTTATTGTTTATCTACCTTTGAAAATAACAAAGAAATGGAGTGAGAAATGAAAAATTACTCTGTTGGAAAAACTCACTTCCTAAATGTGAGTTTTCATTGCATTTAGAAATATTCTATAGAATTTCTGAGTGATCCCAGATATCCTCACCAACTAACCTAATTGACAAAGTCTCAGGTTGGAGAGAAAAAACTAACAGTAGTATTTAACTTTCATGGAGTACCTACATGCCAGACAATTCTGCTAAGAGCTTAGATGTGATATCCTATTTAATACTCGGAACAACCTTTGTGTAATTCTATCTTCTCTATGTTACAAAAGAACAAACTGTAAAGGAATGTGCCTGAGGTCATGCAAGTCATTAGTGGTGAAGAATGGGTGAGCACACAGGCCCTATGGCTAGATTTTGAGGACTTTGCTTTTCATGGTTGCTAATCTGTAGCCTTCCAAGCAGTGCTGGGCACTTGAGGCCCTCAATAAGTACATGCTAAATGAATGAATAATTCTCTGGCCTATGGAAGCAACTCTCTAGCGGGTGGGTGGAAAGAATCACGCAGCTAATGGTTAAGGCCCCAGCAACATGAATTCTGGGCTTAAGTTCCACCTGGCACAGAGGTGTCCTCTTTCAGAAATGAGCGGTGGAACAGAAATAGTATCCTATGACCCAGAAGGACTAGCTGGACACTAATCTTGGCTCTCCTGTTGTGTGACCTCGGGCCTACCATCCCCATGCCTTTCTGAGCTGCAGGTGTCTCTTCTGCAAAACGAGCCCCCTAAGAATATCTCTAAGCTACCTTCCAAATTTAACAGCCTGTCATTCACAAGAATTTTACACTAGAGAAATTTATCTTCTGGATGAACCACTCCAGGGACAAACCCCAAATGGTATCAAGAGGTGTGGGAGGAGAAACATCCCCGTTTTCCATTCCTTATTTGGTACCATCTCCTGTGTTTCCTGAGAATCCCTGCTAGGATGCCATACTCTGTGGGCTTTTTTTAAAACTTTTTTTCTTTTTTCTGTTTTTCAACTTTTAATTTGAAATAACTTTTGACTTGCAAACTAAAAGTGAGAAAAACAGCACAAAGAATTCCTGAATATCCATCACCTAGTTGACCCAAATGTTATCATTTTTCACGTTGCAGCGAAATGATAAAAATCAGAAAGTAACATCAACAAAACACTATTATCTGATCTACAGTCCTCACTTTCACCAGTTGTCCCACTAGTGCTCTTCTTCTGGTCCAGAATCCTGTCCAGATCCACATGCTGCGTGGAGTTGCCTTGTTTTCCCTTAACATGGAAGAGATTTTCAATCCATCTTTGTCTTTCATGACCTTGATACATTTGAAGAGTACTGCCCGGGTATTTTTTAGAATGTCTCTCAGTTTGGGTTTGTCTGATCTTGACTGAAGTCAGACTAGGCACTTGAAGCAAGAATACCGTAGAAGTGGTTTTATTTCCTTCTGAGTGCATCTCATCAGGTGCTACACGGTGTCAATTTATTGTCACATTACCTGTAAGCTAACTTTGATTACTCTGTGTTTAATCATATTATAGACATTTTATCTGAAAAAGGGAGGTAATAATAGTATCTGCCTCACAGTTATGAGGATTAAATGGGTGGTGGGAAATGGCATATAAAGCACTTAACAATTCCTGGGACGTAGTGGGACTTTTAATAGTAGCAGTAGCAGTAGTTGCAGTGGTGGTGGTGGTGTGGGGGCGGGTGGTGGTGTGGGGGGGGTGGCAGCAGTAGCAGTAGTACATCGTCATCCTTATTTCTTTTAAAAGCACATCAAACAATCAGGAGATTGTTTAGGTAAAAGTGAGAACTGCTGATAGAGCTGGGGCCAGAGCATCTGCAGACACACATTCTGCCTTTGCATTTGCTGCTGCAGCTGTGCGCCCTGAAGCCGGGAGAATTCCAGCGGGCCCAGAAGGATCACAGCCCTCAGTGTTTCTCTGTATGGGCAGCAAGTGTCATCTGAGTGTTTGGTTATTGTACAGACAGTGGCAGGGGACATGTCTATTCAGCCCTGGATCTGGCCTACAAGATGTCAGGTAACCTTTTCAAGGCCATGAGATTTTAATAGAATTTGAAGTGAAGTTACTAGAGATTATGTTTTTGCCTGGATAAAACATACAATTAATATAGAAATCTGCATTGTACAAGTGACATCTGCATAGTGTTTATTTAACTAACTGCAGACTGATTGACATGCAGGCATTCTGCAATATTTTTCTATTAGTCTGTGAATAAGCAGTCCAATGAATTATTTATTGGGCTAACACATCCTGGTGCTTTTTTTTTTTTTTAAAGAACATTCTCTATGGGAAGTCCTGGCCTTGCTTAGTCAATTAACCTTCCCCTGTCCAGATCTCCTCTCTTGAGGAATAAACCTTCAAAATCCAAAGCAGCATGTTAGTGTGCAGAGGAAGGGGTAACGCCTGCTCAAGACCTTCGTCCCCTACCCTTGTAATCTTCCTGAAGTCAGATGTAGAACCTTATTTCCAGATCAGTTAGGGGGAATGTGTTGGACATTCAGTTACACTGCTTTTCTAGGAATGAGCTGAAGTCTCTGTGGCCAGGGAAAGAGATGGCAGACCTTTCCTGCTGCCAGATCCCAGCCTCATTTCCCTGAAGATAACCAAGAGCGCTCCGGATGGAGGTGGTGGTTGGCAGCAAGAGCTGTTGAGTCAGAAGGCTTTGCTCTATTGTCCCTTTTTCCTTTACCCTTGGCCCTTTCTGGGGCCATTTCCCCCTGGTCCCCTCCCACCCAAATGCTATGGTGATGGTTCAAGTAAAGCACGGTGGTAGCCTGCACTGGGGTGGTGGAGGAGTGGGTGATGAGCAGTAGGGTCAGATTCAGAGGATATCTTGAAGTTAGAGCCACCAGGACTTGCTAATAGGTTGGATGTGGTGTATGAGTGAGAGAGAGGTCAATGATAACTGTATTTTTGGCCTGAGCAACTGGATGGGTACCAGTGCCATTTAATGAGGTAGGGAACCCAGAGAGAGGAAGAGGGGGAACCCAAGAGATGGTTTGGGACATTGTATGCCTATTAGTGAGCTAAGGAGAGATTTAGATCCCCCATTTGGAATTTAAGGGAGAGTAGAGTGAAGAGAACTTGAGATGTTACGTGGTACATTTGGAATTAAAATTATAGTATGAGATCTTACTAATATATTTAACCTCTCTAAGCCAATTTCCGTATTTGTCAATTATAAATTTTATTACCCATATTTCAGTTGCTTGTTGCTTGGTAACCAATCACCCCAAAATATAGTGGCTTAAAACAATTATTTATTACTTTGTTATGATTCTGTGAGGTGGGGCAGGGCTGGGTGGTTCTTCCACTGGTTTTGCTTGAATAACCTATGCAGCTGTGTTCAGCAGGGAACTTAGCTGGGGCTGGGATCTCTCATCTTCCAGAGCTTCATTCCTTGTGGCCTCTCAGCATTTAGTAATTTAGCCTGAGCTTTTCAAATGGCAGCTAGATTTCAAGAGGACAAATACAAGGTTTGAGCACTCATCCAGCCTCTGCTTATATCATGCTTGCCAGTGTCTCATTGGTCAAAGCAAGTCATGTGGTCAAGCCCAGAGTCAGTGTGGAAAGTGAATACATAAGGATGTAAGTACTGGGAGGTGTGGCTAATCCTGGACCAGCATATAAGAGTCTAGCACAGCTGACTTGACTGGGTTTTTGTGAAGATTCAATTGTCTGCCATGTGGCAGATAATAAATATTAGTTGCTATTATTAAGACATAACAACCTTCAAAAATCAATCCCCATGACCATAGAGATGATTCCTATTTTACTTATAAATGTACAGAAGCAGAAAATTAACCTGCTTTCTTGCCTCTTTATTATCTTCTCCAGCGGAGGTAGATCTATAGCTCTTTTTCCTTTGTGCTCAACTGTGCTGCTTAATAGATGTTTTGTGACTACTTTAAATCCAGCAAAGATGTAGTCTAGTATTCCGATTTCGGGAAAGAAGATTCTTCTATATTCTCATTAAAAATGGCTTTGAAATCCTAATTAAAAATCTGAACATTAATAATTCTTCCAAACATAAAAGTTGTTTGTTGATTTTTATGATTTTAACCTAAGTCCATTATAAGTCCTTGTTTCTAACTATGATTCTACTGTTTCTTTGTTAGTTGATGTTTTTCCCTTATATCAGTCACATCAAGGTCACTATAAATATTTCAATGGTAAATGAACAAATCAGTCATGCTTTCCTAATAGCTCTTCTCAACAAACATACAAAAAATCCCACAAAGCTGGCTTGGGACATCTTATACCTATTAGCGAGCTAAGGAGAAACTTAGACCCCCTATTTGGAATTTGCTTAGCAGAGGTACAGGTGCTATGTATTTACTGTTTTTCCCATTCTAGGCACCCAAATCTTGACTTTGTCATGTAAAGAATTCACCAGCCCAGGTATTTCTATACAGCAGTGCCCAGAAGGGTTCTGAAACGGGGCTTTTTAAAGATAGCAAAATGATTTTTGAGAACGATTGTATTTAGACTATGAAAACATGTATACACGTGTATGTATACATACACATACACAAACACACCCGACGTGTTTGTACAATAACAAAAAGTACTATGTAGAGGGTTTTATCATTTGGCAGGGTGAGAATACTTAGCCAGGGGCATTTGGCATGATTTCTTTTCTTCTTGCTTTTTATGAGCTCTGTGGATTCTGGCCCTAAATGTCAGGCTTACTTGTACTGAGAGGCCACTTCTTTGGGGCCCTTGATATCTATGGCAGAATATTTCTGATCTGTCCTCTGATACGACTTGCAAAATATTATCTCCTTGCTGTTCATGTGAGCCTCTGTTTCCCTGCCGGTGTGGCTCTACCTGGCCTTCTGCTTCCTGTGTGTGTTTCTGCTTGTGGGGCCTTGGGAAAGGTTATTTATTCTCTTTCCTTTGACAAGGAAGGTAACTTTCTGTTTGAGATCCAAACACAAAATGCTCCATCCATTGGCAGCAGCTTGATTGTGACAGCACGTCCTGTGTACCACCTCTAAACACCTCTCCTCATCAAAGCAGCAGGGCGTGCTTCCGTTAAATCACAATGCTCACAGCGTTGTCTGGGTAATAATAGTAGAAGAACACAAAACAAATTAGATACGGATCAATTCAGAGTCCCGGAATTGACTTTTCCCTTCCTTGCTGAATTTTAGGTGCCATTTCCACAGAAAGCCATGGTTTACTTTATTCCTATAAGCCAAATAACTCCCTTTTTTTTGTTGTTCTATTTATAGAACTGCATTAGGAAATTATTTTCAAATTGGAAAACTGTCGGCCATGCAGACATTTGGTTTCCTTTGTTCCATAATCACACAATCCTAGTATCAATGTATGCATTTTCCTAAAGTGAAAGGACACTGATCATTTTTTTCACCTTATTATCGTACAGAAATACATGAGACAGGGTAATCTTAATTATGCTGTAGCAACAACCAACCCTGAATTTCAGTGATTTAATAAGGTTTATTTCTCACTCATGCTCCCTCCCAACGTGAGTTGGCTGGGGCCCCTTGGTCATCGTGGTCACTCAAGGACTTCAACCCACAGAGGCTCCACCTGAACTCAAGCTTTCATGTTCATCCAGGCAGGGAGTAGGGAATGTAGCACACTTTGCACTGACTCTTAAAGCTCCTTGCTGGAAGTGACATGTCATTTCACCCACATTTCACTGGCCAGAGCAGGTCATATGGCCAAGCCTGTCTTCAAAGGGGAGAAATGCCAACCTCTCTTGCTCCTGAAGGGAGAAGGACTGGAATATGTGTGAACAGTCATGGCCACAGCACTTAAGGAAAAAAATCAACCTCATCAGACATCAAAGTCGTTTAAAGTCTTTGAATAAATAAAAAAGGAAGAAAACACTCAGTGCTCCCAAAGTAGTGGTGGTATGGTCACTCTCTTACACTGATTCTATGATATTTCTGAAATGTTCCAACAGACATTTTAAAGGATCTATCAAGAGCCGCAAAAACTATATATAACCCATAGGCAAAACACTCTCTGACATAAGTCTTTATTTATTTATCTTTAGAGGAGGTACTGAGGATTGAACCCAGGACCTTGTGCATGCTAAGCATGTGCTCAGCTCTTGAGCTATATTCTGCCCACACTGACATAAATTTTAACAATGTTCTACTAGGGCAGTCTACCTAGGCAATAGAAATAAAAACAAAACTAAACAAATGGGACCTAATGAAAATTATAATCTTTTGCACAGCAAAGGAAACTGTAACCAAAAAGACAACCTATAGAAAAAGAGAAAATATTTGCAAATGATGCAACTGACAAGGGCTTAATTTCCAGAATATATAAACAGCTCATATAACTTAATAACAAGAATAACCCAATCCAAAAATGGACAGAAGACTTAAACAAACATTTCTCCAGTGAAGACATGCAAATGGCCAATAGGCACATGAAAAAATGCTCAATATCGCTAATTATCAGAGAAATGCAAATCAAAACTATAAAGAGGTTTCACTTCCCACCAGTCAGAATGGCCATAGTTCAAAAGTCCACAAACAATAAATGCTGGAGAGGGTGTGGAGAAAAGGGAATCCTCCTACTCTGTTGGTAGGAATGTAGTTTGATGCAGCCATTATGGAAAACAGTATGGAGATTCCTCAAAAAACTAAAAATAGACTTACCATATGATCCAGCAATCCTACTCCTGGACATATATCCAGAGGGAACCTTAATCAACAAGATATATGCACCCCAATGTTCATAGCAGCACTATTTACAATAGCCAAGACTTGGAAGCAACCTAAATGTCCATCAACAGATGACTGGATAGTGAAGTGTGGTATATTTATACAATGGAATATTCCTCAGCCATAAAAAAAAAGAATAAAATAATGCCATTTGCAGCAACCTGGTTGGACCTGGAGATTGTCATACTAAGTGAAGTAAGTCAGATAGAGAAAGAAAACTACCACATGATTCCATTTACATACGGAAACTTAAAAAAAAAAAAAGGACACAAATGAACTTATTTACAAAACAGAAACAGACAGACATAGAAAAAAACAAACTTATGGTTACTAGGGATAAAGAGGGGGTGTAGGGATAAATTGGGAGTTTGAGATTTTCAGATACTAACTACTATATATAAAACAGATGAACAACAAGGTCCTTCTGTATAGCACAGGGAAGCATATTCAACATCTTGTATATGCCTATATCTTGTAATAGCCTATAACAAAAAAGAATATGAGAAGGAATATATATACATATTATACATATATATATATGTATAACTGGACCAATATGCTGTACAGCAGAAACTAGCACAACAATGTAAATTGACTACACTCTAATAAAAAAAGAAAACGCTATTCATAACCTTTGGAACTTAATTATATTTTCAGAATCCAACTTTATAAGAGTAAAATAGAAACTTCTAAATGTCTAACAAAGGGGAATTGGTAAGTCTACTACTATGGCACACACAATAAACTATTATACGCCATCAAAAATTATATTTTTGAAGAATTTATAATGACATGGTAAAATGCTCAAGATATAGCCTTAAGTGAAAACTCTCAGAGTGTAGTATTATTTTTCAATCTTAATTCATCAAAAATGTTAATAGTGGTTATCTCTGGCTGTTGGGATTAAGGGCTTTGTTTTCCATTTTTATACCATGCACCCTTTCTAAAATAAATATGCAATTATTAAAAAGAAAAATATAGCTGAACTCAAAGAAATACACAACACTTCGTTTCATAGCTATATTGAAGTGAAATTTACATACCTTAACATCCACCCATTTGAACTATATGGTTACATGAGTTTTAGCAAATTTATGCAGTTGTGTAACCATCCCACAATCAAAACTTAGAATAACTTCCAAAGCTCCCAAGTTTCCTCATTTCCCTTTATGGTCCATCCCTGCTCCCCTCATCCGCAATCCTCCAGTCTCTTTTCTGCTGGTATATAGTTTTGCTTTTGCTAGAGATTTCACGTGAAGGAAAGTATATGGTCTTTTATGTCTGTCTTCTTTCACTAAGGCTGATGTTCTAAGATTCATTCATATTGTTACATGTATTAGTAATTCATTTCTTTTTATCCCCAAGTAACATTCTATTGTGTGGAAGCACAATATTTTCCTTAGCCTTTCATCAGTTGATGAAGATTTGAGTTGTTTCCAGATTTTGGCTATTATGAATAGTGCTAATGTGAACATTAGCATGAAAATGTTTGTGTGTACATATACTTTTAAGTTCACTCGGGGTGGAGTTGCTGGTTCATATAGGAAGTGTAGGTTTAATTTTTCAAGAAACTACCAACCTGTTTTCCCAAGTGGTTATCCCATTTTGCATCCCCACAAGCAAGGTAAGAGAATTCTAGTTTTCCCACATTCCCCACCAAAACTTGGAATTGTCAGTCTTCTTAATTTTAGCTACTCTAGTGGGTGAAAAATACTTAGCATTTGGACAATTCACTCACAAATATTTAGCTGGTGGTTAGCATTGCTGTAAGCTCCACTCACACAGTAGCTGAAACCCGGGGTCTTGAGTTTCCATAGTCACATGCTCCGACATTCTAATCAAAGTTCAGTCTTCATCAACTGCCAAGAGCTTCACCCTCTTGTTACTATAGACTTAGGCTGAGTAAGTGTTTTACAGTAACGCAGCATATGCAGTTCAACCTACATGCAAACGAACTAGAATAGATTATTTATGCTTCTTGAGAATATGTGGGTTGGGGGTGGGGAATGGGGATAGACTTCTGTTGTGAAATTTCCTCTTTGCATTAAAGCTAATTAAGGAATAGTCATACCATTGAATTTTTTCCTTTTTCTTCTTTTTTCATTTGACAAGACAAAATGTGGGCTGAGTTTATAATGATTTCTTGTTAACTACAAGGACAGGAAGCAACTGCTACAGTACTGAAGGAATTCTCTGGCCTAGGATGAGCCTAGGGAAATGGCACATGGATGTGTAAGAAAGGTTAAGGAGAAAAATCCCAAGAGAAGCCCTGGGCATCAGGTTCATGTTATATCTATAGAGAGAGAGAGAGGGAGGGAGGGAGGGAGGGAGGTGCTGTGCTGTTGCTGACAAACATTGTGCTAGAATAAACATTTTCTAGGTTCAAATTTAGGTCTTCCATTTACCAGCTGGGTGACCTCAGATGAATCACTTAATATCCCTGGTTTCCTCATCTGTAAAATGAGCATAGTGATACCTGATGTACCTCCTGCATGGCAACCTGGGATACAAAGAGTGCTAGAGAGTCCTATTTGTACGGCGCTGGGCACTATTTGTGCATGGTGCACTCGTACTTTCCCTTTCTCTTTTATCTAACGTGATCACCAGGTAACCCAGTGAGGTAGGAAGGAGAAGGTATTATCTCCATTTACAGATGGCTGAACTGTGACTGTTGAAATCACCCAGTGAATTTGTTGTGCAGGAAAGACTCTGAATTTCCCTAGCCAATAGATTATTATTTGGGATGATAAGGGCAGAGTTGAGTCATTACAAGGAGATCATGTGGCCTGCAAAGTCAACAATATTTACTGTATGGCTCTCCAAGAAAATGTTTGCTAACCCTTGCTTGAAGTGTTTTTTGTATGTGTGAACTCACATATACAAATCCTCCTACCAATTCTGTGAGGCAGGTTATGCTATTGTGCCCATTTTGCAGTTGAGGAGACCAAGGCATTCCAAGGTCAAGTCACTAGCTCAAGGTCAAACAGTGAGTAAATGGAGCTCAGGCTTAAACCTAGGGAGTCTGGATTCACAGCCAATCATCTTAAACCCTTTTTGTTATTGGCCTCTTTTACTCCTGGTGGGTTGCATTTCATTCAGTCAACAAATATTCTCTGAGCAACTTTTCAGTGCCAGGCACCATTCTAGGGTTTGGGGATCGCGTAGAACAAGCTCTCACTGAGCACATGTGCAGCGAGGGAGAGAGACAGTGAACAAGTCACAAATCAGCAAGATTATCTCAGAGAGTGATGAAGGCTGTGGAGAAAGTAGGCCAGACTGACAAGGACAGGGAAGTGGGTGGAGGAGGCGGGTGGGGAGAGAGAAGTTGTCAGAAACTGGCTGCTTATATGGAACATACTTTGCCTGCTGTCTTCCCCCGGGCAGGCCCCTTGCTGATTCTCAGTCTCTCCAGCCCCTGGCACAGAGTAGGCACTCAAAACCACGTGCATCCATGTGAGTGACTCTTCCTCCACCCACCACTTCCCAATGGCCTTTGCCTATCCCTTCGTCTGGCTTTGTCTCCAAAGGGACACAGGGCTCCTTTTTCAACACAAAATTTTGAGCCTCTGATGATCATGATCTCTGACTCCAAGTCCCACAGACTTAGTTCAGAGTCCTGCACAGAGAGGGCTCTCAAGAATAATTTTTAAATAACATTTACAATCAACCATTGGGCTGGAGTCTTTCAAAAATAGTTAAGTTTAAACAACAAGGTCCTACTGTAAGCACAGGGAACTATATTCAATATCTTGTAATAACGTATAATAAAAAAGAATCTGAAAAAGAATATATATATATGTATAACTGAATGCTGTACAACTGAAACTAACACATTGCAAATCAACTATACTTCAATTAAAAAAAATTTTAGTCATTCAAAAATCCAAAAATGACAAATGCTGGAGAGGCTGTGGAGAAAGGGGAACCCTCCTACACTGCTGGTGGGAATGCAGTTTGGTGCAGCCACTATGGAAAACAGTGTGGAGATTCCTCAAAAGACTAGGAATAGACTTACCATATGACCCAGGAATCCCACTCCTGGGCTTGTATCCAGAAGGAAATCTACTTCAGGGTGACACCTGCACCCCAGTGTTCATAGCAGCACTATTTACAATAGCCAAAACATGGAAACAGCCTAAATGTCCATCAACAGGTGACTGGATAAAGAAGTGGTGGTATATTTATACAATGGAATACTACTCAGCCATAAAAACCGACAACATAACGCCATTTGCAGCAACATGGATGCTCCTGGAGAATGTCATTCTAAGTGAAGTAAGCCAGAAAGAGAAAGAAAAATACCATATGAGGTCGCTCATATGTGGAATCTAAAGACTCATGGACAGAGAATACAGACTTGTGGTTACCAGGGGGGTAGAGGGTGGGAAGGGATAGACTGGGATTTCAAAATTGTAGAATAGATAAACAAGATTACACTGTATAGCACAGGGAAATATACACAAAATGTTATGATAACTCAGAGAGAAAAAAATGTGACAATGAGTGTGTATATGTCCATGAATGACTGAAAAATTGTGCTGAACACTGGAATTTGACACAACATTGTAAAATGATTATAAATCAATAAAAAATGTCAAAAAAAAGATTCTTGCAAAGAAAAAAAAATTTTTAATAGCCATGTAAGTTGAAATTCTAGTTAACATTACATGTGGTCCACAGTTTTTTCTGCTTCATCTAAGGTAACAGGGAGGGAGCCACAGTCATTTTTGACAACAGACCATGCACCACTCCTCTGTGGGTCTCTGTGAGTGGCCAGTGGCACTTCCACAATGCTGTTCCCTTTATCCGGCCCTGAGCCCTGGGGGTTCAGCCTCCTGGTAAGGGTTTGGGTTCCAATCTTAGGGTATAGAAGGTGGGGAAGAGGAAATGACCCAAGCCTCCATAGGTAATACACAAACACGGTGATACCCTAGTGGCTGATGAAAGGTCCGATACAGATTGAGTACAAAACTCACAGAAACCCAGCTTTCCAGGAATGATTTAGGTAGGAAAGCCATCTGAGTGCCAAATGGAGCCCTTTGTGAGCGTAAGCAAACCCAGAGCCCCCGGGATGTAGGATGGAAGGAATGACTGACTGCCTGATGCGGGCATTTCCAGGCCTGGCTTCTGGTCTGACCTTGTGCAACCTTTGCAATTGTCCTGGGCCGGCTGACTTCACGACACCTGTGTTCTGTGGCAGCTGTCGAGGCCAGCCCCACCTGGCCCCTCTCAGCTGGAAGCCACGCTGGCTGACACTGCCTGCTGTCGCCCTGCGGGTGCCCACGTTTGCCCCGAAGATTTTCCTCATGCCCTTATCTCCTTTGCTGCCTCCTCTTGATTATCCCTTTGTTACCCTTCTTTACTCCTATGACTACTAATTCCACATGTCTGAAAATGTCCTGTCACCTAACAATGTTTTGTTCTGGATATGAAACTTTTTTCCAGGAAACACTGGGAACAAATCCTGGAGACCAGAAAAAAGAGCTATTTGTGTGTGTATTAGTTTGCTCGGACTTCCACGACAAATTGCCACAAATTGGGTGGCTCAAAGCAACAAAAATGTATTCTCTCACAGTTCTGGAGGCTAGAAGCCTGAAATCGAGTCTTTGGCAGGGCCTTGTTCCCTCTGAAGGCTCTAGGGAAAAATGCTTCCTTGCCTCTTCCGGCTTCTGGTGGTTGGCAGCAATCCTTGGCATTCTTTGGCTTACAGCTTCATCAGTCCAATTTCTGTCTCTGATATTCCATCACCTTCTTCCCTGTGTGTGTCTCTGCTTCCAAATCTCCCTCTTTCCCTTATAAAGACACCAGAAGCTGGATTTAGGGCCCACCCTAATCCAGTATGACTTTGTCTTAACTTGATTACATCTGCAAAGACCCTATTTCCTAATAAGGTCATATGTTCAGATACCAGGGGTTACGACTTGGACAGATCTTTTGGGGGGGAGGGCGCAGCACATAGCTGAACACCTTTCAGTATGTGTTAGGTGTATTTAGTGATGAGAGTTCACGTTTGGTCCACGTCATGCTGCCATCTGACATATGGACTGCACTTTAAAAGCCCACCTCCAGTTGAGAAGGGGAATGGATTTGGTGAGATGGCAGGAACCCAAACAGTGAGAGTGGTCTCATGATACCTTTCTGCCAGCTGCAGATAAATTGAATTGGTTTGCTCCATATGTCTCCTTCTGCACATTTTGGATAGAACTCCACCTTGCCAGAATTGGGAGCTATCTCTTTCTCCAACTTGCCCTCCTCATCTTTTATTTATTGAGCATCAACTATGTAGCAGATCCTATATAGGTGCTTTCTTCCCTGCAAACTCTGAGGTAGAGCCTCTTATCATCACTGTACACGTGATAAATCTGAGACTTAGAAAAATTAAGCAAGTAACCTGCCCACAAAAATACAACTGGCAAGTGGCACCGCAGAGAGCTGAACTCAATATTGTCATCCTGTTTAATCCTTTCTGTTTGGCTTGAATATTCATTCATATATTCACTAGATTAATAATCACTAAGCACTAATTAAGTGTTAGATCTTAGTGATAAAGCAGGAAGCCAGATGGCCATGGCCCTGAGTTCACATTGTTGAGGTGGAACGCCGGAGCATGCATAGGAATTAATTACAAAAAAGTTAAGAGAAGAATATCCCATGATTCCTCTTAATAGAGCTAACCTGTCGAAATGCCGCCATTTTGGGCCTGGGTGATATGACCTATTTTGTCACGTTGGTACACCTTAAAGAGCAATGGAAGGAGTTTATCTTGGAGGGCAAGGACTTTGTCCTTTAAGATGGCTTAGGATTTAAGCCTGCTCACTCCCCAGGGACCCAGCATCTACTACTCTGTTGCTAGTCCTTCTTTGGTTCAGTTCTCAGCACTGCAAAACAGAGAGGGCAAACCCCTGAGATAGTTTGAGGGCTGTGCAAGGGGCAGGTTGAGTATACTTACAGTTCAAAAGAGAGTAGGATTGGGCTTTGAAAATGACTAATTGTCTCTATCACAAGGTTTACTACTTATGTCCCACAAACATAAGAAATTGTTCCTTGCATTCATTTTATGACCAAGATTCTTCCAAAGGACAGGAAAGAGTAGTGAAAAATTAGCCTGGGCCGGCGAACATGTTGCACACTGTTGAGAATGTGTTCATCTGTGCTTGTGTGGTGGTCTCAGTAGACTTAGGCTGGCTCCTGGTTTGGCATTTGGAAGGGGTCCATTTGTCACCTTAGAAGGCACTGGGCAGAGAGAAGCTATGGAGAAGACCTGCTTGCTCTACATGCTTTTCTCAAGGCTGCAATGCACAATCCACTCCTGAATGACCAGCACCGGGGTCTAGAATGAACATCCCCAACCTCCCACGCTGGTTGAGGTTTCTTCTGATAGTGTCATTTTCTGTCTCAAAAACTTCTGAGTGCTGCCCAGAGAGTGGAAAATACAGTCCAAACATCCCCAGCCTGACCTTCAAAGCTCTCTGTGGTCTGGCTTCTGTGTTCTCATCTGGCTTAGTCTTCTTCTATGTACCCCCATGTCCCTGCTGAGCCTGCCTCTGAGTGGCCACTGTCAGTCCACGCTGCCCTGATTATGCTCAGTGCAGTCCAGTCTCCCAACCCTGCTCAGCCTCTTCCGCCTGCCAGCGTGATAGATTATAACAATGCCCACAATTTCCCCCCAAGTCTTTCCACATCCCTTCAGAATATGACTTTCCTTTTTATTTCCCATCAAGAAATGGACCTTTCTCCCTCCCCATGAATCTGGGCAGGCATTGTGACTTGCTTGGGCCAGCAAGAGGCAATAGAAGTGATGCAATGCAAGTTCTGAGCCTAAGCCTTAAGAGGCCTTGCATGCTTTTTGTTCACTCTCTTGGAACCCCGCTGCCACCATGGGAACAAGCCGAGGCTAGTCTACTTAGATGCTAAGACACATGTGGCTCAGTCTCCCTGTCTCTCAATCTGACAGCCATCCAGCCACTAAAAAACCTACTAGAGGACTGTGGATGCTTGAGTGAATGATGGCTGTTGACACCGAGGTCACCAATCCCGGCCCAGACCAGCAGGGCTGCCCATCTCATCTGTAGACAGACAAGCAAAAACAAATCGTGGCTGTTTTTAACCACTAAGATTTAGGGTAGGTTAAGAGATAACTAATAACACCCTGGAATCTGTTTCCCATTCATCCCAACAAACTTACACTCAAAAGCCTGCTATGTGACTTGATCTGAGCCAGGCATCGGGGGTTTAGAAACAAACGGAGACTATCTCCAGGAATTTCCCATTTTCTTCAGTTTGTGCCTTTGAAGTTCATTTCTTTCAAGACAATCAAATCCCATCTCCCAGATGTCTTCCAGGTCTTCCCAGGCAGCATGAATCTCTCCCTTTTGCAGCCTCAGCTGACTGTATGTATGTCACAGTCCCTCTCTGAATTCTTTCTCACCTGGGCTGCCGTAAGAGCCGTCTTATTACTGTTTGTCTAGCCTGCTCTGTTCCCCACAGCCTTATACTGTGAGCTTTCTGAATGCAAACCATGTTATGCCTCTCAGAGTAAATCTCTTCACTGGCCTTCTGTCACCCCCACGACAGAGTCCCAAATCTACCTCTGTACTCTGCCCCCTGCACTCCAGCTTAATCTTCCATCATTCCCAGCTTCATGCTTTTTCCAGTGTGACCATAAATAATTCACTCTTCTCTGTTCTCTCTTCCAGGAACATTCTCTCCACCCCAGTCTGCCTGATATGCTGCTATTTACCTTCTTAGGCTCAGATGTCACCTCTTCCAGGAAGTCTTTATTGAACTTTCCCCCTGCCACACCCCTCTGAAGACTGAGTTGATCACTCCCTACCTCTGTGCCTTGTAATATTGTTACTGTGCACCACCGCAATTTCTTTCATTTACATATCTCAAGTCAAATATTTGTTAATTCAAGGCCTAGGCATTAATTTTATCTGTGTATCTAGTAAGCTCTCAGGCAAAACCTTTTCACTTAGGAAATAATAAATGTGTTTTGAATGAATAAACAAATGAATTAAGGAATGAGTAAAGACTGCCACTACAGTTACTCTCTCCAACCCAAGAAGATAAATATTCATATCTATATAGCACACGTACAGTATTCTTGTACAAATAAAGTTTCCTTATTTCCTAAGAGAAACCTGTGCCTAGGAGACAGAGGAAGAGAATCAAAGTGTCTTGGAGAAGAAGTTAAGAATCAGTTGTAATGGGAGATTGATGGTCTGAAAGCTGAACATCAACTGCTGTGCGGTTTTGTCTGACCTTTTTTGAATCCTGGACCATGATGCCCAGTCTCTGTATTTTTTACAAAAGGAATTTCAGTCTTCTTGTATAATATTTCTGAAAAAATAGTAAAGAGGGCCTCTATCATTCCAGCGAACACTTCCTATTTATTCTTACTGCCCCTCTCTATGTCTTTCACACCACACGTGCTTCCGGGAATCGGTCATCCCAGCACACGCCCACCCGAAGCAAACTATCCCCCGCCCAAGAGGATGTTACTCCTTCTTTCTCAGTTTTCTTCTCCCCTCTTCTTCCCGGCTCTTTAGACAACTCAGCCTCGAAGTCATCCCATACTGGCCTTTCTCACCCCGTTTTGAAACCACCAAAGCCTAGGAGGATGTGTGGCATAGAAATCTAACTTTCTTAGAAAGGAGGAGCCAGAGGGAAAAAAATATCACTGGAAATGACTGCGTGTCCTTAATGAAAGCACGGTGGGTGTGGTGAGGAACAGCTATACATTGATGCAGTTTTGTAGATAATTATTCTGCCCCCGCTTGGTATGATCTGATTTATCTTTCTTATTTGTCTATGAGGTTGTGTTCATTGGTCCATAGCAAGAGAAAAATAAACTAGTAAGCTTGTGAAAAACAATTATTAAAATGAATTTTTTGAAACTGTTCTTTAGTCTAGTATCTACCTTTCTGGAGTTATCTTTTCTTTAAGTAAATCATTGGGATAGAAGATGGTTTTTTTTAATGTTCTTATTGGCAAATAGAAAGTTGGCAAGTGTATGTAAGTCCACTATTTAAAAAAATTTTTACTAGTTCATACAAATCCTAAAGATAGGAACCATAGATCTACTGTTTATTAAGAGATTTTTTTTAAAGGGCTCTAAGTGAAGGAAGAGGAGAAAGGAAAAGAGAGATTAGATGTCCTAAACTCTAGTAAAGCATTTCTGGATGCTGTTCTTACTCCTTGCCCTGTTCTCAGGCTGGAGGTCTGAACCCCGTGGACTTTCAGAGGTACTATGATGAAGATACCTAAGCTATTGGCGAAATTTCAAAAAGTCTAAAGAAAACTACCATTTGCAACTTAAATGAACCTTGAAAACATGCTGAGTATAAGAATCTAGACAGAAAAGCCACATATTGTATGATTCTACTTGTATGCCACGTCCAGAATAGGCAAATCTATGGGACAGAAAGTAGGTTAGTGGTTGCCAGAGACTGCCGAGAGAGAGCAATGGGGAGTGACTGCTAGTGGGTTTTATTTCAGTGTAATAAACATGTTATGGCATTAGATGGTGGTGATGGATATAACTTTGTGAATATACCAAAAGCCACTGAATTGGACACTTTAAAAAACAGAAAATAAAAAATACTAAAACAGTTTCATGGGTATTATTATCTAAAACGTATGCAGGGGGAAGGAGTAAACATGAACCCTTAGAGAGAGATTTGGGAAACATGGCTATACACAGATTAAATCTATGTTAGAAGTCAGCTGTTCTGTATCCTCAGTTTATCCATATCCAGCCATACAAGGGGGTATTCATATTACTTCTCACAGTTCAAAGGTTCACTCCCCCTTCCTTTGGAACACCCTTAGCGCTCAAACAGGCCTCTCTGTGCCAAACCGCTAGGAGTTCCAGGAAGAAAGGAGAAAGTGGCCAAGTCCCCTTTGTCTCTCTTTGCCCCCCGGGCCTGAAAGACACATTGCTCCTTCCCCAGAGCATCACAGAAAACCCTGAGTGTGAGGGCTTGAACTGCATCTGAGCCCTCTCCCCACAGCTGATTGGTGGATGAGCGGGTCCAGCTCAGGACCCAGCCTGGGCTGCTCTCCTCCACCCACACCCATTCACTCCCACAGGACTGTGCTCCCGGAATAAGTTGATCTCAGTCCATAAGACACAGTTATACTCAAGTTCAAACTTGGGTTCAGCTGCAGCTCCCTCTGAACTCCTACAATATTTCATCCCTAACTGATCTGCCCATAGCGAGCATTCTGAAGCCAAAGTAAAATAAAGATTACGTGAAATAAAATTAGGGAGTGAATTTTGTCTCAGTTTCTGCCCGTTGGGACTCTGGTGTCCTATTCATTCCCTGACAAAATGGTAGTTTTCTACCTTGTGAAGGAAAGAAGTACCTCCTGCAGTCAAGATTGTAAGAATTGCCCAGGGAAACCTATGGTGTCAGGGAGTATGGAGATGGAAGGAGCTTCCCAGGGCAGCTGATGCAACATCCCAGTGATTGCACGGGTCACTTCTAGTGCGTCCCGGCTGGTGTCCATCAAGTCTCAACTTGCATACGTCCTGGGAAGAGGCATTTTTCTCTTTTACACTGTTATATAACCATTGTGTGTCCATGCCTTTCTTCTCAATTGAAGCCCACTATTTATATAATGCTCTATCACTAACAAAATTATACTCACATATCTTGTTTTATTTAATTATTACACCAATCTTGTAGGAAAGGCATTGTTACCTCCATTCTGCCTTTGAGAAAACTGAGTTTCAAAGGTATTAAATGAGTTGCCCGAGGTTACAGAGTCAGGATTCAAACTCTGAGCTTCTAATATCAAGCCCAATGTTGTTTTCACACTAAACCGCAGCCTTCTAGAGTTTTTAGAGGATGGAGACCTTATGTTTATGCCTTCCTTGTGCAATGCTTTAATACAGACTGTTTCAGTAAATTAATTTATTTTCCAGGGAAAATTTTACTTAGTAGGTAGAGTGTAGCATAGTAGAATTATAAAGAGCTGAATTTGAACTCCACCTTGACCTCTTACAAGGTGTTAGACGTTGGACAAGTAACTTAATCTTGCAACTCTCTCATTTATAATGTGATTTATCAAAGGTATTCATATTTTTATTTGTTATAACTATATCTATTTGCCAGTCTCCTAAGATGGTCCCTCGGTGAGTCACGTGGCTTAGTATCTACATCTTTGTATAAATCTCTCCCTTTGAATCTGGATTGGTCCTGTGACTCATGTTTGGCCAATAAAATTCATGGAAATGACTCAGCATGACTTCCGAGGTGAGGTCATAAGAAACCTTGCAGAGTCCCCCTAGTTCCCTCAGGACATTCCATCTAGGGGTAAAAAGCTGCCATATAAGAAATCTGACCACTCGGAGGTTGCCATGCTGGGAGGAAGCCCAAGTTGGACTGCGGAAAAGACCCAGAGAAGAGATGCCTCGCCAGCCCCCGGTGTTCCAGATATCCCAGCTCAGGAGACAGACATGAGTGGAGAAGCCGTCGTGAACGCCCAGCACAACTGAGTCACCAGAGGTCTCCAGTCACTTCTCACAGTGACTGCATGAAATCCCTAAAGATAACTCTCAACTGAGCTCTGTTAACACACACAACCATGAGGGACAATAAGGAATTGCTGCTTTAAGCCACTGAGTTTTGGGATGGTTTGTTACACAGCAATAAATAGAGCGCATGAGGGTGATAACCATACTTATCGTATAGAAATGTTGTAAAGATTATAATCATACCACATAGAAATGTTGTGAACATTACATGAGATAATGTATTTAAATGATCATAGTAGGCAGTCAGTAAATTGCAGATTATTATTGTCACTGTTATATTTAATTCTAGGCCTCGTTGAAGTCTTTATTTTAGGTAGCTAACTCATACATATGTTCCACAGATTTTAAAACTCTAAGAACAGAGAGTAATGTGCCCCATGGAAGGAAAATGTACATTAGCCAAAAGCCGTAAGGAGTTCTAGACTCCTCTCCTTTGCTAGATGTCTTTTTCTCTATTTCTTTATATTTGGTTTTGTTGGGCCAGTTTCTGCTCCCTCCAGTTTCAGCCCGTGACCAGGATCTTATCTGCCCCATTTAAGGTGTTCCTTAGGTCCATAATCACCGTACACAGCTGTGCTAGTTGTCTGTTGCATAAACTCTTTCTTTCGGTCTTACTTTCTTTCCAAAATGGAAAAATATTTTTTTCAAATACATTGGTGTTACCAAACATATTTATTAATCAGGGGGCCAAAGGGTTTTATTCTGTAATATTTTAACCCTAATGCAATCTAAGCTGGTGTGGTCCCATGCTTTTGAGCTCACACAAATATACAATCATAAATTTGCCCAGGCCACACTTATCCAGTGTGATTGAGGAGTGAGAGGGCATCACGACTCATAAATTGATGATGAGGTTGGGCCTAGACAAACTAATGGAGAATGTACTTTTTTTAATCTGGAAAAATTTTGTAAAGGACATGAACTGAACGGTCATGTGACCTGGCTTTGATAATTACATCTGATACTTTTGTGGTAGTTTCCTGTTTCAAAGGGCTTTCCAATTTGAGTCTCAAACCTGTCCTCGTGGAAATTAGGACTGGAATTTTCATCCCCATTGCACAGATGAGGAAACTGAGACTAAGAGAGTTTAAACAATTTCTTTCTGGCCTCAGCTCACAGTCCGAGACTGGCTCCGTGACAGTAAAATAACTTTCATCAGGCCAGCAAGCAAGTTTCAATTCAGCAAGAGCGAGAAGTAGAAACTCATGAACGTAGAGATGGGGTAAACTTCTCCTTAAGTTATTAAGCAGGAATTTTTCTTGTGCCTTTTATACTATGGGTCTACAATTTCTTATCTACTACCCCTGGGGTTGTATGTGCTTTGACAGAATATTTCAGATACATACACACACTAACAGGGAATACTTTATAATTAAACATGTTGATTTTTGCAGCATAATGTGTAAATATTCATGTTAAATGAGATAAAGATTATAAATGGCTTTGTTCCAGTTCATGTCAAGTGAGATTTTACTACCAAGTGAGTTCACTACAAATGTGTAAACAAAACAAAAAACTAATGTTTTTCCTCACGGACATAGAAAACAAACTATGGTTACCAAAGGGGAAAGCAGGGGGTTGGGGGGATAAATTAGGAGTTTGGGGCTAACAGATACACACTACTATATATAAAATAGATAAACAACAAGGACCTACTGTATAGCACAGGGAACTCTATGCAATTTCTTGTAATAAGCTATAATGGAAAAGAATCTGTAGGTATATGTGTAACTGAACCACTTTGCTGTACACCTGAAACTAACATTGTAAATCAACTACACTTCAATAAAAAATAAAATTAAAACAAAACTTTGGCTTTTCAAACCTTTTAGACTTTAGGATTGTGGAAAGTGGATTGTGGAGTCATATTCTTACTATAAAGATGATCGCTTGCCTGTGCTTTTCTGCCATCGGGAACGTCACTCGCTGGCCTAGCGGGATGTTCTCAGGCTTTCTGCAGGAAGGCTGACTGGAACAAACAGTTTGCACCTGCTTGTCTGTCTTCTGTAGCTGGCATGCTCTCAAAGGAAGGGCCTTGGCTGAGTTTGAAGTATAGTTCCAGGCTTTGGGGAGACAAGCCAGTGAACTCAGCTAATGAACTCTTTTATCCAAAATCCCTAAGGGCGAGAGGAGAAAAGAAAACGAAATTAAAATGGAACAGCAGCCCACTTTCAACTCCATGAGAGCTGATCACATGATGAAGCCAGAGGCCTCTCATCAAGAAAGTCCACATTTGATGAAGCAATTTCATTCTGGAAGCCCTAGATGAGTGAGACCTGCAAGGAACCCATTATGAAGCCATCAAGATGGGTTGACAGAAGTGAGATTCATACATTAATATTCATGGAAGCAATAATTATGATACTACTCCCCATTTTGGTCCCTGCCTGCAAGACAAGGCTGGGCCCTATCCCGTGCCAAGAGGAGACAGGGTGTTTTCCAAGGACACTTAAGCTCGCTGTGTTTGCACAATTGGCCTTCTTTTCAGCATCCTTTAAATGGAGCAGGGTCAGTTTTGCTGTCTGGTTATCCCTAGCAGCCTCATCAGTTGAATGTCACTTTGTGTCAAGGTGACACCTCTCACGGGGGGGTGGGGTGTAAATGGCACCAAGGTGGGGGAGTGAGTGGCACGGGGACGAGCCCAGGACCTGCAGGCCCTTGCTCTCTGCCATCATCTACTGAAAGAGCAGGTGATGCTGACTCGGTGTATCCCGGGATGTCCGAGGGAGCAACTGCTCAGCCAGAGGCAAAGGGAAAACGTTCGCCTTTGATAAAGGAGAGAGGAAATGCATTGTGAACAAAGCTTTTTTTGTGGTGCTTTTGTTTTTGTTTTTTTCTACTCTGCTTACATTTATTTCCCTCATACTTCAACTGCAATGATCTTTAAAATCTAATCAATTATTTGGTATCTTCCTTGTTATGATTTAAAAATATGAGGGTCTCTAATCTCTGGAGCGCTAGCTTCTTTTGCAGAGTGATTGCCTTATCTCTTGGTTCACCTGACTCAATTCAGTTTTTGAAAAGGCTGTTTTTTTGAACACTTCCTGTGTATGCAGAGCTCCGATGCCACAGATAACCGGGTTTGAAGTCCAGGCTTACTGCTTACAAACTGTGAGCATCTGGATGAATTGCCTAACCATCACAAGATGCAACTTCCTCAATTGTAAAAGGGTAACAATGTATGAGAAGTACGTTCTGAGACTCAAATGAGGTAATAAGGGGGCTTGTTACGTAAGAGAAACTCAAGAAAGGTTTATGATAATTAAGTGCTAAGGGGAACACCAAGGTGAATAAAACACACACATTTTAGTGAAGGGAAAACATGGCACAGGGTTTTGTAAATGGCTTGAGGGCACAAAGAGGAGAGAATTCATTTAAACTGTGAAATGGAGAGTGTGCATTGGATCTGGAACTGGACAGACAGAATACCAACAGGCTGAGGAATGAGACTGAGAAATTGAGGAAGTCAAAAGTGCTTCTGGGCAGAAAAAACAGTGATGCAGAGGCAGGCAAGAAGTGGGAAGGAGAAATTATACCGAAAGACTTAGGCTGTTCCAGTACTGTATAGATTGAAACCATTCTCGCCCAGTATCTTCACAATTATTCATTTGCTTAAGCAAGTGTTCTGATTTGGGGTTTGAAAAATTGTCACTCTAACCTCTATTGCAGCCTTGCAAGATGTATAATAGGGTGAGATTAGGTAGCAGAGGAGAGTGGGAAGTTAGTTGATTGAGCTTAGAAGGAGCCTTGAATGCTATGAAAAAAATGAAAGATCCTTTAAGTGCTGTCTAGCGAGCAGTCCTAATAGGCCTTGGGGCTTGAGGGGCGTGGGTTTAGGAAAGTTCTGTCGTCAAGGTGCAGGATGACTTGGAGAGGAGAGAGGCGAAGGGCAGGGCAAGGGGGGATTAATCAGGGAGTAACTGCAGCTAAGGCAGAATAAATAAAAATCATACAATACGCCAAATACAAAATTAAAAATCATGGCTTCACAGCCAGAAGCGCTACTTCAAGAAGCAGGTCTGTGGCTGGAAGATCAGGCTCCAGGGCGGCTCTGCGCCTGCGCCGGCCCTGCCACGGGGGCCGGCGCTGTCTGCTCCAGGCGCTCAGCCACTCACCTCCAGGGACTGGGCTTGGCCTTTGGACATACAGCAATCCAAAAAATGAGTCGCCATGCTTAGCTACTACTAATAATAAGGTTATTCTCATCACAAAATGCCTCCCTGTGGAAGAGGATCTCACAAGGCCATGCAATTCAACAAAAGTGGGTGAATGCAACCCAGCGAATGCAGCTTAGCTCCAGAACCACCTGTCAAGGCCCTGTATGCAACTAGAGGAGATTTGTAGTTAGTGTAGAAGGTATGAGGATCTCCTCATTGCATCAACCTCCTCCAAGCATAACAAAAAGGATTTTCTACTGAACTAGCCAAGGCTAGCAAAACATTTCTAAATCCATACAGCTGGGAGCACCCATAACTTTTTCTCTAGTAAGTTTGAGTTTTCCTCTAGGGAAACGATTTTGCCTCTCTCCTCTCTGAAGTTCAGCCCTGAGTATACAGCAGAAGCTGCCTGCAGCTACCTTGCTATGCCTAGAAGCACCCTCCAGAAAGAAATTAAATGCATTCAGAAGATCAGCTTCCTCTTAAATGACACGAATAGGAATGTGAGGCAAACTGGGAGAAGTTGCTCCAAGCTTTAGTGACTCCCTGACTACAAGGCAGACCCTGGGCTGCTTGACAGAGGGAGGTGACAGAGCTGGGTCTCAAGGGAAGACTGTAGACTTCTCTGACTTGGCATAGTCATTATCATCTGTCCACCCTGGCCTCGGCAGGGGCTGTCTCGAGATTGGTCCTGTAGGCCAGTTCTTGAAAGCTACTGAATTGGTGAAGAATTTTGTGTAAGAGGCTGAGGCATGTGTTGATATAGTTTGCAAACAGAGAGACCCTAACTTTGGCATAGGACTTACCTACCTGAGAATTCAGCTTCTCTTAAATTCTACCTCTCTTACAATTAATTTTTGTGCCTGGCAATCAGCTCATGCTGTCCTCTGGAGAAAGAAATACTGGTCTCTTGAAGTGCTGTCCAGGGCTCCCTTTGGCACTCACCCTTTGCTTTAAATTGGCCACTCAATTCCACAGTCTTTAGAGTTATTTCCCTTTCAAATGTTACAGACATTGTACAAGCTAGTGTATACCCTTCCCCTTGTATTAAATTCCCATTCTCTACAGGCGAAAGCTTTAGCAATTGCTTTGTTACAGCATGCCAGGACTTATCAATACCTGCCACTAGTGATGAAGTCATTGTCACCTGGCTGGAGAGTGAACTAATTCATTAGAGTCTGTTGCCCAGAACTACTCAATTATGTCAAGTTGGTTGATTGTGTTGTTCAAGACTTCTATGTACTTACTGATTTTTGCCAATTTGTCCTATCAATTCCTAAGGGAGGCATATTGAAATTTCCAAATAGAATTGTGATTTTGTCTATTTCTTTTTTCAGTTCTTTTAGTTTTTGTTTCATGTATTTTGGAGCTATTATTAGGTGCGTACAAGTTAAGGACTGTTATGACATATCAGTGAATTGATGTGTTTATAACTATATAATGTTCCTTTTCCTCTCCAGTAATATTTCTTGTTCTGAAGTCTACTTTGACATTAGTACCATCACTAGTTTTCTTTTTATTAGTATTTGCATAGTTATGTTTTGTCATCCTCTTCCTTCAATCTAGCTGTGTTGTTTTATTTAAAGTATCTTTCTGATAGATAATATATACTTGTTCTGATTTTTCTTTCCAAGCTGACAATCTCTGTCTTTTAATTGGATGTTTAAAGTGATTATACTTGATGTAATAATTAATATGGTTAGGTTTAAATCTACCCTGTTGTCTTTATTTTCTATTTTCCCCATCTGTTCTTTGTTTCTTTCTTCCTCTCTCACTCATCTATTTTACTTTCTGTTCTATGATCCCATTTTAGCTTCACAATTGGTTTATTATCTGTACTTCCTTAGTTTTTTTTATGGTTGTTCTTGTTTATTTTTATTGATTGTTCTAGAATATATATTATTTATCTGTAGCTTGTCATTGTCTACTTTCACCTTAATATATGGTATAAAATCTTTCATCTATTATCCCCCCTGGTCTTTGATGTTATTCATTTTAATTCTGCATATGGTAGAAACCTCACAATTAAAGAATGAGAGAAAATTTTTTTTTCTTTTAGATAAACCACATATTTTCCATTTCCAGAGTTCTTTATTCTTTTGCTGAAAACCCACCTGTGATCACTTTCCTCCAGCCTGAATAACTTCCTTTAACGTTTCTTGTATGGAGGTCTGCTGGCTTTCGTTTGTATGAAAAAGTCTACATTTGCCTTTGTTTTTGAAAGACATTTTCAGTAGGTATAAATTTCTCGGTTGACTGTTGTGTTTTCTTTCATTGCTTTAAAGATGTCACTCCATTGTTTCACTTCTGGCTCACAGTTTCCGACGAGAAATGTGTTCTTATTATATCTTGCTTCTTTTCGGTGGCTGCTCTTTCTCACTGTTTTTCAGCAAGTTAACTATAAAGTGCCTGTGTCATTTTCTTTCTGTTTATTTTGTTTGAAGTTTGTTGAGATTTTTGGATGTGAAAGTTTACCATCTTTATTAAATTTTGGAGATCTGGGGAGGAGACAGAATTCTCAGTCAGAATCCCAATCAGAAATAGATGGTAGGTTTAAAGGATTTAATGGAAGAGGAGAAAAGAGAGACACTACTTAGGGATTTGTGGGCAGGTTTAAGGGAACCAAGAAGAACTCAAGGACTAGCACCAATGGGTTAATACCCCTAGACCTAAAAGGGCAAGGACAAGAAGTGGTGTTCCCAGGGTCTGCATGACAGCTAGAGTCCTGGAAGAGGGGCCACACAACAGGATCTGTGGCTCGGCCCCTGCTGAGGTTGTGACCAGGTTCTGGAGGAATGGACAGCAGAGGAGGTCTTAGTGAGAGGCTCTAGAAGCAGACCTTGAGGCAAGAACTCATGTGTAAGTGCATTATTGGGGAAGTGCTCTCTGGAGACACTTGTAAGAGAATAAAGGAACCAGGACAGGGAAGGGGAGAAAGCTATGCAAGAGTGCAGATTCAAGCACAGTCCCAGCCCTAACCTAACTCCACACATTTTTCTAGAGTAAAATCATACCCCAGAGTTGTCACACCCAGGGTTTGTCCCACCTCTAGCAAGAGAATGGGACTTTCATCCTCTTTCACTAGCCATTGACTAATATCCTGGGGACACGAACTCCTAGACACTCCCAGCTTTCTACTTGCCCAGGATGACTTAGCTCTGCTGGCCCAAAGGTAGTTTTCTGAAGAAAGTTAGAGCTGTCAGCCAACAGAAGCAAAAGACACAGAAGTGGAAATGGACACACAGAAACAGGCATCCTGACATAGCACCAACAGTGCCCACCACAGGGGAGGAAGGAAATAAATACCCGCACCACGTTCCCCATGGATCTCCCACTGACCGTGCCCGACTAGGAGTGGGAGGGTAAGGGCTCCCAGGTGCTGCAGGCCTTAGGCATAGAGTAGGCACTGGGGAGTGGAAAATGGATTTGGAGAGCGAAGGAGGAATTATTCGGGTAGGAGGGAATTCGTACATATATCTGTTTGGTTCTTGAGTTCACAATTGATAGTTCAGAAAGCAAAAGATAACTATATGTGTGTGTATATGTATGTAACTGACGTTTACTGTACTAATAACCACAATGTAACACCAAGGACTATGCCACTAATTCTATTTCTGTGACTGCAGATGAGTTTCTTTGGGTCTAATTTCCCATCCACAAAGTTTTTTTAAAATACATGTTTCCTGTCTCCAGCAGGCAACAGTTACTGCAAATAACATGCCAAGTGACTGGGATGAAAAGAACTGCTTCTGAAATTTGCTTGACACTTGAAGATGTCTCATTCTTTTTTGTATGTTCAAGTTCCAGGCACTGATGAGCTAGACATTAAAAGGTATTCTGATACTATCTTTAAGGAATTTAGATCCTAAAAAGGCATTGACTCTTGTGATCTTGAGACGTCCTAAATTAAATCATTGTTGCCTGCTTTTTTTTTTTAAAAAAAAAAAGCATTTCGCATGTATTTAATTTCCTCTGTGACATTCGGCACTAACTCTGGCAAAATAGAACTATTAGTAAAAGCCAAGTTTCCAAAGACCTGTGATGGGCAGTAAGTTTGCACTGGGAGGAGATGGGCCAGGTATCAAGTTTTGGGTGATGCGATGATCAGACCTATGCACTGGGGTGCAAAGATCATGTACTGTACACTCCAGGGGATGCCATTCCCACTCTTGATGTAACTTGCTCAAGCTTCCCCTTAAATCCACTGCCAGTATATCTAAAATCGGGACCCTTTGTAAGCGGGTTTCCATACACGTGCTCGTATACGCTTACATGGGCCCAATGCAATGTTGTGCTTGACAGGATCCCTTTTGTTTGGTTGTTCTTTTTGGTGCCAGTAACTGAAAACTTAATTCAGATTAGTTTAGGCATAAATGGGGACTTATTCACTCCATAAATACGCTGGGGAAATGACAGAGGAACTGCTAGGAGTTGGTGGTGTTTCGACCTGGACTTTTTCTCCAACCATTTTTTCTGTTTCAGACTCTACACTGGATTCATCTTCTCTGACAGCCTTTTTCCTATTGCAAGGAGGTGCAGCCCCGCTCCCATCTCTCTGCTTTATCACTACCAAGGGGCTGAAGCTCACCTTGTCTGGTGTCAAGTGAAAAACAACCCAGAGAGGGGCTCGACTCACCTGACTTGGTCAGGTGTCCACCCCCAGACCAAACGACTATGGCCAAGGAGATAGGCTACTTTGATTGAGCTTTTAGGGGCCACCCTTTTGCCAATCAGTAGTGTCAGGCGTGGGCACTGAGAGAAAAGAACTGCTCCCTTTGAACCTTATGGTTAGAGTCAGAGAGGGGAACACAGAAGAGGCTGATGCTCAGGTGCACACTCTGCAAAGTGGATGTGATGGTCTTTGTTTTAAAGACGAGACAGCCGAGTCTCAGAGAGGTCAAGGGACTCATTTGGCTACAGAGATAATAAGCGGCAAGGCTGTGATTGATGAGAGGCAATATATTGTAGGGATTAAGAGGTCATACCTTAGAACCAAATACATTGGAGTCCAAATCCCAGCTCTGCTATTATCAGTGTTGCTTGGGATTAATAACTTTTCTTCTCTGCCTCTTATTTCCCAACCTAAATATGGTCATGTTTATGGTACCTCCCTTATTAAGGTAAGCATGAGGATTAAGTAAGATAATACGTGAAGAGTGCTTAGCGCAGTGCTAGGTATAAAGGTAAGGGATCCTTAAAATTTACCATTATCACTGGCTAGGATTTGAACCTAAGTATGTCTGTTTCAAAACAGTACCTACATGATATGTGAGTCTCAGATATATCACTGCAGTTACTTTGGTCCGTTCTTAGACTCAGTAACTTTGGGATTTTTATACATGGTCCACAAGCAAATGAAGTGAAGTCGTGAAGCCAATCTTCATCACCACTGAGCAGTGAGACCACTACCAGTCACTAAACGGGCTTGGGCCATGGACTAGAAACTGAAACCATGCCTCAGAAGTCAAGAATTCCAGCCAGCTCCCGTTACTGGAGGACATTCTGTCCATTTACCCAAAGAACTAATGTGGCCTCCCAACCCAGGGGCTGACATCCCCTGTGCTCCCCAGCTGGGCTCAGGCAACCATGGACCGTCACTCACTCACTCACTCATCAAATGTCTATTGAGCATTTACTATGTGCAGACTCTGAGCTCTGCATGGTGTTAGATATTTATACATCAGAAGAGTCTCTGCTAGTGGGGAGGCCAGAAGGGCATTGAGTTCTTAGATGGAGGAGCAGTGAGGGAGGAAACCTAAACATCTATATTATCTGACAAGAGTCTCCTTGAAACCAAGCTTGAGGAAATTTGAAAACGTTTTTCAAGAGAAGAAATTATAAATGGAAATTAAAAGTTGTCTCCATTGTTACTAACTCATGGCATATAAAATATCAACGATTTCCTCTTAAAAGCACAAAATTTAGTTTTTTGCATTGGACACAACTCCCGTGAGCAACTTACAAACAGAATATTTCTGGCAAAACAGATGATACTTAAAGTATTCTTGTGAAAGATGCCTCAGCTTGATAACCTGTGAAGAATGCCCATTCTTTTTTTTTTTTTTTTTGATGAGGGGAGGCAGGTTTATTTATTTGTTTATTCCTGTTTATTCCAAGAGGAGGTACTGGGGATTGAACCCAGAACCTCATGCATGTTAGGCATGCGCTCTACCACTTGAGTTCTACCCTCCCCCCTGCCCATTATTCTTAATCACAGTTTATTGATAGGTATTCATTAATTATAATATTTTATAGTTCTGTGGATCCTTTCATCCCTAATTTTCAAAGTGCATTACAACTAGTAATTAATTTCTCCAACATCTTAGGGACAAATTTAAAGTTAACTTTCAGCAAAACTTGCATCGATGCTCAGAATATCTTACTCAGCGATTTTAGACCCAGACCATCGTTTTTGTTGTCTGAAATCTTGGAATGAGGAGCAGCCAGTTCCCAAATTGTACCCAGAGGGGAACCCAACAGAAGGAAACTCTTGATGTGCTGTCAAAGGAAGAAATTTAGGGTTGTGGGAAAGGCCTTAATTGGTGGTGGCATCTGTAGCTGGCGTGACCTATTGGGTAAAGCAGAACCCACGTGGAGTTGCAGAAAAAACTTCCCTGGTCTCACTAAAACGCCTGATGTCAGCTTTCCTAAGAGGAGAGAGGTATACAGTGACCCAACTCCACCCAAGGGTGCAGGTGAAGAGGTGGTCTGATGGGGTGGGGGAACCCTGGCACAGAGCCCAGGGATGGGGCTGCCGGTACAGGCTCTGCCTCTGCTTGGCTGTGTGACCTGGAGTGAGTCACTTCACCTCTCTGAGTCTTTATTTCTTCATCCACAAAATTAGTTTGGACTAGTTTGGAGCCACATGTTACAAATGAGCAGCCTGCATGACAATATTGCTTGATAGCCCTGTTTACTTTGGCCTACATAGTATTTTTTTAAATGCATGTATTTCCAGTTTGCCTCAGCCCCACCATTCCCTATTACCTGACATCCAGTCTTCCTCACTCATTTCTGTCACTTTCCTGGCCTCGGTGTCAATCCCTGCATGTGACGACCTCTGATGCTGCTTCCAACCCTGGTACCCAGAGAGGCTATGTCCTACCGGGTTGCTAAGCCTCAGCATTCTGATAGGAGAGTTACTGAGCTCTGAAGATTTGGGGTGCTTTTCCAGACTCTTCCATCTGTGAGCTGATGATGTAAGCTAGGTTTTCCTGTGAACCCCTGACAGCCACAGTCCCCAGGGCAGTCACAGAATTAGCCTTTTCTATCTCTTGTACACACAGCAAGTGATGGCACACAGCTGAGTCCCTGATTTATTTTTTGATTCTGTCTCAACTCTTAGAAGCCAGTGAAGTGAAGTCATCCATAGGGTAAGAATTTCTTGTCAGGAGCAAGGTTTGAAGCGATGATGGGGAAAAATGGGATGGGAAAGAGAAGGTAAATGCTAGGGGAGAGTTTTCCCCCAAAACTTAAGTTAAGAGAGGAGTCTTCAAGGCAGTCCGTTCTTTTCCAGGACTATCCTCTGTAGATCCCCCAATTTCTTGGCCCTTTCATTAGCTCGATCTCTTACTGAGCGCTCTCCTAGTGGAGTGGGTTTCACTGAGCTCTCCCTTTCTGCAGGGGAATTTGTGTTGACCCGAGGGTACACAGCTGCCGTGGGCCTCAGGGACACAGGCTCTCTGTACAATGCAACCCTGTATTGTAGAAACTTCCCAACACATGTCCGCACACAGGAGTTCTGTCCTTAACACGGTGTTGGTCATAGGATGGAATGCATGAAGGGTGGGGAAAACAGCTTCCTTCTCCAAAGCTTTCTTTTTATAAGCTTGCCCCTCCCCCCAACAACTTGGAATTTTCTTTTGTAGCTGAAAAAACATGTTTTTCTTAAATGCCACCCAGGCAATTTTGTATCTTAAAAGATCTTTTGGCCAAACAGATTGGTGAGACAAGAGTCAGAAAGGACCCAAGTGCAGTTTAAAATCAAGAAACTGATTCCATGAGCCATGTAATAGTTTTGGTTAGCATTCAGCTTTCCTTTCTTAAATGGTTCATTTTCTTCCTGATCATAAAAGTCAAGCGCATAAAACACACACTGTTGAAAACAGAAGGAGTAAATAATCCCCCATAGTATCATGACCCAAAGATTTCATTTCAGCACGTTTTTCTGGAGGCTTTTTCTGTGCATAATAATCTTTTCTTAAATTGAGGTATAATTGGCATATAACATTACATTAGTTTCAGGTGTACAACATAATGATTCAATAATTGTACATATTGCAAAATGACCACCACAGTAATTCTAGTTAACATTCACCATCATATATGGTTACAAAATTTTTTTCTTGTGATGAGGACTTTTAAGATCTACTCTCTTAGCAACTTTCAAATACACAACACAGTATTGTTAACTGTAGTCACCATGCTGTATGATGTCCCCATGACTTAATTATTTTATAACTGGAAGTTTGTACCTTTTGATGCCCTTCACCCACTTTGCCCACTCCCCACCTCTGGCAACCACCAATCTGTTTTCTATATCTGTGAATTTGGTTCTTTGTTGGTGCCAGTGACGGTGGTGAGTTTTTTCTTTTTTCTTTCTCTTTTTTTAGATTTCACATACAAGTAAGATCGTACAGTATTTGTTTTTCTCTTGTCTGACTCTTTGACTTAGCATAATGCCCTCCAAGTCCATCCACGTTGTTGCAAATGGCAAGAGTTCATTCTCTTTTCATGGTTTAATGGTATTCCTTGTGTATATAGACCACATCTTCTTTATCCATTCATCATCAAGGGACAGCCAGATGTTGGCTGTTGAAATTACGCTGCAATAAACATTGGAGTGCATGTACCTTTTCAAATTAGTATTTGCATTTTCTTTGGATAAATACCCAGAAGTGGAATTGCTGGGTCTCATGGTAGCTTTATTTTTAATTTTTTGAGGAACCCCTGTACCATTTTCCACAGTGGCTGCACCAGTTTACATTGCAGCCAACAGTGCACAAGGTTCCCTCTTCTCTGCATCTTCCCCAACACTTGGTATCTCTTGTCTTTTGATAATTGCCATTCGACAGGTGTGAGGTGATAGTTCATTGTGGTTTTGATTTGCATTTTGTCGATGATTAGAGATGCTGAGCATCTTGTCATGTGCCTGCTGGCCATCTGTATGTCTTCTTAGGAACAGTGTCTATTCAGATCTTCTGCTCATTTTAAAATCAGATTGTTTTTTGTTTTTTGCAATTTATGAGTTCTTTATATGTTTTGGGTATTAACCCCTTATCAGATATATGATTTGAAAATATTTTCTTCCATTTGATAGGTTGCCTTTTCATTCTGTTGATGGTTTCCTTTGCTGTACAGAAGCTTTTAGAAATATCTTTTTAAATGTAGCTGAGATCATACTAGCCTCATATCTTAAAGTCACATTTTCCTTTTCAGGACATTATGAAATCTCTCCCAGGAAAGATAGAAGGCTTATGTCATTTAATTTATTTGTAATAAGATTTTCAATGGTTTAGGAGAGATGGGAACATTTGTCCAGAACCACTGAGTTTTAGCCATCAAGAGGGGAGATTCAATGCTTCCTGAAAAATGCCACAGGGTATAGTTTTATTGGACTTAAGCTATGGAACCAAAGTCTCAAATTCTTATGCACATGCATCTTAGCTAGGATTGCTAGCAGCCTGTTCAGATTCACCATTAATAACGATACTTGGGAGAATAACTCTATTTTCCATTCCTATTATTATTTCCTAACGATCTTCTGCGATTTGACTTAGAAAAGCTAGATTTTTAAAGCAGTCTTGGGAGCAGTCCTAACATACCACCACATCCCAAGGATTTTTGCGCTGGGACTATAAACAAGTGGTCTTTATGGGGAAGGGGGAGAACACAGAAGGGAAGGAGGAGCTAATCAGTGTTTTTAGTGTGAAAAATAGGATAAAAAGTTTATACTAAATGACCATGTGTTCAGCCTTGAGCTTTAAACAGATTGCATAGCACCATCTAGAAAACATGAGCTTCAGTAAGAGAATCCGTCTCCCCTGTTATATCCATCTGCACGGTGGAGAGACTGCAAGGTGGAGGAGATGAGGAATTGGACAAGAGAGGAGCAGCAGGGCTCAGGGTGATGGGACTGGCTCTGATGCAGCCTGGCAAATCCCAGATTCAGGGCGTGGAGACCCCTGATGCTGCCACACATGGCAGTTCTACAGGGTGCGATGTGTTCAGGGCTCTTGGCCCCTGATTAAAATGTGCACCAGAACTACTGATGCACGTTTGATGACTGATGCACTGATGACTGCCTTTCCACAGAGTAGTTACAGACAACTGTACAACAACCGCTGTATGGACAACAGCTGCGTGGTTGACCCCCTCAGCAGTTTAGGGTGGAGACAGGAGGCAGGAAAGGAAGCAAAAGGAACAGTAAGCACAATTATGCGAACTTCCCCAAACAACCCAGGTAAATGGCATGTTTCAAAATTCTAGCACTTAATTTATTCAGGCTTTGGAGAACAAGCCATTTGTCTGAAAACTGGGTGTTTCCTGGATGGACACAGTGCTTTAAGGGCATTGATGCTTAAGAGCTTGCTGAAATCTGTACCAAACACATCCCACACAGTAAGGAGAGGGCTGAGAGAAGGCAAGGGACCTCTTGTCCGCTCCTCAGATGCCCCTCCCCTTCCCCAGAGCGGGGCAGCTGCTGCCCCCGCCCTCTGGTTTCAGTTGCCAAGTCAGATTGAGGCAGAAAGCCCACCCGCCGGCCTCCTGAGGATTTCTTGCTGCCTGGCTGGCTCCTTTGGTGTCAACTGTGGTTGGAATGGGATGGAGCCAAGGTCTCCCTGCCTCAGGGGTTTTGCCTTCTGCGAAGTCCCAGCAGCCCGTGCTCACCCGCCCTCACTGCTAAGATCCGAGCACCCTGCTGTGTCCCTGCAACCCTGCAGGTGCTAATCCAGGGCCTCTCCTGGAAACTTCTTTCCCCCAAGACCTTATTTATTTAGAAAATTTAAAATCTTTTTACTTGTCTTTTCTTATTAGCAAAACTAAATCTGTTCATTGTTGAAAATTTGGGAAATAAAGATATGTACCAGGGGAGAAAAAAAAAAGAAAAACCCACACCCTTACTAGCGATAACTACTGTTAATACTTAATTACTGTCCTTTTTACACATATTCATGTGTGAGTATGTATGTTTTTTGTTCATTACTTTGTAACCTGTATTTTTTACTTAATATAAGGCCATTAAATAGCTTTTCCACACCATTAAATATTCATTCCTCTACAACGTTCCTTTTGACACCGCCAGAAGGCTGCCTCACAGTGGTCTGCCCACGTGGAGGTTCAGGAGACAGGGCCCACTGCTCTCTATCTCTTATTTAGATTACAAAGTCTTTTCCAAGAAATGGCCATTGTTGAGTTAGAAGATGCGAGTCAAGTACCACACAGAACCAGAAGCCCAGAGCCGGCGAAAGGAGGGACTGCGTCTCTCACACTTGGATTTTCAGGAAAATGTAAGACCCATCAAAATCATGCCTGTCCTTGAAGAACACCAGACACTTTGCTTCTCTCCAGCCACAGACCCTCCCACTGGAAGGTAAGCCCGGGGACCTGGAATTACCTTTTTTGCTCTGGTTTCTGTTCAGTGCTTAATGCCCTGTTGCTGGTTCTCTGTGACAGAGGGCCTGAAAAATTGCCCTTGGTCACTTTGTTCAGACCATGCGGAGGAAGGTCTTCAATGAGTGAGGGAGTCAAGATGGAGCAGAGCAGCACACTATCTACATAGCTCATTTTGTTTCAGCAGAAAGTCTCCCAACTTCAGAATCAAGCCAGGCCAGCAACTGTAGCTGGGGACTTCCAAGGTTCCAGCAGTTGTCTCCCTGAAAGTCACTGCTGCTTTGTTCTTACTTTGCTTAGCAAAAGAAACTGATAGGGCTTAGCTGACCATTATGCTGTTCAAGGTGAAGGTTAGCAACAAGATTTGTAATTTCGTTCTCCTATATTGCTACTCAAAGCACAGATATTATGGGAACAATCTGTTTCTACTGACACTGTTATCCTTGAAAACTTTGTGTTATAATCTGAGATAAAATGGACACTATTTTGTTAGAAAAACAGCAGTAATAATATCATTGACTTTGATAGGCATGTTTAGATAAGTAAGGGGTGAAAAATCTTTCAGTTTTGTTTTTGTGGATCCAACATTCATTCACTCACTCATTCATTCACTCAACAACCATGTATTAAGCTCTGCCACTGTATTGGGTGCTATCGGAAATGCAAAGATTATAAAAGGCAGAACTCTGTCCCCTTACTACCTAGTAGGGAGATAAAACATGTTCACAAGGAGGCATAAATTATAATTTAATCAGCGCCATAAGAGAAGTAAAGATTAATTCTATGAGTTCAAGAAAAGGAAGGGAGATTTTAAGTAATGTGTAGAAATAGCAGTTCAATATGTTGTGAACCTGGAACTAACATAGTGTGGTAGGTCAATTACACTTCAGTTAAAAAATTTTTAAATGCAAAAAGACAAATTTCTAACTTAATTCTATAGGGAATTCAATGAATTACTCCAAATGTTTTTTTTTTTTTTTTTAAGAAGAGGAAGGAAGTTGGAAGAATGAAGGAAGACTTCACGGAGGTGATGACATTTGAGCTGGACCCTAACAGATTTGTGGGGATGAGTGGGAAGCAATACCAGGCAGGGGGAGCAACAGAAGCAAAGGCACAGAGGTGAGAAAGTGTGAGTCTGTTGCAAACAGTGAGTAGTTTTGCACGACTTGGGCACAGGACGCATAAAGGGAAGGACACATAGGAAATAAGTTTAAAAATAAAAGTCCAATGCGTATTTTGGAGGTTCTTGAATATCGAGTTAAGGAATTTGGATTGTATTCCAAAAGCCCCATAACATCATGAGAGCAGAGAGATCATGCAGTATCTGAGGGCGACACGGACTAGAAGGCAGGGAGGGATGAGAGGTGAGGTTACTGGGAGGCACGGCCACAGTGCAGGCAGGCGTTAACGGGACCTGAGTCAGACAAACTAGGAGGCAGAGGCAGCATTCATGGAGCTCAGCAGCTGACTGGATATGGGGGTGGAGCCAAGAAAGATGCCAATCGCATTCTCCAGGTCAGTGGTTCTCAAGCTTTAGCACATCAGAATCACCTGGAGGGTTTCTGAAAATGCAGATTTTGGGCCCCACCCTCGGAATTTCTGACTCAAGTCTGGAGTGGGGTCCCCGAAACTGCATTCCTACCAAGTTCCCAGGAGACACTGATGTTGTTGGTCCAAGGACCACACCTTGAGAATTGCTGCTCCAGGTCCTCTGTGGCTCACTTCTGTGACTCTGGGGAAGCAACTGCAAAGGGACAAAGGATGCAGGTGGGGCAACAGAGTCAGTACAAGTGAATTAAGAGACTTTTCTTGTCCTTTGAACCTACAGAGTCCCAGATGTCTGGAGCAAAGGGCTCAGTTAGAGATGTTTCCTGTGCACAAAGACATTTGGACGATCCTATAAGCTGGAGCACCAAAGGACACTAACTCAGGGCACAGGCATTCTGTTTCTTTTTGAAAGTATACAGGTTCTAATCTTGTGGGGAGGCATCTTTATGATGTAATGGTAGAATTGACAGCCCTGGGTTCAAATCCTGAGCCTGCCCCTTGTGCCAATGACTAAACCTCTTGAAGTCTTGGTTCTTTTACATTAAAATTGGGATAACAGTGCCCCGTGCGCAGTGCTGTGAGGAATGGATGTGGAAACCTACAGAAAGCACTTGGCACCATGCCCGGCACACTGGGGCTCCATGAATTTTGGTTTCCTCCCCACTCCAGTGCTTCAGGTGTGAGAGAAGTGAGTATAGCCCGTGGTGACAGCCTTAGCAGTGCCTCTCGGTCAAGCCTGAGGTCCCACAGTTACCCAGCCATGTCTTTGGATTAAGCCCCACTGTAGCTCTCTTTACAGATGCCAGCATGTTGAATCCCCAAAGGATATGGGAAAATTCATTTGTCAGGGGCATTTTGCCTGCTGGGAGAGCACTGAGAAAGGGGGTCTGAAATGGGATAGAGATGCAGAGGGAGGAGTTTCTGGAACAGAGCAATTTTGTCTTCTTTGGAATTGCGTTCAGGTCAGGCAGGCCTTGGCCAGGGCAGCATCAGGGAGGGCCGTTTGAGGCTTTAATCCTGGTGGCTAGACTGTGTGAACTTTAGAAGATTTTCACAGTGCCCACGGTTAAAAAAAAACGAGCTGGTAAGCATTTTTCTTCCCTTTAACCAGATAAATCTGATGTCATAACATCCCCTGACAGGAAAGTAGAAAGCAGACTTGGTGGTGAATCACAGAGGGAAGCGCGTCTGAGGCTGAGCTTGTGTCATGGGAACTCGGTGACAGATAAGGCCCTGAGCTCCCCGCCCCCATCCTAGGAGACAGGGTTTGGGAAACAGGCAGCCCCGTCATTTCAACCAGAGGCAGTGGGGATGGAGGAGGGGAGGGAGATTGGAGGGGAGTGGAGGGTCACACAAGCTGTTCTCCTGCTCTGGGCTGATCAAACCAAACACACCAGGTCATAGGTTGGTAGGAAGGTTAGGACCCTTCTTATCCATTTAGTGGGGCTGTGGGGAGGGGAAAGGGTGGGGGTTGCCCTAAATGACTCCCATGATTTCCACCCAACTTGCCATTTGATGATTCCATAAAAGGAGCTAACAAGCCCAACACTGCTCAATGTGCCACTTGATGGAGAGCCCACTGATTAGCAATAAAGAGAAGCATCAATCATTCAGGTCCACCAGGTCCCTGGCTGTGAATCGGCACTTCTCATTTTTTAAGTTTATTTACTTTCCCCCAATTAGATCCAGTACAGATACAAAGGAATACTATGCACCTAAAATAAATAAATACGTAATGCCAAGGAAAGGAAAAGCAGGTCACAAAAACAGTATAACCCTATTATTATTTTAAAACTAGAATGAAAAAGGACTGGAACGATGTCTCACGGGCTAATTCTGGTGGTCAAATTACAGATAATTTTTTTCCTTTTGGTTTATCTGAGTTTTTGAGATTATTTATAAATGAGCATGTATAACTTTTGAAGTAAGAAAAGGCAAAATAATTTAATTTAAAAATTTGTTCTAGAAAAACCCTCTCTTTCACTAAGTATGAGTATAAACTATAGATAATTTTATTACCTGCGTTTAAGTATTTTCCATGTTGTTAAAAACTTCATAATAATTATTACTAACAGCTGAGTGGCATTTCATCATATAAATATACCATATTTTTTTCTCAGTCTCCAATTGTTGGCTATTTATATTATTTATAATTTTTTATTATTACAAATAATGCTGCAATCCTTTTAGCTCACTTAATTTTCCTATAAATTTTATCTTACCTCCAATTGCCTTCGCAGGATTGAATTTCCATATATTCTCACACCCACATAAACATTTTTCTTTCTCACTGTAAACCAATAAACTCAATGGTTTTTTTTTTACAGCGGTTCTCCCTCATATTAAGACTTTCTTGTAAGACTGTTAGGCATTCAAATTGTCAGGACAGTTGTCAGTCACAGATGGGTGCCTTAGAGGTCATTCAGTCCCATGTCCGCATACAGGGCGGGAGTGAAGCCCCCGAGAGGTGGAAGCAGTGGCCCAGGGGCACGTGGTGAATTAGTGACAGAGCTGGAAAAGCAACTCATGAATGTTTCACAAGGACTAGAAACTTTGGAGAATCATCAAATGCTCAACAGTGATAGGACAGAGATAGAGAGAACAAAAACAGACTTAGTAGTAAGAGAGGGAAGGAGCAGCAGGATCTACAAGAGCCAGGGAAGGAGGCTTGATTGGGGAAGAGAAAGGAAACTGAGCCCAAGGACAACAAGGTCAAAAGAGAAAGAACAGTTAACATGTCAAGACCCTTTATGCAGGGGTTTCTCAACTTTGGCACTCGTGGCATTTGGGCCAGATGACCCTTTGCCTGGGAGGCTCTCCTGTGCATCGTAGAATGTTTAGCAGCACCCTTTGCCTCTGCCTACAAGATCCAGTAGCAAACGCAGTCCCCAGCTGTGACCGCCCAAAAGTCTCCAGACATTGCCAAACGCCCCCTGAGGGCAAAATCACCCTGAGTTGAGAACCACGGCTTTATGGTATTATTCTCCGATGATACCTCTGGAGAAAGACTTTCCCCATTTCTTATGGCTGGATAGGAATCTAAAACACTCCTGAAAGAGGAAATTGGAAGCAAAACATTCTAATGCAGTTTATAGAATGTCCCAAAACAGTAAGGTTGTGCTGAAAGGCAGGGAGAGAAAATGATTAAATAAAGCCCATTTCTCAGACAAAGAAAATGAGACAGGAAGTACAAAATTTGCTTTAGGCACTAGGATGAGTCAGAGAGAAACCAATAAGAGAAACATGAACTTAGGTTCTGACCTTTAGAAAGAAGAAAAACAATTTTATCACTAACCCCTCCCCAATCCAATCCTGGATCTTTGCAAGAACAGGGAAGAAATCTCCACTAGAAAACCTTCCCTAGAAGCCAATGCAACATCAGGAATTGGAAGGAAAACGTAGAAATGTGTGGGTTTTTTTTTTTTTAATGAAGGACAAAAGCAGAGAGTGGTAAGAGTTAGATTCACTGTTAAAGCAAACAAACAAGCAAGCAAAACAACAGCCATTGCTCCCCAAGCACTGTTAAGTGCCTCATATACACACTGTCTCCCCAGAGCCTCACATCAGCCCTTCGAGTCCCACCCTAATGTTATCCCCATCTGACAGATGAGGAGTTGAGGGTCAGAAGTACATAACTTGCCTCAGGTCAGACAGCCACGAGATGAGGCCCAGATACCAGCTCAGGCCTGTCCGATTACCAAGGCAGGGCAGTAACCTCTCAGCACCACTGCCTCTGCCATGGTTACTTGCATAAGATTGCTGCTCTGTCCCATTTCAGCATGTTTTCTAAGAAACCCCCCAGTTCACCTCATCAAGGTCATGGGCAAGACTGTAACAGGAGCTCAGCCTGGAGACCTCCCCTAACTGTGCAGGAAGATCAATAGACTAGATCTCACTGCGTGCTGTCAGAGTCTGGGCCTGGGCTCGTGCCCAGCCTAGTCCCTCCCTCCGGCTGCCTTTCATAGAGCACAGAGGCTGTGGCCCCTGCACCCGCCCCTCAGAGTCACAGCTGCCCTGGCACAGCTGGGCCACCAGACTCCTGGCATGATGCAGTGGTTCCCTTCTAAAAACACAATTAGACAGGGCATTGCTGTCAGACTTTTTAAAAGACTATTCTTTCAGAGAAGTTTTAGATTCACAGCAAACTTGAGTGGAAGGTACAAAGATTTTCCCTAGCCCCCCTGTCCCTACACATTATCTACACCCCCACCAGAGAGGTGCATTTGTTACAATGGATGCATCTACACTGACAGGTCATAATCACCCAAAGTCCATACTTTACATTAGGATTTATTCTTGGTGTTGACTTTTCTATTTCTTCAGAACTTTTTTGGGAATTGCATTTGGTATTTTTAAAAAGACCTTCTATGGTATTGTATTTTAAAAGCAATTTTGTTTCTACCAAGGGAGGGCTTTAGGAGGCAAGAGCTGTTTTTCAAACCTCTCCCACCATGCAAGCTTATTCTGTGAGTTCTTTGGATACGTAGCACAGATGTCCCAGGCCTCTCTTTGCTCCTAGGATGACAATAATTATGATGAGAGTAATAATAATAACAAGAAACCGTATAGTCTGCCCACTCTGAGCCATGCATTCTTATACATGAGCCATGCACTTTAATACTTTCATACTTGAGGAAACTGAGGTCCAGAGAAGTTGTTACTTATCCAAGTTCACACAATTAAGAAGTACAGAACCTTAAAAAACAAAGGAGTAGAAATCTTTCTATATGATTTTTTTTTTAAATTCTGCTTTCATCAACCTGCATATAAGCAGTTCTGAGAGTGAAGTCTTCCTTCCACAAATATTTATTGAAACCCTACCATAAGCCATTCAAAGGATGGCAAGATCAGAGTGCCTAGGCTGTGATTTCAGCACTGATAAGAGGCGTGCAATCTTATAAGACAGTCTTTGCAATATGAAAAAATCTCTCTCCTATTTAACACCTCCATCTGGCAAGCACCTCCCATTTCCCTTCATAGGAGGAGGCAGCAAGGCCGACACCTCCTGTCTGTTCATCTTCATCCACTCAACCCTTGGCTTCCCCTCCCATGCGGAGAAATGCTCCCGCAGGTGAACAGTGCCTTCCGAAAGGCCAGGCCCCATGGGCACGGAGAGTCATTTGCCTGTCTTCTCTGTGGCATGTGACACTCTCACCAGCTTTCTCTTCCTTGAAACTCCCTTTTTTTGAAACTCTGGTGACTTCCCAAGACCACCCTTTCCCTGTCTCCCTCCCCCTCCTCTGATGTTCCTTCTCGGTGTCCTTCATTATAATTAATTTTATAACTTGGAACTTTAAAGGTGCTTTGTGCGTAATTAACTTACAATGGTTTTGATGGGCTAAAATCAGCAGCCTGCCAAGGGGTGGGATGGGAGCACTGCTCCAGGAGGGCCCACAGCTGGCCCTGGCTTTGCCCACGGATTCCGAGAGAAGCCAGGTTCCAGCCGCAGCGCAGCGATGGGCTTGGCTGTGTCTCTTCTGGGCGCTCACTGTCAACCATCAAAGCAGGAGCAGCTCATTGTTTGCTAGGAACTACATTTAGGAAAGACAAAGGCTGCTGAGTGTGGAAAGACTACAGGTTCAGGCACAGGGCTGGGATTCAAGGCCTACACCTGTGAACAGCATTCACTTCGTTGGGTGTTGATTTTAAATGTGAATTTTGTAACAATAGGGCCCCAGCTTCTGCTGGCTCTAAAGGGTTACAGATTTTCCCTCCTGGTGACAGATTGTGCAGTTACATCCCAGAAGACATAAAACTCCTTCCAGTCATCCCAGAATTAGGTCCGTAGATTTCCAGTTAGAGAAGAGAGCCATTCTGGGTAACGCAGCAGATGTAAATTGTGTGCCTGAATTGATTTTGCATTAATTTCTCGTAGGCTATTTCCATGCTGCTTAAATACTACGTTTTAAAGCTTTTATGGTATTGTGTTTTAAAAGCTGATTTGTTTCCACCTGAGTGCTGGCTCCAGGAGGAACGAGCTGTTTTTCAAACCCTTCCCCTTGTGGCTGAGTGTTTTCACTGGTGAAGAATTGTCAACCCTGAGCTGTCTGTTTGCACAGCTCCTATTCTCGTGATGCTTCTGAATTCTCTCTTTTGCAAGACACATCATGGGGCACAAGTTTCAGCTTTCACACTCCCTTGAGAGACCAGCCCTGGCGCCCTTTGGAACTAAGCTAAGTGATCGTGCAGGAGCTCAGGGGCTCAGAGAAGGGCGCTGAGTGTCCTTGCTGCACCGCGGGGCCCACGAGCCTTGCATTCTGGGCTCTTGACTCTGCTACTTGAACCAAATGCTTTTAAAAACTGTCAGATGAAGAGCAAAAAGATAATCTATAAACCCTCTTTTTCTTTTGAAAGAGAGAAAGAGAGATAGGGGCCTGAGCTCAGATGGATGTCCTGAACATGATACAGAAGCTCTTCTTACAACTTTTGAAGCATTAATTTTCTTACATATAAAGATTCACGGCACTCAGTAGCAACAGCCTATCAGCTGTTCCTTCAACCAACACGTGGCGCCAGCAGGCTGGGGCCCTTCAGTGGCGTTTCTTCATTGATATGGCTGTTTGCTAGGCTTAGGTTTATTTTTGAGACAAGTGGTTTGATGGATTGACACTCATTCTCAATTAAACTAAACACTAAAAGGACTATACTTGAGAGTATAGGAAATGCAATGGAAGAGAAGTATACAATTATGATGGAAACTAAAGTTTCCATGAAGATGGAAAGAAGTGGAAGATGACTGGTTTAATCAGAGGGATAATTCCCCAGGACAAAGAGGGGGCCATATAACATGGAATGTGCAATTGACAATTTGTGAGAGGTTAGAAGGCTGGCACTGAAACTGGATGTCTGTTATCCTAAAATTAATCCAGGAGAAGGCTCTGGACTCAAGGACGATTGGACTAAAAACTTCATTTAGGGATGTGACCTCGTAGAGAAAGGTAATTTTGCATCAAGCAGCTGCATTTTCCAGTGCCATGCTCATTTTTAGATTCTAGCACCACCTAGAGGAGAGAATGAAATAATTTCTATCCACTGCTCAGTCAAATGGTTATTAACTATTTTTCAGTTTTCAAAGCTCTTTCACTTTAATATCTCATTTGATATTCAGGTAATTATCTTTGAGATAGAATTTCTATCTTCATTGTACGGATGAAGAAATTCATCTCTCAGGAGCTTACTGTGCAAAGAATTTGACCAATTTTTTATGTGACTGAAAATGTTCTCCATGAATTGATTATTTTTAACAACTTTATATTCAAGTATAATTTACATGCTGGAAAACTAACTCATTTTAAACATACAAATCATTAATTTTTAGTAAATTTACTGGGTTGTACAGCCATCCCCATAATGCAGTTTTAGAATATTTTTATCACTACAAGATCCCTCCTACCTCTTTTACACTTAATCTCCCTTCCTTTCCCTCCCCCCAATCCCCAGCCCCAAGCAGTCACCAGTTTGTTTTCTGTCTCCATAAATTGCCTTTTCTGTGCATTCCATGTAAATGGAATCATACAACACATGATCTTTTGTGGCTGGCTTCCTTCACTTAGTATAATGTTTCTGAGGTTTACCCAAGGTTATCAGCATTTCGTTTCTTCTTATTGCTCAGTAGCGTTCCATTGTATTGGTAGGCCACATTTTATTTGTTCACCAGCTGATGGACATTTGGGTTGTTTCCCATTTTTTACTATTATGAATATTGCTATGAATATTCACATAAAAGTCATCCTTTTAAGCAAGAAACTTTCATTACTACTCAGGGCAGTGAGTAAAATTTGTAGAAGAGAATGACTATGTACATTCTGTATATTGGGGAGAAAAATTAGGATAGACAACTTGGAGATGCCCAAGGGGAAGGCATCTGGGTCCTGGGCACCATATGTATACGCAGGAACCAAGGGACTCTTGGAACCACATTCTTACAGAAACACAGGAGAAATATGGGGAAATAATTCAGGACTTGCTTTGATGGATTAGAAGGAATCAAAGATAGTCCCTTGGGAATTTCCTCTTGTTGGGTCAATACAGTACGCAGCAGATGCAGCCTTTGGTAATACATCTGAAGTTGGGGGTCTCATTGTAACCCCTCCTCGTTGTGAAGACAGTAGTCAACGAGCCCTTTCAAAAGTTAAATGATGGGGTCAGATGCATCTGAGTCCAAATCCAAGCTCTGTCAACTTATCTAAGGACTTGGCTGGTCGATTTTCTCATCAGTATCCTGAGAGGCAACGGCACATGCCTGGCTGTTGTGAGGCCTCACTGATACGGTGTATGCAAAGCACCGAGAGTGGGGCCCGGCCCAGAGTGAGTCCCATCATTTTTGTAGGATTGGATTGTGTCCTAGATACCCAGAAATAGTGACACTGATCTCTGTTTATTTACATTTTTTCATTGGATATTTCTGGCCTGAGATCCTGAGATAAATTTCCTTTAGAGGTGATGCAATGTATGTGGAAGTGGAACCTCATAAAAAAATACATTGCTTATCACCCAGAGTGTTGTAGGCTGGTAGGAAAATTTAGTGCATATTCTGGAGGGAGCAGTTAGGACTTAGGGGGATAAACACCAAAACAATTAGCATGATAAGCTAGCAACTCGTTTTGCATATAAAAGCGTTACCTAGGACTCTATAGAATTTTCCCTATTTATGGAAGACAGTCAGAGGTCCTTGGGTTTAATCAAGATTTAATACCCTGTGAGGGGAAATGTGAAGAATACAAATTCTCAGTAATAGGCAATATGTCAAATGCAGTAATTGCCAGTTTTAACAGTCCTTCCTGTTGTCCCTCCCTTTGTCAGCCTGTGCGCCTGATTCTTAGTCAGGAAAACATGACCAGAACCAGATTAAGTCCCTGGAAAAAACAAAGGAGTGAAATACATATCCTGACCCAGGAAAGTATGTCAAAGTCTCAACAAAGCCATAATCTTTAAAATGAGAAAACAACATATTCAGAAGTATTTAAATCAGGGAATTCCCCCTCAAAGAAAAGCTGAAGGCTTTTATTTCCCTTGGGGCAGGGCAGATGTCTTTCATGAGCTGCGCATACTTGTTTCACTCAGCCAAGTGATAAATTTAAGAGGTGGAAGTCATTGTGAGTTCCAGAAATCTTACTGTTGAGAAAAGCCAGAACGTGAGGAGGAAAGGTCACTGGATGTGCTTGTTTGTCATGGGAAGAAAGCAGTTCAGATGAACAAAGAAAGAAATACAGGTGTGTCCAGGGTGCTATTGGTAAACGTGAGGGAAGAGCAGATAGACATACTGTAAGTTCAGGAAGCAGCATCCTGTTACCTGTGTCAGCACACTGACTTACTGGCTCTAGCTTGTGTAGCTCTGGAGCCTCACCCTTGGCCTTGTGACTTTGCAGCTCCTTCCACTACAAGTGTGGGTGTTGAATTTAAACATGTGGCTGATGCAACGTGGGCAGAGTGACCACGTGCCAGCTCCAGCCTAAACCTTAGGAGGCATATGTGTTTTCAGTCGTGCTTTTCTCTCGTGCTTCTGCCATTGTCATGAGAAGAAAATGTTGCGGCCAGCCCAGGGAGAAGGAGGAAGACAGATACCTGAAGGAGAGGTGAATGTGAGCGCAACCTAGATCAGCCGACCCCCAGCCAATCCACAGGCATGCAAGCAAGGGGAAGGGATCGTTGCTTAAAGCCCCTGGATTTTGAAGCTGTTGAGCAGCATTATTGTGATGATAGGTTACTGATATAGATGCTCAGATTAATGGCACTTATTTTCAAAATGTTTACTTTCTTCCTCAGAGCAACATGATAGTTCAGAGTGAAGTTTAAAGTAGAACAACTTTTAGGGACAAAATAGATTATGCTAATTAACAGTTATTAACCTCCTATGAGTTAAATATTTGCTTTTATGTGGATCTAATTATCTTTGTTTCTCTTCCAGTCTCTGGATACTTGGATGCCCTTCACAGCTCCGGGCTCATATGCTGCATTTTACATTGTGATCACTTTTAAGGTAGGGTCGCCAGATAAAATACAGAACGATTAGTTAAATTTGAATTTCAGATAAATAACGTATAATTTTTTAGTGCAAGTTGTCCCATACTTGAGAATAAGTATGCATGAGAAATATTTATATTAAAGTAGTATTTGTTGTTAAATTTAACAAAAGAAATACAAAACTGAAGCTCTGGAAACTATACAACACTACCGAAAGAAATGAAAGATTATCTAAATAAATGGGAAGACACCCTTTGTTCACAGATCAGAAGGCATAATGTTAAGATGGCAATACCCTCCAAATTGATCTGTAGATTCAGTGCAATCTGTATCAGAATACTAGCTGGTTCTTTGCAGGGAATTGACAAGCTGACCCTAAAATTGATATGGAAACGTAAGGGTCCCCGAACAGCCAAAACAATATTGGAAAAGCAGAACAAACTGGAGAATGCACAGTTCACAACTTCAAACCCTACTACAAAGCAACGGTAATAAAAATACTGTAGTGGAGGCATAGATAGACATATAGATTAACAAAATAGAATTGAAAGGCAATAAATAAACCCATATATCTTGGTAATTAATTTTCAGCAAGGTTCCAAAGACCATTCAATGCGGAAAGAATAGTCTTTTCAACACATGGTGCTGAGAACAGTATAGTCAAGTGCAAAACAGTGAAGTTGGACTCTTACTTCATACGATACACAAAAATTAACTCTAAATTGATCAAAGACCTAAATAAAAAAGCCAGACTTTAAAACTTTTAGAAAAAACATTAGGGTAAATCTTTGTGACCTCGGATTTAGCAATAGATTATCAGATATGTCACCAAAAGCACGAGCAACGAAAACTAAAAGATAAACTGGTCTTCATCAAAATTAAAAGTTCTGTGCTTCAAAGGACACTATGAAGAAAGTGAAAAGACAAACCACAGAATAAGAGAAAATATTTGCAAATAGTATACCTGACAAGGAACTTCTGTGTGGAGTAAATAAAGACCTCTTATAATAGCTCAATAATAAAATGACAAACCAGTAAAAAAAAAAAAAAAAAAAAAGGGCAAAGGATCTGAACAGACATTTCTCCAAAGAAAATATGCAGATGGCCAAAGAGCATGTGAAAATATTCTTAACATGACTAGCTATCAGGACAATGAAAATGAAAGCCCCAATGAGATGCTACTTCCCACATACTAGGATGGCTATAATAAAAACATCAGACAGTAACCAGTGCTGGTGAGGACATGGAACCCCCATTCATGCTGATAGAAATGTAAAATGGCATAGCCACTCTGGAAATCAGTCTGGCAGTTCCCCAGAAAGTGAAATTTAGAGTTACCCTGTGACCCAGCAATTTCCCTTCTAGGTATGTACTGAAGAAAACATAGGTCCACACAAAAACTTGTAGACAAATGTTCATAGCAGCCTTATTCATAATAGCTAAACAATGTAAACAACCTGAACGTCCATCAACTGATGAATGGATGAACAGAATGTGCTATATCCATCCAATGGAATATTATTCAACCATAAAAATGAATTAAGTACTGATAACATGCTACAACACAGATGAACCTCAAAAACATGCTAAAAGGAGTCAGTCATACAAGACTACATATTATATGATTCCATTTGTATGAAATATTCAGAAAAGGCATATCTATAGATATAGAAAAAGGAGGTTAGTAATGCCTAGGTCTGAGGTGGGGGTTAGATTTTGAGAGGTGATTGCGAAAAGATACAGGTTTTCTGCTGGAGGTGATGGAAGTATTCTAAAACTGACCATGATGATAATTGCACGTACCTGTGAGGTTACTAAAAACCATGCAATTGTGCACTCTAAGTGGATGACTTGTGTGTGAATCACATATCAATAAAACTGTTATAAAATAAATTATTCATCATTATCCAAAATTTAACTGGGAGGTGGGGGTCCTGTATTTTTATGTGCTAAATCTGGCACATAAACTATATTTTAAGGGAAAAGTGCTAATTACCTTCTTAGTAGCTTTGAAATTCCCTTTTACTCAAAAATATCTACTTTTGTGTCTCCTTTGGCCCCAAAAGACTACTCTTCCATTCCCCACTTTATCTGTCTTCCTGGTCAGAACAATTTGCTTCTCTAATACTTTGCAGCTAGATCACCCCTGTTGCAGGGTGAAGTCTAGCTTGTGTTCTGCTGTTGTGAAAATTAAATGCCCTTTCCTCCCTAATATTTTACAATCTTCAAGCTGAATAGAAAAGTTTTGTACAAGCCTTTACAGTGGTTTCTCTCCATTCTTGAGGAATAGGATTTCTTTATTCCTATTAGCTATGAGATTAAGGAGAATTTTGAGGATTTTGATTTTCCCTCTTTTTCTTTTAAGCCTGGGTAATTTCCAAACATTCCTACATATTAACATCATGGAGGAAGATTTAAAAAATCCAGACGCCCAAGCCATACCCCAGGTCAATTAAATTGGAAGTTCTGGGGGTGGGGCCGGGAATGAGTAAGTTTTAAGGCTTGCCATGTGACTCCAGTGTGCTGCCTTCAGCTAGTGCTTCACCAAACGCAACGTCCATACAGATCACTCATGGCAGCCCCCTGCTTAGAAACTTCCAATGGCTTCTTAACAATTAGAATAAAATTCAAACTCCTAACTGAGGCTTTAAAAAAACCTACCTGGCCTGTCCTTGCTTGTCACTCTGATGTCATTTCCCATCATCTCCTCATTCACCTTGAGCTACACTGGCCCTCTGTTCCTCAATCACCCCAGAGTCACCCTGGCCTCCTGGCCTTAGACTTGCTGTTCCTACTGCCTGCAACATTTCCAAACATGCTTTTGCATGGCTGACTCCTTCTTACCATTCAGATGTCTCTAAAATGCCACTTCCTTAGGGAGACCCTCCTCAGTCATCCTAACACCACTCTGTCTTCCAGGACCTACAGATCCATTACTCCCCCCTCACCACCACCATCTTTCTTGTAGGACTTTATACCATCTGAAATTTTCTCCTTCTTTTACTTTCTTATTGTCTGTCTCCTTTTTCTCTGCGAGCAAGGGCTGGTCTGTTTTGTTCACCACTATATGCTCAGGACTCAGAGTAGTGCCCAGGACATTGTAGACCCACATTAAATATTTGATGAATAAATGATTATAAAAATGTGCATTGTTTAAAAAACTAAAAATCACTCAGACCAGATCTATGAGTCATTGTAGGGGCGACTAAGGTGGAATAAACGTGAACTTCACAAGCACTGGAGTAGGGGTCAAGACAGTGAGAGGTCAAGGTGATGGAGGTCATCTGGACAATGAGGTGACCCCAGTTAACAGTAAAAAATATATGAAAAATCTCTGTAGTTTGAGTGGGAGCAACCAAAGGATTGGTAGATGACAGGTAGAGAATGAGGAAATATAAAATTAGGGCATTAGATTTTTTTTTTAAAGCTTCTCAAAAATCCCCTCCAGATCTAACACTCATTGTGTTGTTAACTCAAAGGCAACTCAATAATCTTATTGTTCAGTTCTTGTCTACTTCCTTGACAGGTTTCCCATAGTAGTCTCGTTCAAGCATAGCACAGGGCTTCAGACATAGCAAGTTCTCAATAAAGACTTGTGTAGGAAAAGAGACTGAGGTTAGACTGATTGTGCCGTTTGCCCAAAGATGCCCAGTAAAATACCAACAAGCTGGGATTCGACTCCAAGGTCCATTCTCTTAACCATTAAACAATGCTGCCTTTGTCCAAAGACTGTTTTAGTAAATAGATTTATGTTTTCCTTCAGAATTACAACTATATATGCGTTTTACATTCCCCAAATATATTTAGGATAAGAGTCAAGAATCAAACACATGATTGGGATTTTGCGAAACGGAATGGAGACGGTCAGGAAAGGTCAATGAAGCATTCAGTGTCACTTGTAGCCTGATAGCGCAGGAGAGCGGGAGGGGGCACAGAACGGTGGCAAGTGGGCTGCTTCAGCTGGGCTCACTCCCTCAGCCTCGTGGGGAGGTGGCGGCTTAACTCAGACAGCTCTAAACATCTGCGAAGTCTGTTCTTTTCTCTCTGCCCATTGTTTGGACCTCACCTGTATCATTTAATCTCTCAGTTCTCTGCTCCATAGACACCTGCTCTCATCTGCTGTGAGCCTCTATTCTGAGATCATACTTGGAAATACTGAAGCTGTTTGGAGAAGGGTGGACTTTTTGATAGTATCATATGGCCCTTCTGTGGCTTATCTGGTCAATATCTGTTATGTGTCCCCGGCAGGCTCGGAGGAACGAAGGCCCTGAAGTGGTGGATGAAGGAGCAGCACAGTCCATGGGGAAAATACCCACCCATACACCCCGTATCCTCTGAGGCCCAGACTTCTTTCTGGCCCGGACTCCTCGCTGTCAAATGGAGGAGATACATTTATCAGAGAAAATTCAGGGTACTTGAGTCTGGTGCATGCTGTCTGGACTTGCTAAGCCCAGGGCAGTAATCCTGAAATCATCCTGAATCTATTTCTGGCCCTAGGTGCAAGCTTTATATTTATATGGCGCTTTACAATTTTCAGGGCATGTTCACTGATTAACATGTATTCCTTAGGACTTGTGCTAAGAAGCTTGGCCTATGATAGATGTTCAATTAGTATTATCTATCTTTGATTTTTCCAAATTTCCACTCCTAACTACCAATCTCCAGAGAGATCAAGCAAGACAAAAAAAAATTGATTAGTTTTGCTTGAAGTTTACTGGTTTCGGTGCCATAGGGGAAGGGCATGGTCCCTTGGTTTGCGTCTGCCTCCAGTTACATGCAGGCTGAGCACCCACTTGGGATTTTTGCGCACGCAGGAAGGTAACGTATGTCTCCTGGGTAGCAGAGTTATCACATAAACAATCCACACTGGAGACAGGTTTCCCACAAGAGGCTGTTAATGGCCATGATGTGCTTATCATAGCCTAAGAACCAAGGGTTCTTGGAGGCCCTCAAATGCTCTGGGCATCTCAAAATAAAAGGTGTGGCCAAGACAAAAATTAAACTGTCGTAATTGGCTTGTGTGTGGAAGCTCTCGTTTGTGGTGACCACACAAACGCAGGTACGGTTCAGTAATTTATTTCTCTGGCCCACGTGATGGGAGGAACTCTCAAGGCTGAGGGGCTTGCTTTTCCTTTGGACTCTCAGTGCTCATCTGCAATCTCACGTTGGATGGCAATGGCTGTATTTGTGCTGAACAGCATTTTTGCTTCAATAAATAAAAAATGGCAGGGATAAATTTCTTTTTGCTTTTTCTTTTTACTAATGAAAAATGAGCATTTGGTTCCCCCATTGTATTGCTATAATTCATGATCCTTAATCTTTTATTTGATGTGCATCCATGCCTTCATATGTGAAAAACTTGAAGGTCATAGAGTAGCAGGAACAGAAAGAAAACTTATCATTTAAACGTTTCACACAGTATAAAGTCTGAGTTGTTATAATGGCCATTTTCCGTCTGCAATAAAGCATTCCTTTTAGAGACCATCGCATTTGCTTTCTCTGACCTATAAAAGTATCAAAGAGGAACACTTCTCCCTTTTATACCTCTTTTGACTTCAAAAAAAGGCCAGGTAGCTTACTAATATAAATGTTATTTACAAATACATTTAAACAGTTTAAATCAGGTGAAACAGACCACACTACTCACAACAATAGGCTGGCTTAGGTGAACAAAAAAATTACCATGGCTTATTTGAAATTCAGTTTCCTGAATATGATGGGCTTCTTTTCCAGGTGTTGGAAATCTATCATGATTTTCCTTTTATAAACAGCATTTGACAGCCATCTGATAATTCTTATAATAGAACTCAGTGTGAGTATGAACATAAAAGGCTTTGGGATTTTTGCAAGCACAGGAAGGTGATGCTTCTGGGTAGCAGAGTTATCCCACAATCAACTTATGAAAAGAACAGACAAAACCGAGCATCTACCTGGGAAAACAAGAAATCAGAAAAACAAAACAAAACAAAACAAAACCCCGAGTATAATGGCCAATGTATGTGGTAGCGAATTTCCAGGATGACTCCAGTGACCTCCTGCCTCCTGGTGTCTATGCTGTATACACACATGGTCCCTGACTTGTGATGATTTGACTTACATTTTTCAACTTTATGATGGTGCCATGGGATAAGCAGTGGTGACTTCTTTTTGTTTGTTTGTTTGTTTGTTTGAATACCTTTAATTTTTTTTTTAATTGAAGTATAGTCGATTTACAATGTTGGGTTAGTCTCTGGTGTACAGCATAGTGATTCACATATATATACACACACACATATATATTCTTTTTCATATTCTTTTTTATTATAGGTCATTACAAGGTACTGAATATAGTTCCCTGTGATAAACAGTAGGACCTGTTTTTCATTTTATATATAGTAGCTAGTATCTGTAAATCCCCAAATGTAAGATGGGTGACTCCTTTAAGGTAATATTTTCCTCACTTTTTTTAAAAAAATTAAGGTATAACTGACATATAACATATCAGTTTCAGGTGTACAACATAATGATTCAGTATTTGTATATACTGCAAAATAATCACCATAATAAGTCTAAATAAAAAAAAAGTCTAAATATCTGTCCCTATACATAGCTACAATGTTTTTCTTGTGATGAGAACTTTTAAGGTCTCCTCTCGTAGCAGCTTTCAAACATGCTGTACAGTATCACTGCCTATAGTCATCATGCTGTACATCCCATGTCCATGACTTATCTCCATTCCCTCTGTGACCATCATTCTCCCCATTTTACAGATGAAGAAAGTGAGACAAAAGGAGGACTAGTAAAGCTGAGAGCCAAACTCAGGCTGTCTGCTTCCAGTCCTTTATGCTCCTATGCCCAACACCGTGGAGCCACCTCATCATTTCTTTTATGATCATTTCTGATGACACTTTAGTCTTCAAATGTGATGCCTGGTGTTGCTCTTTAAGGTAATCTTTATTGGCTTCACCCTTCCTTGTCTTTACTGACTCTGTCCCAGGCGCTTCCTGAGTCCCAATTAGACTACCTGTGTCCAAGTCTTTGTCTCCGGGTTTTCTTTTGGGGGGAACCTAAGTATCGTGTCATGCAGAATGTAGTCAAATGCTAAGATGTGTAGCAAACACAATTTTCCTTGGCAAGGCCAACAGAGCAGCCAACTGAGGATTATGGAAAAGAAGAGTGGCAGCTGGGAGTGATTTAGCTGGGGGGTTAAGGAGGAGTCGGTCCAGAAAGAGCCTTATAAAACCTTATTAGGACTTTACCCTAAAAAAACAAAGGCTTTTAAAGGGATTTAAGCTGGGAGAGACATGATGAGATCTGCACTTAAAAATTATCTCTAACTGTAAGGAACCCCTTAGCCGCAAGCCACACACACAGGAAGCTTCGGTCCACATTTTCCTCACCTGTTTCTCATGCGGTGGTGCCTCCTGGCGGTTCCTGAAGACAGCTGGCTCCTGCCCCTGGGGGCTTGGCCGAGCGTTGTTCCAAAGCTGAAACCACAGTGGATCCTGAAGAGACCTAGCCTTTATCAGCAGCAGCAGGAGCCAAGTTCCCACAGGAGCCAAGTCCACCAGTGAAACACGTGTACCTTGAGGGTCAGAGGGGGGACTTGGCGCCACCTGCTGGCCAGCTGGGACGTGCAGGCTGCAACCTCTCAGTTCAGTGGAGGCCATGCTCCCAGCTGGCAAGCCGGCAGAATCCACTATATTTGGAAATTCAAACTGAAATGGAGCCAAATGACTTCTCAAAAAAACAACAAAAACAAAAACAAAACCCCTCATTTGGGAGGGACCAGACCTGACAGTGAAACTAGTTAATCCACGTGAAGTGATGGACTAGGCAGAGTAGAAAGTAGCTCTGGGAGAGAAATGAGTGACTGCACCTGGGAGCCATTTGGTAGCGGTGTTCGCAGGCTTGGTAGCTGACTGGCTGGAGAGGGTGAGAGGAAGGGAGGAATCAAGGATGAGAATTCTCTCTCCAGGCCAGCAGCTGGTGGACAGTGGGGCTCTTCCCTAATTCTGCTGGGGGGGGAGCGTCTAGGAGGCCTGCTGACGGCTGCCGTTTTGGGTAGGCTGCCCCGCTGAGTCTGAGGTGCATGTGGGAAAAGCAAGGTCAGGTCTCTTTTGCTCAGATACCTAGTGTGTCTGGCGCTTAGGAGGGAGACCTGGGCTGCGGGTGAGCACGTGGACAGCAGTGAAGCCGTGGGAGCCGAGTATCGTGTAGAATGCGGAGAACAAGCCAGAGGGGTCCTGAAGAGGTGACGTGGAGAAACAGAGCCCACAATGATTCTAGAATGTAAGCAGTCACCCGGAAGCCAGAGAAGCTTCAGGGACGCCTAGTCGAGATAAAGGCTGAAGGTGTCCCTGCTGAAAAAGCCAGAGGTAGAAAAATAGGCAAAACTGATCTTAGTTTCAAAAATTCCGGAAAGTGATTGCCCTTCAGGGCACAGGGAGTGACTGGAAGAGGAGGGGGCACAGGGGGGCTTCTCTCTCTCTGGGTGCTGCTGAGACGTGTGCGTTAAGTTTGTGAGAGGACTGTGGCAGCAGGGGACTCTGGGACTCTGACACCTGCCCCACAAACACACATGTCTGTGTGAGCTCAGACCTCCAGCACCCAGGCGCTAAAAACCCCTTGTACAGAATGAGGACTCTTGTTTTCAAAGAGAGGCTGATTTCACACTTTTAATTGTTTAATTAATGAATATTTACATTTAAAAAAACAGTAAAAGGACCAGGCATAGAAAGCATTGACTGTGAGGCAGAGAACAGATATAGGTATCCTTTCCAAGGCTTGATGGAAGGAAAATTCAGGGAGACCGAGTTTCTTGCATTCACAGTTCTCACTCTGGATACAAACCGTTAGGCCTGCCCATTCTCATTTAACACTTTAGTTACAAACATCATCAGACGTGCTGGTTATGAGCGCTCAGCTGGGAGAAGCCTGCCTTGTTAGCTGACAATAACTCTTTCGGAACCAAAAACCATGTGATTTTCATTCCTGAAAGGACCTGACCTTGTTAGAATAAATCTATTGCAGGATGCTGGGCTCTGGAATAGGGAGAGGTGAAAACCTTGCTTATGGAGGAGATTAAAACTCACCCAACAGTTAGAGCTGAAGTGCTCTAACTGAAGATTCTCTGCTTCCTCTAGAGGAAGGATCAGTAAGCATTTCTTAAGGATGGCAAGTAGTTTCCGATTTGCAGATCATTTGGTCATGAGACCTGTAAACAAATGGACATGGCTGCGTTTAAAAAAACCTTTATTTACAAAGCCAGGAGGCCCAGCCTTAGTTTCCCAAAGCTGGCCATAAAGTGTGAGGCTGGGAGCCCAAGTTCTGTCCAGAACATCTGGACGTTCTGAATGGATGTCCATCACCGAGTATTTGGATTTTGTGTCGGAGACATGTGCTCCAACTGCAATACTTTGGTATGAATTTTTAGAATGGTTTAGGAGAATATCAGTACCTGTGACCTAGACCATTTCATGTGAAGAGTCCAAATGGAAAATACATTAGGAAAGCGTGGTGTTAACAATTCCCAGTGTCAAGCAGAACCAGGCAGACATTCACTTCAGGACATTTATCTAGAATAAAGCGAGCAATTAAGCTACTGGGGAGCAGGAAAGAGTAAGCTTGCGTTTTGGTTGCACTGCCATCCCAGTCCCTGACTTAAACACCTTGGAAGTTTACAATAATTAGTGTGACAAATTTTCATTTGTCTTACTTTGATTACTTTTTAAGTTAAAAATTTAAACTGGTATAAAGAAAAAAATTGCATAAAGAAAAAATGAAATAACCTATAAGAAACTGTCACAGAATTTTTGGTTCCTTGAATGAATCCTTCCAACCTCAAGTCAAAGCCAGGAATCTTTCACGTGTGAATTAAATGCCATTAGGAGTCATATTTTGGTACGTGTAGGGCAGCCCCCTAGACATAATGCAGATCCATTGATTCTTCACCTGCAACTTCTGGACAGATGCCGATGGATTCCTTCACCAGTGAATTTCTAGATTCAAGAATGTCTCAAGGCCTATGCCTCATAAAACACATTTTAAACTTCCAAACTGCCAGTAATAATTGGCTTCAGAGGATCCTCCAAGGAAGTAAAAATATATTCCTAAGCACACTTGACACCCTTTAGGGTTTGCTCGTTTTATACGCAAGAGAACAGAGAGGGATGAGAAGACATGAAGGGTCCTCCTTAGCCCTCCTGCGGAGAGCGGCAGGCATCTGTAAGTGCTCAAACGCTCCATCAGAGCCGAGATCTTAGAAAGAATGATCACCTCCGTTGAAAAATAATATTTTGTCAGTCCCTTAAAAGTGGGAGTTAAACTGAGGATTTGTTATCGAGGTCTCATGTTTTTTTCCCAGAAAGCTTTTTCTTGTCCTGTAAAATGGTTTTCACGATACAGGAGGGTTCCGGTTGGGGACAAAGGCTGAAGGAATAAGGCATGAGGCGAGGCAGGAAGAAGCGCAGGGTCTTCAAGAGAAACGTAAAATCTGTTCTTACATCTGCAAAGAGACTTCCTGGCTTGCTGTTTTCATCAAGAAAGCTGTTAATTCATGATCTATTATAGTTCCCCAAGTTATTACCAAAGAGATTAACTGCTCATGTTTTTGATTACTTACAGGCAAAATTTTCTTCCTAAGGTGCTATTAAAAGAAATCCACTATGTTGTTTTACAACTGCCACTCAATTATCTAATAACCAGCTCTCCAAGGCTCTCTGTGATGCATGACAACTGAGAATTAAGACCACCCCACCGAGGGGTGAGTCACCGAGTGGACACTTGCTACAGAGCAAATGCCTGCACCAGCCCTGCTGTGCTGAGTGCCCTCCAACGACTAAGCTTGGCTAATCTGAAAGGCTTTAATGGGCCATGGCCACTTCCTACTTTTCACTTCTTATAATCGTAGAATTTTTCCTTCTTGACAACAAAAATTATTAGAGAGAATATCAGAGTGTCAGGTACAACACTTATCAGCATTTCAAAAAGTTATAGACAATTTAAAATGTTGAACAAATTCAGTAACAGCTTTTCAAGACTCCGAATCACTTGCATTTTAAAGCCTGTATCAGACATTGCAATGTTAAAGGTAAATTATTTGAACGTCTATTGCGTAGTAAGGATGTCAGAGAACAATGGGTAATTAGGCCATACTGTACATCTTGTGTCCACAGTCCAAGCAATTTTTGCAGAATGTTGTACTACTTAAACTGCTCTTGCAAAACAGGCAATTATTGCACTGAATTTTCCATAAAATCCACCCAAATAAATCTTGTAGTCTCTCATCTTTGCAGATGAGCATCTTCCCTTTGAGAAGATGCAGTAGAAAAGCAACTTGCTACAGAAGCCAGCAGGAAGGTTTCTTGTCTGAGACTCCATAAGTTTTTCGTTTCATTAACTCTCCTCCACCTCCTTTATTCATTCGACAAACACATACTGAGCACCTCTTCTGTTCCAGGCACTCTTCCAGACTCAGGGTATACACTATGAACAAAATACCCAGAAGTCCCTGCCCAGTGGAGCTTATATTCTAATATGGTGAGACAGACAAGCACATAAGTACATAGTATCACAGGGATCAAAATAGCTTAGAGACATCCTGTCTGAAATCTGTTTAGTGCATCTCCTCATTTGGGGGTAGTGGTGAGTGACCCGAAAGGCCAGTAATGGACTGCAATGTCACTTGTCCTAATGGGTGAACTACAGTGATTCCTTCAACTAACCTGGGTCTCAGTTTCTCATCTATAAAATGGGGAGAGGTTGGGGTAAGTGTTTTTTTTTTTTTTAAAGAGAAAGGGTCCTTTCAGGCTTCAATTCTCATGGTTTTATGGAAGCATCTTGCACAAAATCAAAAGCCATTTGTTGACTGTTCTACATTTAAAAAAATACTTAAAAAGAAAATAGAAGAAGCTCTTAGGTATTTCACATGCATTCAGCACTTTAAATGCCACTCTAAACTTCATAAGTAGCAAACACCTTATTTACAACTGCTACACAATGAAGTCATTTTACCATCTTCAGCCATTAGAAAAGCATATTCATTTGCACTGTCGGTTACATAGTCCCACCTCATTTGTAAAACCCTCCCCTGGGCGTGGCACTGTCTCTCTCCTGCTAACCCAGATACTGACTTTGTGCTCCTGTCTGACCTTTTCCCCTGGACTATCAGCTCTACCAGAACAGGGACTGGGTCCTTGCTTCTTTGGATGAGAACCTGTCCAGATAATCCACAGACGTGTCGTCACTGCACCTACACCACGTTTTATGGGCTCAGGCCTTTTAGAAACCCACATTAATTTTTCAGGCTGTAAGAAGAGTTCTACTTAATAAAAATGGAGCTATAGTGTACCAAAGGGTATGTTAACATCCAAAAAGGAAAAAGATGGGTTCCCAGAGCAATTCTAGGACAGACTAGGATAATGCGAATTAATAAATAATCCTAACCTCTTTGGAAGTCCTGGTGGAATGTTAATGCATATTTAATAATGCAAGCGAAGTAGCATGTATTTTGCAGTTAATTTTTCTTAAAGATGGTAACATCGCTGGAGTGCTGAATGTCACGTAAGGTGAGGCTCATACTCATTAACTTGGGACAAGTTATGAAGCCTCTGATTCTATTAAAAGACAAGCTGTATCCACTGGTTTGATCTTGAAATGTAGAAATTCCAATTTCCATCAATCCAGCAGCTAAGAATGACAGGAAATTTTATAGGACTATAAGAAATCTTATCTGGATCAGATCCCCACTGACATGCTGGCGGTTTCTGAAGGCTGCATGCTCCGTCTTTGAGTTTTATCCGCTGCTGAGTAATCAGATCGCCTACATATGTTTTCAAATTTGATCAGGTGGGCCCTGTCGAAAGGACACATCTTCTCAGTGCCTTTGGAGGCAAAGCGAAATCTCTGCCTTAATAACTGAATTTAATTCCTTCCTGTTGGTCTGTGATGTCAAGATGCACAGTGTCAGTATTACCAGAAGTGCCCTGTACGGGCTGCTGTGTAGACTGAGGTCTGTCCTGTCCTTACGGTCACTGGAAAGGAGGAAAGAGCACATCCTTGGCTGGGTGCATGCTACTGCTTCAGGACCAGGTGGGAAGGAGCAGCCGGTGACACCTCGAAGAAACCTGGGGCAGAATCAGAACATCTTCTGGCAACAAACGATATCTCAAACCAGAGCCTGTCCAGACTATGAGAGGAAGGCAGGTCCAGCAGACCTCAGCTGCATGAGTGAGGGTCAGAGGAAAATAAGGAGTCTCAGACAACGTTTGGCAACGTCGTTCACAGTTAAGGTAAATTCTTGTTAGTGAAGAAAATGCACTTTGGCATACATTGTGGAATTTAAGTATGTGTTTAACCTGTTGGATATCTGCACCTCAGAACGCAGTCCCTTTTTCACAAGGACAGGCAGGAGGCGTTACAGAGCCCTGCTGATGCTCACTGTCCTCACATCAGTGCAACTGCAGCCCCTCCCAGCCAATCCAAAGGGTCTACGGGTGGGATACAAGAGTGCACTGCGTCTGGCTTTGGCTGTTAGGTCTCCAGAAAGTCACTGTGTGCAGTGTACTCGTCAGGGTAAAGCCCTTGGGCTGCAAACAAATATAATTCTTAAGTCCAAACCTCCGTGGGCACTATGGCTTCCTTGGTTCCAACCGCAGGCAGTAGGTTTTCTTCAGACAAGAAATAAAGCGGGAATTGCACCAAGAACCCGCGGATCTTCTTCAGCTCTTCCTCCGCTCTGATGGGATCTTCCTTCGCTAAGATGGGCTTGCTTATAAAGTCTCTCAGCTGAATTAAATTGTGTACTTCATCGTTGGGAAGGCACCGGAACACCTGATTGAAATGCAAATAGGAAACTGAGTGCTAAGTTTAAAAGAAAGCATATCCCCTTTGTGGAAAGTATTCATTCCAACAGACAAAACCTTTGTCTTATGATACATGTATTCGTTTTATGTTACAGCACAAAACTGATGGAAGGGTTGTTTCTCTTCTTTGCTACAAAGAGACTGCTAGATTCTCTTCCATCAAAAAAAAAAAAATCACAGGTCCTATATCTGATCTACATAAGTGACTGACCTCAGGGTAAAGTCTAGCTAGTGGGAAGAGATTTCCCTGGTGTTACTCCACATTAAGGTTAATTTTTTGGATTATAATCATCCCTGAATTCCACTGGAGGTTCTGGTCTAAAAGGAAAGTCATATTCTGTATTTTCTCTAACTTTATTTTGAAAAAAATTCTTATCTGTACCTGTACTTAAACTTATCAATAGTCCACTTACTTTGCTAATTGAAAAGAAGTTTCACACATCATAATACTTTACACCTGAATACTCCAGCATATAATTTCTTAGGAATAAGGACATGTGCTTATATAACCACGATATCATTCTCACACCTCAGAAAATCAATTCCCTGTCATTTCAGATACCATCTAGATTTACCCGATTATTCCCAAAATGCCTGCTATCGCTGTTATCCCCTCAATCCAGGATCTAAACAAGGCTGTGTCCTACATTTTAAAAATTACATTTTAAAAGAATCCATGCACATGACATTTGATTGTGGCCTTGAATCCTCAGTATGAAATAAGGCTATGTAGACAGTTGTCATGTTCCATTAGAAATGATACATTTTCTGAGCTGAGGAGACTCTGGAAGTCAGAAGAAGAACCAGTCTTACCCAGTTTCTGACAGATGGTCAATGAATCCCAGCTTGAGTATTTTCTATGACAGAAAGCCGGCCCCTTCATGCTGTAACCTGTTCCAGGGTTGGGTAACTCTTAACTCTTGTGTATAAGCGTTATCATTACCCATGGACAGAACTAATCAGAAGATGCATTTGGCCTTCCTAACAAATGAAGCTGGTTTTAAAACAGCTTCCCCAAATCAGAGGTGTCCAACAAAGGAAGCTTCTCATTATTAATCAGCTTCATTAGGAGAGATACCATTTACTATGTACCATGTGCTAAATCCATTTACTAGACTGTTCTCCATCCTCATGACCACCTGGTGAATATCCCTTCCAATTTATAGGCGAGGAAAGAAAGGAAGGCTCAGAACGTCAAGTTCCTCTGCACAAAGTTATAACACCAGCAGCTGGATGAGTTGGGCTGAACCCAGGTCTGACTCATTGTTTGATCCCATCTGCCTCTCTTCTTTGTTACTAGATGTACACAAAGGCTGGGTAACCACCTGCAGAGGATGCTTATAATAGGATTCCAGAATCTGAGACTAGAATGCCACTCAAGTCAGAATCCATGGTACTTTTTGACTCTATTTTTTTTTAATGTCCACAAATACGTATTTTATTACAACTTGGAACCGTATTGGCTTTTTATTCATTAAGAATACTCTGTACCAGTAATATGCAGAAATAATGGTGTGCTTTTGTGATGTGATTCAATTAAAAAGGGGAGCAGGATATGCGAATCTCACCTTATCATAAATTGTAGCATTTCGAGCTGCCGTTGAAACCCACACCTCCTTGAAGAATTTGTCACTCACTGGATCCTGAATGTCTTCACTGGGGCCAGAAAGATAGCCGAGGACAACCCTGAAATATAAGCGCCCTCCAAAATGAGTAACTGAGACAAAGCACTTTGCTGCAGGCACTGTTTCTAATGGTCCAGTAATTCAAGCACTCAGCCACAGAGGTCTAAATTTTCTTTTTTAGGAAATCAAAGGAAGCCATTAAGACTAAGTGTGTGTCTCTGTATGTCTATATAAAAAAATCTAAGTTGTTATGATGCTTGAAAATTTTAACTGTTGGTCAGAGAAAGACCCTCATTTTGTTTTAAGAAAGTCCTCGTAATTTGGCCGAAGAGGGTGAGGACACTGGAGGATAAGATGAGTGTGCAAAGCATGTGCCAGCCAAGGTGCTGAGCCCTTTCCAAAAAGGATCTCAGGAAATCCTCCACAACCTTGTGAAGAGGCACCTGTTATTGTTTTCATTTTACAGGAAAGGGAACTAAGGCACAAAGAAGTTAAGCAACTCGTTCAAGGTACAGAGCTGGTAAGCTCTGGATCTGGGGCTCCAGCCAGGACCACCCGACTCCCAGACCTGCGCTCTTAACCATAACTTGAGCTTCCCTCCTTCCCTCTTCCCTCCCTTGGGCCACGAACGATGCCGAACTAGGGTACAGAAATGAATATGGAAGACATGGAGCCTCTCTGGGTGGAGTTAAATTTGGAGGATGAGATCAACAATAAACACTCTCCAAAGGAATTAATTAAAATGTGATAAATACCAGGTGTGCTTCAAGAGGATGTGATGGGGTAGTCGGGGAGGCTCTTCCTTCCCTTCCCTGTTTGCCTAACCCTACCCCCCATCATCCAGGTTCAGTCCAAGGATCGCCTCTATAAAACTTTGTACGACTCCCCATTCTCCCATCTCCCATTTCTTTCTGTCAGTCTTGAGTGATATGAACATTCTTCCTTTGTCCCCACACTGTGCTTCCCATACGCTTCGTTTTTATCAGAGCATCTGCGACGCTTTACGCACTTTTTGTTTTTAACAGGCCTGTCTCCCACTTCCAGTGTGTAAATTCTTGGAAAGAAGAGGACCCGGCTCCTCTCACATCCCCAGGGCCCCTGGCATAAAAGAAGCCAGGTAGTGGATATTGCCTGAATTGATCAAATATAAACAGAGGACCAGAAATGACAAGAAATTCTCAAGCAAAGCAAGACGAGTTTTAGAGGTCATATTTGAAAATTAGAAGGACTCTTGTACTTACATAAAGCCTGAGAGTTAAAAAGCATTTCCATCTTAATCCTGCGAGGTAGAAGCTACATGATTCACATTTTGCAAATGGGAAACTAAAGGTTGGAGACACACTATTACTAGAGCTAGAATCACCACTGAGGCCAAAGCCCTTTTCTCACATAGGCAGGCTCAAGAAATACCCAAAAGGCTTGTACTACGTTGGAAATACAAGTGGGGACATGGGCCTCTGAAGGACTTGGGCTTTTTACATTGAGTGAAATTGGGGCATCCTGCGGACACTGGAGCCGGGAGGGACAGGATCTGACTTACATATTAAAATACGGCTGCTGTACTGAGAACAGACTGTGCAGGGTAAGGGCTGAAACAGGGACACCAGTGAGGAGTCACTGCAATAATCTTGGTGGGAGATGATGGTGGCGTGGGTGGTGAAAACATAAGGTTTTATTGATCCAGTAGACAGAGGGCGTGAGAAAAAATGAGGCATCAGGGTGACTAAAAGGGCTTTGGCTCGAGCAACTAGAAGAATGTAGTTGTCACTAGCTGAGAAGGAGGATGCTGCGGGTAAAGTCCGTTTGTGGGGGAAGACCAGGAATTCAATTTTGAAACTGCTGGGACATCTATTAAATATTCCAGTGGCAATGCTAAGTGGGTAGTTGGATACATGAACCTGGAGTTTGGGAGAGAAGATTTGGCTGGAGATACAAATTTGCAAATTGTATATATATGTGTGTATATATATATATATATTCCTAAAGCCATAGGACTTTAACTGAATTTACCAAAGTAGTGAGTACAGACAGAGAAGGGGACCAGCGCACCTGACAGCAGGGGAGAGAAGGAGCAGTCAGTGAGGCTGCAGAGAAGCCAGAGGGTGAGTGTCCTGGAACCACACGAAGTACGTCAAGGAGAATGGTGTTCAATTCAGATGAGAACTGGCCACTGGACTTAACAGTGTGGAGGTCATAATATTATCACCTTCTTTGTATTGAAATATATAGGTTTACATCACCATTTTTGTATGAGGGGGAGGTAATTAGGTTTATTCATTCATTTCTACTTGGAGGAGGCACTAGGGATGGAACCCAGGACCTCGTGTGTGCTAAGCATGCACTCTGTCACTAGAGCTATCCCCTCCCCACTACATCATCATTTTTAATGACTGTAGAATTTCCTGTCATGTGAAATTTTATTCAACCAATTATTTTATTATGACCTTTTGGGTAGCTTCCAGTTTTCCATTATTATTTAAATAATGCTATAATGCATAATTTATTCATCACATCTAATACTTTGTACATTTCTATGATTATTTCACTAGCAGAAATTTAAGAATTAAAATTCCTGGGTCAAACAGTATGCGAAATTTACTTCAAGAGAGGCTGTTCCAACACATATGGTATTAACCACGTGTGTTCTCCCCAGTCATCTCCGGTACTATCAACTCCTGAAAAAGCTCAGCCAGCTTATGGATAAAAAGGCATCTCATTTTAGTTTTCGTCTGCAGTTTTTCTGCTGTATAAAAATTCTCTAAAATAAACATATCTGGCACCTGGGCTCACCAGGATTCTTAGAGTTTTATAACCTCAAAATTCTATTTCCACTTCAAATAATGTCTCCTTTGGACTACACAGGAATAACTTTCAAAAAGATCCTAAGGGATGATGTTTGCACAGATGCTGCTGCACATAAAGACCCAAAGCAGAATTTAACTGCACCAGATTTGAAGGACAGAACAAGTTATAACAATAAGCCAATTATAATAATACCTTTGATTTGGGTCGGGTCTAACCAGCTGAAAACAGAGCAGAAAGAATATTTCTGTGACTTTGCTTTTAAGTTAGAACAAGAGGTGAGGCAATGTGTCTATCAAGTTATCAGTTAAGAGTTCGTGTGTAGAGAAAGCATTTAAATAAATCTGTCTATAACAGACACTATTCAGTAATAAGTTACTTTCCCTATCAATTTTTTAATTATAAAAACTTACATTAAAATGCACGGAAAAAATAACACAAAGTATTCTGGGTATTCTTTTGAGGTTTCAGAGTAAATGGATTTGCTTTTACGTTGACATGTATAATGGCAATGATTTAATGTTGGATTGTTTATGCATCAGGGGGACAGCAGGAAACCTTCAGGAAACTTTTTCTGTTCTTCACATTCTTCACGTCTGTCACTCTAAATGATCCTGAGCTCTGCTTGTGTGGATCCTGGTTCTACTGAGCGACGGTTGCGTCTATAAAGTTTGGATAATTTGCTAGGACTGAATGAACTGTCTGGCACGTAGTTGTGGCATTCAGCGCAGTACCCTGATGGTTGATCCTGTTTAGAGTTGACTTCGCATTAAGATGAATCCCTTTATTTCTATTCAAAAGTAGCCCAGGTGGAAAATGGTTGAAGTTGCATTTTTTTGAGGGAGAAAATGGCTCTGTTCTAGGCCACAGTATTTATCTTTGAGAATATTTCCTAATAAAAGACAGCTAAAATCAACACAAAGTTTTCATGGTGCTTTTTAATATATTATTTGTGTTTGCCATCATGGCAAAGTGAAAATGGTTGTTCGAGAACAAGTGCCTCTTTAAGATAGTTTGAAAGTTGCCAGGAAACTAAAGCACCTAGCAGTGAGCTTAGCATGAGATGTGTGGGATCAGCGAAAAAACTGGTAACAACAGAAGACTTTAATGATTACTGAAGGGCTCCTGCTTCCAATAATGAAAACCCTAAAGCTTTATTGAAGAACAAAAAAAAAATTTGAATAAATTGAAGCCTATGCCCTGCTCTCCAATAGGATGGCTCAATATTATTAAGATGTCAACTCTTTTTATATTAATCTATAAATATACTGTAATCCTGATTTAAAAAACTGATGAGAAAACTTGAATAAATAATTTTAAAGTTCATTTAGAAGAATGACTATTTAAAAGTAGGCAAGGAAGGGCGGGTATAGCTCAGTGGTAGAGTGCACACTTAGCACGCACGAGGTCCTGGGTTCAATCTCCAGCACTCCATTAAAAATAAATAAATAAACCTAATTACCACCCCTCCCCCAAAACCCACCAAAACCAGAAATACACAAAACAAACAAAGTAGCCAAGATTATTCTGGAAAAGAATACTAATTTGGGGAAGTGGTATGGCAGGAAGTAGCATTACGGTGCACAGCTACAATAATTAAAGTGGTATCACACTGGCGTGCAGTCAGCAGACTTTCAATAGGACATCACAGAGAGCAGAGACAAGTCAGGATGCATGGCAGCTCGGTGCCCCAGGAAGAGGCACTGCAGGCTGGAGAGGCACAGAGTGCTGCAATCATGCAGTTCTGGACCAGCTGGTTTGTTGGGGAAAAGGAGTTAGAGTCCCTGCCTCATTCCTTACATTGAAATAAATTGCAGATGTTAAATGTAAGAAGTAATATCAAACAAATGCTGGAAGAAAATATAAGTAAATATTTGATCTTGGGCTGGGGAAGCTATTCTAAGTATATTTTGTAAAAGGAGGAACAAAAGAAAAACCTGATAGATCTGATTAATAAAAACTGAAGTTTTCCCCAAATGCTCTAAATATGATTAAAAGGCAATTGGCAAATCAGATTCACAACGAATGGGAGAAAGAAACTAGCTCCTTATATATTTAAATTACTTATAAATCATTAAAAGAAAGTGAAACATTCCAACAAAATTGGGCAAAGGACAGGAATAATCTAGACAATTTACAAAAGGACAACTGCAAATGGCTAACGAATACATTTTTAAACCCTCAAATTGCACATTAAAATAATGAAATTCTATTTGAAACCCAACAAATCAGCAAAGGATGAAGTAATTGAATAGACCTCAGAAAAGACAGGAGGGCTAAGCCCTCTAAAACACGGCTGGTGATAAGTAGGATAAGAAATCAGAGGGCAAACGAAACTGCACACTTCCTTTGACTAGAAATTCCATAGTTTGGACATAGTCAAGGAAACAATTAAGAAGGTAAGCAAGATGCTGTCTACAAACATACCTACTTCTTTACATCAGCAAAAAAACTTGCCTGTCAGTGAGGTTTCGGTTAAAGGGATTATGGCATACTCATACGATGTAACACAACGCAGCCATTCAGTGTCACAGAAGAACACTCTAATGACATGGAAAAGTGTAACAGTGTTTAAATAATGAAGACCTTTGTAGAACTATGAGATCCTAATTATGTTTAAAAAGAGAAATACAGTATCGTAATATTTATGTATAGAAAAAAGTGGGATGTTGAAATTGTTAGCACTGAGTGGTGGGATTACAGACAAATTTAATTTTCTTATTGCTTTTCTGTGTTTGTCCAATTTTCTAAAGTGAAAATGTGTTGTAATGAGAACCCTCTCCCTCTATAATTATTCCACATTTAGAAAGTTTTAAAGAAGCTCACATCTTTAAATACTCAAGTTCTCATGGAACTGGAACGGTGTGACATTTACTTCTAGTTTATAGGAGGAAATATTTGTTTCCTTATATAAGCTGCAGTAGGCAATCAGTGGGTTGATTAACATGATACTAATTTTAAACTCTCCCCTGTTAAACAAAACAATTTAACATTAGATGCTAATTGGAGTATCAATGGTCAGAAAAAAAATTTACTGGTAAAACAATTAGTAACAAAGACAATAAATAAAGCAATAAAAGCTGTGACAAGGGATTGACAGTCAGATTTTGAGGGATGAACTTGCTGAGCTCCTCTGGGGCAGAGGGAGCAGAATGAACATCTCTGGAACTGAAGCTTGGGTCTCAAAAGCCAGAGTGTGGAGTATGAGGTAATGGCTGCCAGCACCTGCAGGAGGGAAGGGCTCCCTATGTGCCTGTCTGCAAGTGAGCCAGTTTCCAGAAGCGACCAGTAACACTGGAAGGGCTAAAACGACAGCATTGCACCAGTATCTATGCAGTGCCTCTCATCAAATGGCTTAAAATGCCATCCTTAATCAGGGGCATTTGGCTCTGTCTCACTGTAGAGGCCATACTGAAATCCCATCCTGGCCAGTATAGTTCTGGAATCATAGAATTATGGGCGTACTGCAAAAAGCGTGGAGATGGGAAGGTGGTCGGGGTGTTCCACAGACAGTGGGGAGCTCAGTGTGTCTGCAGTGGGCAAGGGGAAGAGTGAGACGAGATAAGCCATTGGGGAAAAAGAAAAGACAAGAAGCCACTGGGGAGTGGCTGAGCAGTGGAGTGACCGGCTCTGAGTTAGGTTCTGGAAGGATCACTCTGACCACTGAGATCAGACAGCAGGGGCTGTTCAGAGCCCCGCCCAGGAAAGTTCTCAGTCAACCTTAATTGAATGAAGGACTCATTTAGAGCCACACATCCCTTGCTTCCTAGCCCAGTGTTCTCTGCTTCACCACAGACTTGTTTGAAACTCACATTTTCTTACAGAAGATCAAGAGCCGTCCATGTCTGGAGGTCATCTTAAATCTGAGAACTGAAGTTCCCACATTTAAATTTAACACCAGCATCTCTCACATTCTCCTTTGGGAATTTTTATCATATCCTTGTATTACTGGAACTATTTCAATTTCTAAAAATGGACTCACTATAAAAAACTTAAATAGACACTAGACGGTTTGACCTGGTCCTAAATCAATTTAAATATACATATTTATATATATATATACATATATATATATATAAATTAATAGATTTTAAGTGCTAGTTTTCTCTACTGGACATAAAAATAATAAAAACTATTGACAGGAAACGTCTGCGCCCCACACAGTCATTTTGCATACGACTGGGGGTTCACGTCCTGTGTCCTGGGGGATGCTATTTTAGAGAAGACGACCCTGGAGACGGCATGTGTGCTAAAGGCAAGAGGCTGGGGGGTGGGGGCGGGGTTCCAGTGCCCACTGCAGCAGGACTGCATAAGGGAGACCCAGATTCGGAGACCCACCGGAAGCACTGCAGCCGAAGCCCCTGGGCAAACCGGCCAGCTTGGTACTCTTTTCCATCCATTACCGAAGGGACCAACTCCGTGTCCTGCATGATGACGGCCATCTCACTGTCACGTTTCCCCAGCATGCTCCGGTCATTTATGTTGGCAGAGCCTAGAAAGAGAGATAGCCAAACGGAACAATTTTCTCATCAGGCAGGTGCTCATTTGCCCTCTAGACTTGATTCTTCCTTGCTAATGAAACCCTAATTTTGTTCAGGTTATCAACAGACGCCATGCTTTAGGGAGGCAGGGCCCTCCTTAACCCAGGGATGACTCTGGATCCATCGAAGTCAGCCACTCTTTTTGCCAGTGACTGGCTTAGGAATGGCCACTTGACATGATTCCAGCCTGTGTACCATGACGGAAAATCTGCGAGGGGCTTCTGAGAAATTTTTTTCTACTTCTTATAAATAAACACAAGAACAAGATGGTATCTCCTCCAGTCTTTGGATACTCTGGCTTGAAGGGTTGCATGAGGACATGATTCCAGGAGCTGCTGCAGCCATTTTGTAACTACTAGGGGACAAACAGACAAGTTGAAGGTGGAAAAGCAGAAAGAGGAAAGACTCTGGGTCCTTAAGTCACTGAACCAGCCAATCTTCGAATTTCCTTACCTTCTGTTATGTGACATAATACATTTTCCTTATTTCACATACTTCTAGCTGAATTTTTTATCTTGTGGCTCAAAGGATTCTAACTGATGTAATCATGAAGCACACAGAGGGAAAAGATCACTTACCAGCTCAGTTAAATCAGCTTTTACACTTACGAATCATATTCTGTAGACTATAATTCATGGTCATATAATTATAAATGTCAAGACCCAAGAGGCCCTTCATAAGCAATCGAGTCCACTCTCAGATATAGATTATCATTAGTGGCTTTGCGTTTCCATTCTCTTGCCTCACTTGTGTGGCACACCAACAGCTTCTATATCAACTTCCCTCCATTCTATTTTTAAATCCAAATGAGCTGTGAATGTTGACTTTCACATGGGAAGAGCAAGTATTTTAATATTAGTTCAATCTGTGCTTTGTCTGCGCATCTCTGCCGTGTAGTCAACAACGTTGTTACGTTTTCTGCATTAATCATTGTGAAGCCACACTTTTGAATCCTTGAGGTGTCCTACAAATGACAGGCTCTTTTTCCTTCTGGCTCCTCTTGCCCTAGCCCCACATTCCACTGCTTCTGCAGACTCAGAGCAGAAGGGTCGGGTTGAATAGGGGGCACGAGCTACCTACCCTCTACGACGGGGACTGTCAGGGTGTAAAGTGATGGCAGCCCTGCCTCGAACCCAAGTGGTGGGATGTCGGACATGAGAGGAAGCTGGTCCTTTCCCAAGAGACTTTACTGCCATTTGCCACAATATTGTCACGTAGTTAATACATGCATCTATGGTAACCGTGGATGTGAATGGTGCCCCATGGTGACCTTGTGTGACAGAGAAAGGATGGAGCACCTCACAGAAATCTGGGGGCTCTATTAGAGCACTGTAAGGTAGGACCCACCTTTGAAACACTTAAAAAAAAACTGAAGTACGGTCAGTTACAATGTGTCAATTTCTTGTGTACAGCATAATGTTTCAGTCATATGTATACATACATATGTTCATTTTCATATTCTTTTTCATTACAGGTTACTACAAGATACTGAATATAATTCCCTGTGCTATACAGAAGAAATTTGTTTTTTTTTAATGTATTTTACATATAGTTAGTATTTGCAAATCTCAACCCCCCAATTCATTCCTTCCCTCCCCCTTTCACCCTGGTAACCATGAGTTTGTTTACTGTTTGTGAAACACCTTGTTTTGTGAGCAAGAAACCATGCTTTATACGTACACCTGCATGTTAATGATGCTGTAAAATCTGCAGTCATGTCTTTGGACCTCACTTTGGGTCCAGTATTAATTTGGGCAAAGTCATTTAATCTTTCTCAGCTTTAATTTGATCTTTTATAAATTGTGATTGTAAGACACACCTTGTAGGGTTTCACATACAAGTCAGGATGTGAAAGCACTTTCTGACCTATAAACTGCTCCACAATGCTAAACTATTATTGGCATTATTATCCGATACTTCTCACCTCGATAATATCTGCACCAGAGAACACTGCCACGGGAAGGAACGATCTGCTGGCGCGTAGCCTTTGTATCAAAGAAGCCTCTTCTCTGGGTGAACAGCCCCTCACCCAAGAATGTGAACTGTCAGGGGCGAGGAATAATGACCCCATGGTGCTGCCTTGGGACGTCACTACCTCAGGGCCCCAGCAGAGGCCGCTCTCGGGCTGGAGGGCTGCTGGACTGGGAGGACACTGTTGCTCTTCACTGCCAGGGAAACAGGGGATGTGAGCCCCCTGGAAAGCCTCGCATACACTCTTACTTTCACAGCAGTCCCCCAGGCTCCCACCCACCACGGTGGGCCCCACACTTGCCAGAGGAGGAACGCATTATGGCATTCTGAGCTGGAATTCTTAAGAGAGAGGGGGTCATTCTTGTACTTCCAGGGCCCGTCTGGGGCTTCCCAGAGCACTGGGATCTTATGGTAGCTCACAGAGAAAAAAATGTGACAATGAATATATATATGTTCATGTATAACTGAAAAATTGTGCTCTACACTGGAATTTGACACAACATTGTAAAATGATTATAAATCAATAAAAAATGTTAAAAAAAAACAAAACAACCCAACCTCTCCAAACCTATTTAACTGTTAGCTCAGCTACTGAAGACTACTTTGTATTTATACTTGATGTAAAATAAATCAGGCTGAAAGTCAAAGTGACCTTTAAAAGGAAAATATTTACGTCTGTCAATTTTTACCTCAAGAGTTCTGAAATTGTGCTGAAAAGACCGACTGGATTTTATTTGACTTTTGTTTGTTTGTTTTTGCATTTCAGTAAACATCAATATTTTTCCTTTCCTTACCATCATGGCCAAGTTTAATATAAAAATATTCTGAGATGGGCTTGTGAAGAGCAAGAACAGAACAGCTCATGGGAAATAAGAGAAAACTTATTTACTATGGGAAGTCGGGGGGGAAATAAATCCTTAAAGAGCTTTAATCCCTATAGAGCAAGAGACTGAAGGCATAAGATATTTTTCAAAACGCCCTGAGTAAGTATTAAAAGAATGTGTGTGTGTGTGTGTGTGTGTGTGTGTGTGTACATGTATATATATGTATCACCATGCTGTGGTCCATACATTTTCTGGCTTCAGAACAACTTTTTCTTTCTTTTCAAATCATGTTCCAGATAAGACAGTCTCATGACTCCTAGAAATGAGAATTTTTTCTTTTCTCAGTGGAGGAGAGAGATGGAAAAGGCATATTTACTGCCAAAAATTTTCGAAGTACTCCATGACATTTAGTTTCTTAAAGAATAGGTAAGTATCTTATGATAGCTGAGAAACTACATTTTATATAAAACGGATGAGCAGAGTTCCCAACAGTGGAACACATCATCTCTCTAAGTAACACCCTCCCCTTTGTCAATTCATTGATCTGCCTGGTTATGAATATCCTGTTTCTCATCCTGGCCTTTCAGGGTCCATGTAACGTGATGTTAGAAGGCAAAACAATTCAGTGATGGGAAAATGAAGCTTTCCATGTGTATCAAAGAATGAGGCTGAAAATCTGCCCCTCTGGTCCAGGTGATCAAGCTGGGTAGAATGTACAACGGTAACTCTCTCTGGAACCTGGCAGAGGGGAGAGGCCTACAGGAACAGACTGCAGACCTCAGTCTAGAAGTACATCATCACATTACTACACAACTTCCACCTCACCCCCCAACATCAGCAAAGCCGGTCTGCTCTGCACCCTGACTAATAACACCCAAAACATCGACTCTGGGAAAAATTGGTAAGCATAGGCACAGCAATATTTTAATATCTTTCCAATCCTGACTCTTGGGAAACTTCAGATCTGTGGTAATGGTCAGGTGGATGTGGTGTGGTACTCATTTGTGACACATTTCCCACCCTACTTCTCCCCACTCCAATCCCCGAGGTCTAGGTACTTGGATTCAAAATAAAAATAAGGGAATAATAAAGAATTAATGAAAGCAGACCGATTACTGCACTGCTGGGTTAAACCACTGTCTCTGGACACTCATTTGCACAATGGCCATTTAATTGCTCTGTGCCTCTGTTACTTCATAGATAAAAACAGGGATTAGAAAGGACGTAAGTGAAAAAGATTGCTTCAGAAATGTTTAAGATATTGTATGTCTGTCCCTCTCAACTGCAAAAGAAGTTTCAGAGGAATGGATAGAAAGATTTTTGCATGAGGTAAGTCAACTAGCGAGGAACACAGAGACCAAGTACTTACCAATAATAACAGTGTTGTCATCAGCAATTAGCAACTTGCTGTGGACATAGATGAGCTCGGTGACCAGGTTTCCTTCCAGCTCTGCATGTGTTCTAAGACCACAGAAGGATATGTAATTTATCCACTGATTGCCAACTGTAAGTTAAACAAGAAATCACTAAAATTAATATGACCACGCTCAATAAAGGCACATGAAATTTTACTGTTTTTCAAAACAAATATACTACTTAAACAGGTTGTTAAGAATAGACTGTGTGTGTGTTTGTATGTGTGTATAGTTTCAGAATACACCTAGGATCTATTTTTGCTTTCTGAAGAGGGTTATACCATTAACACGGATGGGTATACGATTTTTAAAAATCATATTGATGTGATTTCTATGAATTCCCTTTGCTGAGGCAATCGAAAAATAAATTCAAATATGAATATTTTATTTTGATGGCTTGGTGAGTAACTCCTGAAGAGTGAATTAACGTGTAGTCGCAGTAGATAACCCAAGATTTCAGTGTGACATTTACTTCTGTCTTGGATGACCCCTGCTACAAGATGTGAGCCCAAACTACCTGATGAACACAGTTTGTAGCATATTCAGCACAAAGCAGCAGTTTAATTTCACAGACTTCGTGTAAATAAAAATGTTGGCAATTAAATAACGCTTCTTCTAAATCATTAAAATTAGGGAGTGAAAGAATCCTGCATACATTTGACTTTGGGGAAATTTTTTCAGAGCAAGCGGTACCAGGTTTGTACTATAAAATGTCCTCTCATCATGTGAGGGTCATTTATGTGATAAGAAGAAATGCAGTCCATTTCAAACCAACTCATAATCATTACCCTGGCATGAGTGTTAGTCACAGGATTTTATGGTCCCTCTCCCACACAGCAGTTGTCCTGGATAAGCAAAATCTGATACTAAGAATAAATGGAGTGGAACCAAACCATCACAGATTCTAATAGGAAGAGAACATAAAATTTTAAAGAGAATCTGAAGCATACTAATAAAACCCATAGTAGTTCATGTGTCACTTACTGAGGTTTCCATGTATTACTGATGCTTCCTATTTTACTGTTGATGTTACTCAGTGTATCTATCAAATTTAGGTATTTTGGAGTGAAATGTGTTTAGAGGTTATACACAGAGGTTCCTCCATTTACAGACAACCCCTCATATATATATGATCTTGTAACTGTCTTGGCCAAAAGATGATGTGTTGCTGCACTAGTACAGCATGTGTAAGAGATGCATTTCTAAAAAGTTTCATGTACATGAGATTTTTGCAAATCAGTATCTTCTCCATTTGATAATGTTATATTGGAAAGAGGCCTTCACCTAAAGCATTGCCTCCTCTTTAAAGTCTTCCCTGATTCAGGAGAAAGGAGCATTTCCTCTTTTAAGTTCTTCATGTCCATAAAATTCCTGGAAAATGTTTCTAATATAATGCCTAATATATTATTTTACAAATATTTATTTAATCCTTCATTTCTCCTACTGTCATTAAAGTCTTACACTTTGTGTCTTCAATACTTGCACAATGCTAAAAAAAAGGTGAATAAATGGGTGAATAGAGAACAGACAGAATATTCAGGTGGCAGCTAATATTTTAGCTTTTGGTTTCTCGGTATCATCTATTTTTCAGCAGCTGGTTCATGATCTAAAATTTTAAGACATAAAACATCTTTTTAAAGGAATCATAGAGCAAATCTTTTGCTAAAATAAATAAAAATTTACGGTAACGTCCATAAAAAACTACATCGAACATATAGCAGACCAGTGGTTCTCAGAATGCATAGGAATTGCCTCTGTGAGGACCTGCCAGAAGCAGAATCTGGGGACACTTCCCAGAGATTCCGATTCAGTAGAAATCTGTAATTCAATAAGTGCCTTAGGGGATATCACTCTGAATGACACTGTCATTGAGCCTTGGTATTTACAGATTTAAGATTAGTGGTACACATTCAGAAAACAATGCACTATGACCATGTGAGTCCTTGCACACACTCCAGGGGTCCAAGTTTGCTCAATATGAAGAAAATCTATTAATATGAAACACAATATTGATTGATCTAGGGAGAAATATCATAATGATTATCTCAATAGATGTTGAAAAGCTTTTGACACAATTCAGCAACCACCCCTGATAAATACAATGAAGAAAGCAGGAAATGATGAATACTTTCTTAATATGCTAAAAAATACATAATACATGTAGATTATGTATGTATAATGTATATGTATATGTGTGTATCTATAATATCTTCAATACTATTTAACATCACCTTGGAAGTATCAGTCAATGCATTTAGACAAGAAAAATCACATAAGTAAAACCACTTCCATTTGCAGATTATATGATAGTATACTCAGGGAATGACAGATAAACCTGTCTCAAACAATAGGAGAATTAAGTATGGTGACAGGATAGAAATTAACATATAGAAATTAATAGCCTTCATGTACAAACAATAACCATTTAGAGGATATAATCACAAAATCTCACTTACAATGGCAACAAAGAAGATAAAACACTTAAAGATCAACATCAATAAATGTGCAAAAGCATGATGAAGGAAAATTTAAAAGGCTATCAAAAGACATAAGAATAGACTTCAACAAATGAAAAGACATCCTTTGTTCTGGGATAGAACAATTCATTAAAAAGATGCCAACTCTCCCAGTGTTATTTTATATATTTAATGTAATCTCAGTAGAAATACCAACAAATTTTTATGGAACTAGAAAACCTAACATTACAGTTCATATGGAAAAATAAACATCTAAGAATGACTATGAAAAAAATTGGAAAAGAAAGGTTATGAGGGGGCATTAGCCCTATCTGATATTAACATATACTGTAAAGTCTGTATAAAACAGTGCAGAACTGGTACATAAATAGACAGCCAAATCAGTGAATGGAATAGAAAGTCCAGAAACAGACCCAAATAAGTATGGAAATTTTGCATATGATAAAGGTGGCCTCTCAAATGACTAGGACTAGGGCTTTTAAATAAAAGGCGCTAGCACTATTACAAAGCTATTTGAAAAAAGATAAAAATTACATACATTGCTCCCAGCAGTCATAAGACTAAACTCCAAATAAATCAGTGATAAACTCTAATCATATGAAGCCATACAAGTGTTAGAAGAAAACAGGGTGAATTCCTGGTAACCTGAGTGTAGGGAAGGCATGTAACTATCTAGAGGCAATAAAAGAAAAGATCACTAATGTTGGCCAAGTTTTTAAAAACCATATTTGCATGACACAAAACATCACAAGCAAAAACAAAAGACAAATGACAAAGAGGGAGAAAGTATTTGCAGTATATGTTATAGATAAAAAGCTGAGAGTCCTAACATATAAAGAAGTCAATAACTGAATTGAGAAAAAGATCAAAATCTAGATAGAAAAATGGGCAAAAGACATGAACAGACAATTCACACACACCAAAAAAACCAGTTTGAAAAGATATTCATCCTCACTCCTAATAAGAGAAACGCAAACTAAAACTATTCTGAGAAACCATTTTTTAATCTATGAGATTGTCCAAAAAGAGAGTGCTTGGAGCAAGCACTCTCTTTCATTGGAGGTAAGAATGCAAATTGGTGCAAACTTTTTTTTGGTTGGGGGGTAGTTTGGCAATATCTAACAAAACTACCTATGTATTTACCTACTGACCAAGCACTCCCAGTCTAGAAATTTATCCTAAATATACACTTCCAACAAATATCAACACATATGCACAAAGTTATTCATGGCATAATTGCAGTTGAAAAATACTGAAAACAACCTAAATGCCCATACAGAGGAGAATGACTGAATTAACTACGGCAAATCTATACATGGAAGACTGTGCAAAGGAATGAAGATCTCTATAAACTGATATGGAGTGATTTCCAGGACAAAGTGTTACATGAATAAAAGCAAATGCACGAGAGAATATGTGGTATGCTATTCTTATGAAAGAGACTGGGAGAAATAAGAAAATATATATGTATCTCCTCATTTGTGCAAAAAAAACCCACAGTGAGAATAATTTAGAAACTGAGAAAATTGGTTACCAGTGGGACAGGGTGGAAAAGATGGGTGGGGAAGAAACTGAAACCTAAGTATGGCTTTTGTATAGTTCTGACTATTGGAAATTTACTGCACACACTCAAAAAATCAAGAAAGATAGAAAAAAGCCTAAAAAGAAATACAGACTGACGCAAATGAACCTATCTGTATTTCATATTAATAACAAAATCCACGTAAAGTTTGAACACTGACTTTTGAGTGTATACCATGAGGGTAGGCTAAAGACAAAAAGAACTGTAAACAAATACTGAATTCTAGTGAGATTTATTTTTCATAGTAGCATGGGCTAGCAATTCTGAAGTTATTTTCTATGTATTATAAGATTGAGGGAATATATATATACATTATATTTATAAAATAGGTAACAGAAGCCAGATTTCTCACTGTGAGAGAAAGAAGTTATAAAAATAGAAAGAGAGAGAGTAAGAAGGAATCCTGTGGCATGGGACTGGAAATGTAGGTATCAGTATGAAGATGGATGGATGGATAGGTAGATTAGACAGATAGACAGACGGATAGACAATGTGCACACAAAAGGCCCAAAGCAGTGATATCCCAGTAGTAATGATCATATTTTGTACCCAGAATTTGGTTTGTAAATGCCATTTTCCACTAAAAGAACCTCAGTTCCTTGGAGAAACGATTGATTCCAGGGCTAGTTCTGGGAATGTATGAGATATGTGAGATTCTTGCTGTGCTTGTAAGAAAGAAAAGCTGATGAGGACACGTCAAAAGCACATGGGAGCAAGCTTAAAAAGGCCCTCACTGAACATCAAAATTATAACCCACTGAATAACATAAGAATCCAGGGTCCATACAGGAATAAACACATACGTGGGGAAGAAGGAAAACTCTCTTACAGTAGAATTCCAGCTAAGAAATTTAGAAGAAAGTAATAAACATAGAAGAAGGGATGGAACTAAAACACCAATTTCTGGCAACTATCACAGGAATAATAATTGAATCGTAGTAGTAATAATTGATGTGGGAAGAATCATTAACGTATCCTAAAACCAGGGGTGAATGTTTGATAAGAAGCAGGATATTTACTGTATAGACTCAAAGTGTTTTCCCACAAAATGTTTAATTACAAAGGGAAAAATGGTAATTTGATAGTGGAGAAACCTGGCAGATACCACCTTCCTTAAGGGATCAAAGTTAATATAACAAGTAATGGGGCAAATCAACATCGTGTTCCTCCTGACATGGTGCTTGAAAACACATCACTTCTGAGATATTCCTGCTGAAAACGCATAACCTGAGTCTAACTATGAGGAAACAACAGATACACCCAGATTGAGGGGTTTTTTTTTTTACAAAATAACTGTACCTCTTAAAAAATATCAAGATCATGAAAGTTTTGTAAAAAAAAAAAAAGATTGCAAAGAAGGTAAAATGCTAACAGTTGGGAAATCAGGATGAAGGGTACATGGCAGTTCGGGAAATTCTTCCATAAGTCTGAAATTATTTAAAAATATATTTTTAAAAGCTTAATGCTACTGACTGGCTGTTAGCAGCCTGAAGACTTAAAATGTAATAATCTGTCATTTCCTAGGGCACAGATTTGGGGCATCCCACAGCAGGTCTGGACAGACTCAGCAACACATCAGTTAGCAGGCGAGCCTCACAGCCCACAGCCGGTACCTAGTCCCCTTCACCCTTGCTACAAAATAACTCTTATGAAGCAATAAAAAAAATTTCTTTATGAAAAATGCCTTTAAGAAGAAAGCTAAGGGTTAGTACCAGAAACAGGGGCCAAAAGAAAGATAAGGGTTCCAAGCCAGAAAAGAGAAAATTAAGGTGACTGTGGCCTGTAAAGTGCACTGTAGGTGCCCATCTATGAGGTGAATGGACCCACTGCACACTCTGGAGAGAAGAAAATTCAGAAACTTCTTCGGCCAGTACAGCCGTCCCTCAGTGTCCCCAGGGTACTGATTTCAGGACCCCATCAGATACCAAAATCCACTGATGCTCATGTCCCTTAGATAAAAATGGTGTAATCTTTGCATATGATCTAGGCACATCCTCCCTCACACCTTAAATCGTCTCTGGATTGCTTATAATCCCTAAGGCAGTGCAAATTCTACACAAATAGTTGTAAGTGCGGTGTAAATGCTATGAAAACAGTTGTCCGCTCTGGCAAGTTCAAGTTCTGTCTTTCAGAACTTTCTGGAATTCTTTTTTCTTTTCAAAGATTTTCGGTCTGTGGTGGGTTGAATGTGTGGATGTGGAATCTGCAGATACAGAGGGCTGACTGTACTTACTGGCTCAGAAAGTAATGAATACAGAGTTGGTGATAACTTGTGGCATGAGGCTATACTGAAACACCTGCCTTCGAAGAAAATATGAGAAAGTCAGGAGCATGTGCAGCTATTAATAAGAAGCAGTAGACAGAGGAGTATCGTAAGGGTTCCAGGTTACATGTCATGGGGGCATTTGAGAAGCTGGAGGCTTATATAGGTCCCTAGGACATATCTATCGTGAGCAGTAGTACACATATGTCTTGAAAGATGAGAACTTCGATATGACAGACTCGCTGTTTATAAGGAAATGTGGTGAGAGGACTTGTAGAGTTGTTGTCACAGGCTTTTGTGGCTTAAAGGAGCACTTTCTGGACGTACATTTCTAACCCTGATTGAATACCTCTAGACTTTGTGTTAAATTACACTAAATTGGCTACTAACAGGCCATAATTCTCAAAAATTATAAAAATGATAAAGAAATGCTTTAAATTAAACACTAAAGCCCTGAAGACTGGAGTATCAGAAAATTATATCCTAATTGCAGCTGGTTTTCTTTTCAGGAACTTCAGCAGATTCATAGCAGCGTTTTTGTTATTTCTAAAGAATTGAAACAGTAGAGGACTATAGTTCTCTATCCAATTAGAGATCAGCTAGTTCATATATTTAAAACCCACTACACATTTATAAAAACAAAACCAACAACACATTGTATCTCAAAAGGGGGCAGTTATGTAATTAATCTGTTCTTCCACGTTTGGAGTATGAACGTTTTCCCCACTGAGATGCCTGATTTTGACTTGTTCCCAGGGTACTTGGAAATCCTTTTGTAAGAGGGCTTAACACTGAAATTACTTCTCGTGTTAAAATCCAATTTCTCCCCTGAATAGGCAAAGGCAGGAAAAGGGTTCAGAGCCAAAGGAAACGCTTTCTAATAAGCTCAGGACAATTTTACAGCTGAGAAACTAAATAATAGGTTTGCTCTGACTTTTTATTCTCCTATAACCCTACCTTTGCATTTTTACTAGCCACTGTCATTACTGAATGACTTTGCTGATATTGTTTTTATCAATATATCTTTTAGAGCCGTATTCACTCACTATCAGCTTCATTTTAAGCCATCAGGAAATAAAGGTTGGGATAATGCTCTGAAAACCTTCTCTGTCCTGGATACAATTAGATACAACTTTTGAAAGTATTTATTCTTGGTGATGTAGATGTCTTATGGCCAAAGTTCTTTCTGAAGGAGATGGGTATATGGCAGATAAAAAGGCTTGCTACTTTGACCAAGATTATGCTGTCTTTCTTGAATAAACACTCCTATTGTTATAAGCCTTTCGTTAATTTCCAGAATTCTGGAGAAGTTAATTTTGGGCACCTTCTGTTAAGGTTTTGTTGCTTTTATATAGAAGTGGATTTTGGAGGATATTTTCTATGCCTTTCCTGCAGATGTTCTAATTCTTTATTTTTAAGGAAAAATATACATACACGGAAGAACTAATTTTTTTCTGTCCACATTCTGATACATCATCCAGTGCACTCCATTTAGGAGGCTACTAGTGTAAAATAAAATTTTCAAAAAACTCAGTGGAGGTTTACAGCATCCGTGACCACCACACCACATGGCATCCTGTGACTGCAATGGCTCCCCCTGACTTTTCCAGAACCCCCTGTGGCAGCTCCATTCTCCGGGTCACTTGGGTTGAAACGCTTAGGATTACCTGACATTTCTCTTACTCTGCTGCTCCCACACCCCCTCAAATGTTCCTTCCCAGTTTTATTCATATATGACCTTTCTTTCCACTACCACTGTGCCATGATCTCTCACCCGCCACCAGTCCCCCTCTACTCTGCTTACCAACAGTAAGTGAATCCTCACACAAACACCATTTTGATGACTCCAATCCAGGGATCAGAGGCTTCTATCACCTTAACTGTCCTTTTCTGGATAAAATCTAGTCTTTCAATGTGGTCTTCAAATTTTCACAATCTGGACCATATCTGAATTGGAGGTCAGACAACTTGGGTTCTTTCTCCAGCTTAGTCTTGTGGAAACTTCTGTGTCTACCGTTCAGGGTATAGAACATTATTGGGCACCTACTATGTGCTAAACTTAGAGTAAGTTCACAGAGATAAAGGTCAATAAACCCATAGTTACAGTGTACTGTAGCTAAGAACTATGCCGAAGGATGAATTAAGAAGATATCTGAGAAAGTGCCTTTGAAAATATGAAGAATTGCAGAAAGTATTACTGGGTTTTTTTCTTATTTTTTACTTCCAGTATAATACCCTCAAAGATTTAATCAAGTGTTATGGTGGCAAAATGGCTACATGATCAGTTTTCTTCCCTAAATACGACAGTGTGTGAGAACCCTGGGGCTTCTACATTTATAGGAGGCCACGTGAATACATGCTGACCGTGTCCTCATCTTTAGTGCAGGGAGGATGGCTGTCCTGCTTACTTCCAGGACGTGGTGAAGGATCGTAGGAGAAGATACGTGGGGGTTCATTTTGAAGTGCCTTACAAATCCCACTTCTTATCAAAACAAATATTACAAATAAATAGAAATAAATTATAAAAGTAAATTGTAAAAACACTCTCATTTTTATCACCTATGCATCTCACGCCATAGTGTCTTCATTTAAATATATACTTGGGCAATTTATTGAGAATAATTAGTTTATTTCTGTTAAGCATTTTGTGGGCTACCTTTTGTGAAGAGTTCTATAATCACACTGCAGAAACATTAATAATTACTGATATGTCACCAAAATCAACCATGGAGGAAAAGAAAAGCAATTACTTACGCTCTGTTCTTAACTGTCCAAGGATGGAATTTTCTCCTCTGCACATGGTTCTGAACATATGTAAAGGAAATAAATAATTACGGAGGTTTCAAAGGAACCAGTCCCAGTTGCAGTATCTGTGGGGTATAGTCTTAATACAAGTAAAAATAGAACAAGTGCTTCTACAAGAAGATGCCACATAGGTATTTTTAAAAACAAAAAACCCCAAGAATATCACGTTTGTGATGTTACTGATAGGACAAGGTAGTTGTTTTGAAGTGGGCAAATTAAAAACTTACAAGACCGATGTTAGATTTCAGAAAGAGATGTTATTTTTAAAAGATGGCTTCTGAATGAGCTCTCCTTCTTAGAAAACTCGGCAGCCGCAAAGATAAATTTAGAATGCCACAAAAGATAAGAATACTTACAGAATCACATTGCTTTCAGAGGTGAAAAGGGCAAGCTTAAAAGCGTACTTTTGGAATTAAAGAAACCATACTATCTGAGCTGTCTCTGTAAGGTCAGCCAACCCCTTAAAAGTGAAAAATATGTCTCAGATGACTGACTCCGCTAATGATTTTGTCTCTCAAGACTCTGACAGTAGTCGACGAATTATAAAGACTGACAAAACAAAAAGTTCTAAGCTCCATCTGCTTGCTCTATGGAAGTAATTAAAAATACAGTTATGCCAGGGAAATGCGGATATTATTAAAGATGATGCCAGCAAATAGAGATGTTTTTGCATAATAAAAGGTTATAGTTTTGGATGCTGAGCAAGAGCCAAGCATGTTATTTCATTCAACTGGTTCAAACCCAAGAAAATAGTCATAGAAAAGAATTACAATTGACAGTATTCCAAAAATAATATTAGCATGGCAAATGAAGTGGATAAAATCCAATTAAACATTATGTCAGTGCCTTAAATACTTGAAAAGGTTTGTTTGTCATGTTACAAATCAGATAATATTAGAAATGGGCAAATCGTCAATCCAAGTTTAAAGACCAAAGCACAAAGTTCCCCCATACTGTAACCAGGCAAAATTACCCAAGAAGAAACAAAATATCTTTACTTAAAAAGTCAGAAAGAAACAAGAGGATTAAAAAAAAAAAAGATTTCCACCACTGTGGAGCATTCAAACTGTGCCTAGAGGACCCTCAGATCCTGCGGAGGTGCCTCTAGGGAGGGGGCCCCCGGCAGGAGGGCTTCTAAGCCCCCATCCCCAATTTGGCCAAGGCCCTGCATGCTTGTCTATGTTACACACTGGGGGTTCTGGGTAAGATCTCATCTGTCCCCTCCCACAAGGGGGCTTGATTACGGAGGTATGGAAGTATAGGTAGTTCTGAAAAACAGGCTATTACGAGAAAATATCCAGGTGTTAGTCCTTGCTCCGACTTAATGAAGGCTGTGGTCCTGAGTAGGGCTCATCTGTATCTCAGGTCACAGAGCTTGTCACCAGGAGCTGGATTCACGCCGGATCCATCCCCTTCCTCTTCCCGGCTAAGTGGCCCAGAGAGAAGGTCAGGGGTGCCTTCCCATCACTTTCTACCCCACCTCTCTGCACCTGCCCATCTGCTCTCAACCCCCTTCATGATCCTCCACTGGCCACGTCTGAAGCCTCATATGCCTTTCTCTGTGAATATGGAAACTCTGCTCTTCAGAATATTGAGAATGGGACTTACCACTTTCCCTAAAATTTTAACCGAGAGGTGGTTGTGAAAACAGAATTAAAATTCCAGGAGCCAGGGAAGAACCTTCATGCTTCACTTAGTAGCAGGGACTGTTATTACCAACCTTGCTGAAGGATTGCTGCCTAAAACAGTCATAAACCAACACGGGCAAGCCGTGCCATTTCAAGTATTTAATTCTTCCTTTTATCTACATGCTCCAGAGAGGAAGGAAAGCTCAGTAACTGTTTGGTGGCTTCAAAGTAATTTTTAAATTATCTTTAAAAATGAATTATACATAAAGGATTCATATCTATATATTGATGCTAAAGTCCTTGTCTCCATTTATAATATATATAAAAATATATAAAAAAGAACTAAAATATTAGTCTTTTTATATTCATATATATTGGGTATATATATTTTATAAATGAAGACAAGCACTTTCTCTCTCTACATATATACATATGACAGGCAATGAGTGTACAAGAGAGACTAATATTTTAGCTCTTTCACACTTGCCGTGTGTTAGCCATACCATTTATGATTTTGGGCTCTATTTGAATTTTATCAATTAATAAATGGGCCAAGATTCAAAAGTAAAATGAAGAAAACTGTCCATCTGCTCAACACTTCACTGGATAGATGTGGAGAAGCATTTCCATTCCTCTCACCAGCTTACATACGTGACTGACTGAAAGCTGAAAACCGGTGATTTTAGAACTTTGGCACCTGTAGTTGAAGTGCATTATCGCCTGCAGAGCATTTCCTCCACCAGTTGAAATGTCTCCTTCAAAACCTGGAAGAAGTGGTATCACAACGTACACCCGGTATCTCTGGCCTTCCCTGCAAAAGTCAGATGCAGAGCGTTTCACCAAAAAAAAGGACACAGTGAAAAACGACAGCCAAGCAGTTCACATGGCGTTAAGAGACTGAGTGAATGGCTTCCTACAATACATTCTATCACATTCCAGGCTTTGAGGGGAAGAGGGTGCTGCTGGATTGGAGGCCAGAAGCTGTAATCCAGGCTAACAGTTCATAGCAACCTGAAAAATAAGCTGAACTTGGCAGTAAAGGAAGAAATGTAACCACTATCTCTCTGCAGCATAATCCTTCCTAGGACAAATCCATTGTGAGAAAGCCTTGCTTGGGTCTCATGGAAAATGGAGCAGTTATAACAAAGTTTTGAAAAAGTGTTATCTTAACAGTTTTATATATAACAAGTTATAGCCACAGGACTTAGCTCAGAGTTCAGCAAATAGTAGGCATTTGGTTAATAATTACTGAGTAAATGAGTTCCCACAGCCCAGATCTCAGGGGCAAAAAGACACAGGGGACCCAGGACATTTTCCAATGCAGGAATTATCATTGTTTAGAAACTCTGATTCATCTCTGAAAACTCTGGTTCAGATGCAAAATGTTACCTTGGGCCCTTCAGGAATTCTGAGTGACTCATGTTGAGTTTTAAATCTCCTGCACATATAACACAATATTTCTTGGCCCACTCTCCCAAATGATTAGCGACAACCTTTAAAAGAAAAGCCTTTGAATGGCCTTTGCTACTCAATGACGTAACAAACAGAAGAAGAAGGTGCAGCTTCTTACTTTGATCTGCATTCAGAAAGTCAGAAATTTGGAGAATAATTTTCAAATAAGTATTGCCTCTTTGGAGGCTGGGCTGTTAATGTCCTTATCTCTAGAAGACACACAGGAAGAAGAGAAAGTCCGGAGATGGCTGTGGTACCCACTGCGGTCAGACTCTCGCCCGCTTATCTGAGAAGTCTACATCCACACGAAGAGGCTGCTATGGGATCATTTTCAAATCAGAACCTACTTAAACTTTCTATGACACTTCATTTCTAATGTGCATTTTCTTCCAAACAATTACATTGCTCTTTCAGTCAAATATTATTACTAGTCAGAGGGGTCAGATTTCATCACTGAGGTATCTGATGCCAACGTGCTGTATCAGGACACAGGGCAAGTGCAGTTCCAGGCAGAAGCCAACGGCCAACAGCACGAGTCTGGAAGCCTGTGAGCTTAACTGCATTGTGAGAAACGAGGGCTCTGAACTAGGGTGCTGTAATGGCATGGATTAATCACTAGATGGCAAACAGAGTTTGAGTTGGAAAAAAATTTTTTTAATGTAAACTCTTTTCTGTCAGATAAGGGTAAGAGGCTCGCATTCCTAGATGGTAAACAGGATAGTGGGAAGACGAACAGAAAGAATACCTAAGCTGCTTCCCTACCAGTACTGAGAAGTCCAAACAACTTCCACACTTAAGAACTGACACCATCTGGCCTCGACTGCCTGTACAGAATCCCCTTCAGTCTGATCCTTGCAGACGCATACCGCAGTGACTGGAGACCACCGCCCAGTGCACAGACGTCCACCCCTAGTAAGGCAGGTCAGCCAACCTAGCTCATCCACCCTCTGAGCCCCGAGGGCCCCTCTCTGCTTCGCAGGATCCCTCTTCCCCGCTCAAGCTGTCCTGAATGAGCCAGTCTAAATTGGTTTGTCCTGCCTCTGCACTCCCCTGGCACCCTTTTCGCTTTACACGCTAGTGACAGGCACACCTGCTGGCAAGGCTATGCGATGAGCCCTTTTGAAGCACAGGGCGTTCGTGCACATATCTTTCTATTTTGGGCAGTGCCCAACAGAGGACCCCCGCACACAGTATGCACCTGGCACTATTTGCTTTGGGAGGATGGGGTCAGGTTGGAAGAATGTTTCTGGAAACCTCTGGTAGACAAGAGGTTAAACAGGACATTTCTCTTCAAATTAGACTACATTTTCTTTGAATTTTTTTATTGCAGTAAAATATATGTAACATAAAATCTGCAATCTTTCAACAATCTTTAAGTGTACCATTCAGTGTTACAAATTACCTTCACATGTTGTGCAACCATCATGATCTCTATTTCCAAAACTTTTTCATGAGTCCAAACAGAAACTCTGATAATTAAGCAGTGACTTCCCATTTCCCCTCCCTGCGACCTCTGGTTGCTGCTAATCTACATTCTGTTTCTAGGAATTTGCCTGGTCTAGATAGTTCATCTAAGTGGAATCAAACTATATTTGTCCTTTTGTGTTTGGCTTATTTCACTTATTGTAACATCCTCAAGATTGATTCATGCCGTACGTAGCCTGTGCCAGAATCTCCTTCCTTCTTATGGCTGAATAATATCCATTGTACATACAGACTATGGTCTGTTCATCCAGTCATCTGTGGGCAGGCACCTGTGATGTTTCCACCTCTTGGCTGTTGTGAATAATGCTGCAGTAAATGTGGGCATGTAGTCTCTCAGCCCCGTCCTCAGTTTTTTTTTTTTTTTTCGGGTATTTACCCAGGAATGGCATTGCTGGATTATATGGTTATTCTATGTTTAGCTTTTGAGGAACCACTAAATAAATTACATTCTGTAATGGATAATATATGCTCATAGTACAAACCTTCAGAGGTAGAAGATTATATGATGAAAAAAACTTCGTTTTCATCCCTTTGTTCCCAGCCTTCGTTTCCCCTCCCTAAGGGCAACTCATATTACCTTCCTTCAGAAATAGTCTATGAATTTATAAGCATGTATATGTATTCCTTCCTTCTACACAAATGTTAGAATACTATAAACACCTTACTGAATGTTGTTGTTGTTGTTGTTGTTATTATTATTATTATTATTATTATTATTATTATTATTTTTGAGCAGAGAAAGATTTATTGCAGGGCGATGCAAGGAGAACGGGTAGCTCGTACGTAAAAGACCTGAACTCTTTGGAATATTATTTTTTATAATTCATCAGTACAGCCTGGAAATCCTTTGATATCTGCACATAGAGAGTTGCCCGCTTTTCTTTTTATCAACAGGGACACAGTATTCCACAACCACACCATAACAGTTAAACTAGTTCTCTATTGGTGGGCATTTGTTTCTAATTTTTCACTACTTCAAAATACTGATTAGACTTAGATTTTCACTGCTGTAAGAAAAAGAGGCTCTGGAATTTCAAACCATAAAACTGTGGCTAAGTGTAAGCCAAGGGAGAGGAACTTCTATGCGCTAGTATGTCCAGTCTCCCTCGATCCAGTCCCCAGCAAACAACAGTTCTCAGCCGTTGCGGACTCTAACCTCTTCCGAAACACCGCATCCTCATAACCCTGGGGTGGTGCAAATGATAGCCGTCAGCGTAGGGCAAGAACCGGAGCCCCTAATGTGCAGAATTATTTATGATCTTAAAAGCAAGAGAAGAGCTAGTGGGCACCAAGCCATCACACAGGCAATCGCTCCATCCACTTTAGTTGAGAGCAATTTTTAAAAACTGCATTCTCGGGCTTTTTGTTAAGATAAGTTTTTCTTTCAAAACTCACTAACTCATAGCAATGCTATGTATAATCGCTAAAAATTGGAAATAAATCCCCAATAACAGGGGGATGGTTAACTAGATTATGTTATAGCCACACGATGGATATAACTTCTTGCAGCCATTAAAAACAATGACTGACTAGCAAAATACCTCTGATAGTGTGTTAAAGTGGCCCGAATGCAAAGTGACAGTCACAAGACGACTACAGATGTGGCAGGCTGATGTTATGAAATATTAAATAAGTTTTCCCCTTACACATGTTAACCTTCCCCTCTCTGTGACTGGAGATATGAAGCAGGCATTCTCCTAGGATGGCACTCTCACAAAGGAACCAGGGCACAAGGATGTCAACTTCTTAGATTTGGGGAATGGGGTAGAGATCCTTTGAGCTAAGTCAGAAGCGTAAAGAAATCAGTGTGAGACTCAGTGCAGGGACCCTGTCCTTTGTCCTCAAGCAGAATTCCAGGGAGAAAGGACAGATCCCACTCTCTCTCAAACAGGGATATGGAGCTGGAGGATCTGAGCCCTGCTTCCAGGGGAACCCAGAGAAACAACCATCACAGGATGTGGCAGCAATAGAGGAGACGTGACAGGAAGACAGGTTTGAGAGGAGAAGGCTCAGGTCCTCCAGGTTACAGGAAGCAGATGCAAGAACAGGCTTGAGCCAGATCAATACTGAGCACTAGAAGCCTCTCCCCAAAGATCCAGGGCCCCCGAGCACCTGTACCAAGGGTGGGGCTGTGTTGGGGAGGGCAGGAAAGTCCAGGGAGCACCCTGACTGACTGGCTGCGGAGCAGAAAGAACGAGAAATCACTGACACTGGCCACATTTACCATGAAGTAATTAAACTAAATTTTCTTCCACTGTGTGGAAATGGGACTTGAGACAGCCATCAGGTGAGTTATAGGAAAAGGAAGGAAATTACACCTCAGGAAATAGAAGTCCGTATCCTAACACGGACCAAAAAGGAACATGGAAAATAAAAGTAAATTGTTTAGGGTGGTGAGAATGTGGGGTCTTTAAAATTCATTTTTTTAATGTTTGTGATTGCTGAAAAGCTGCCTGTCCTTGAAGAGCAGGGTACTAGCTCCACAGCGTAAACGGTCTTGGCAGTGGCTTTCCTCCAGCTCCTCTCCTCGCTCTTCTCTGGGGCAGACCCCCGCCCCCTCACCCCCGTCCTCCCGCAGCACGGGGAGGAGGAGTCAAGAGAAGAGGGGTCTGCTCCGAGGGGGGTCTCCGGATCTCTGAGAAGTGCCCGAAGGAGCTTATTGTGTTTCTCCAGGGGTGAGATGCTTTATTTTTTGAGACGTTGAGATTTATAGATCATACTTCCTTGCCATAAACTTCAAGAGGAGGTATAAATCCTCTCATTGTTGTAGGTTTTGCAGCAGTGAATGCTGCCAGAAGTAAGAAGAATCGTGGCTGGGGCTTTAGTGTTCTTTGTGGAGAGAGTTTTATTCTAGAGTGGTATCCGTTACGGGAGAACTGGGATCTGTAGCTTCTCAGGGGTTTGAGACAGAACCCATTTTATTCCGTGTTTGGCAAATCTTTTTAAATGCAGTAAACCATTCTGGGCTTCAGTTTTCTCATCTGTAAATGAGGGAGTTGGTGAAAATCCACTAGACGTGCTGGTTCTATTTAGCACTGACTTTACATATTACACGTGACACTTTATAGATTACGACATTATACATTGTGCGCATGCGCACACACGTAATTTTTTTTTCATTGGTTTTCTTTTGAAAACAGCAAGCTATTAAATGTAAGAATGTTCAGGGTGAGCACAGTATGTGTGACTTAGACTTCAGTCTGGACTTGACAACCTCTGGCAGGTATGTCCCTCTGTGCCCCCAAGATAAGATTCTACAAAACCTTTTATTAAACCATTCCCACTAGGGCCTAGCCATTTTCATTCTCATTTTTAAAAGAGTCTCTCTCTTCCTTCCTCTCTCTGCCAGGGCACGTGCTCAGACTCAGAATGATTGCTGGCCTCTGCTGGATACTAATCTTTACTCTATCTGCTGTGATTACCATTTATATAATTTTTGGAATCAAATAAAAGCAATTATATGATCTAAATCAAAAGTTCTCCTGCCACGATCTGTCATCTCTGCTCAAATGTAACCTCTCCTCCAGGAATTTTATAGAGCTTGGAGGTTATCCGAAGAAGAAAAAAAAAAAAAAAAAGTGAAACCAGCAAGTGGTACACTTAATTTTCAGGTTTTTATTCTTTTCATTATAACTGCAGCTTAAGCTTCTTGAAGACAAGTCCTTTCAGCTTGGTGCACAAATTATAGGGTACGGTAATTATAGGATGTAGATCTTTCTTTAAGCCTAAGAAATTTTTATCTATCAAGCAATTACATTAAAAAACAAAATGTTCATCTGGTTTTTAAAATTTTTTAAGTGAAGTATCTCTCATAGATTTCTGGTAGGCTTTACGTTAGAACACTCCTATTTCCCTTGAAATGAGGAAAGTTTTGTAGCTGAGCCACAAAGATAGCACAAGATGAAATCCTAAAGACATGGTCTGAATCTCAGTTCCACTCATCAGTAGCTGTATGATGTGGGCAAGTTACCACAATCTCACTTGGCCTCACTGCCTCATCTGTAGAATGGAAATAATTATGCATCCACTCCATAAGGTTGATGTGAAAATTAAATGAAGTCATGCATAAAAAGCACCTTGGATGTGGAATGACTCAAAAACTTTGGTAGTATTATGAATCAATTAACAACCAGTGATTTCAATTAGAAAGCTTACACGCCTTCAAAGAATAATCAACAGTGCCTAAAATTGAAACAAAACAAAGCAAAACTGAACTCACATTATGTTTCAGAATACATTTTATATTTCAGGGGAAGGTGTAATCCAATCAGCAATGCGGAATCCAAAAATTGATTCCCACCAGGAGAAGTCAGCTATAGATTTCTGGCAGAACACCTCTAGACAGTGTTTTAATCATGGGCCCCTACTTGTCACAGGATGAAGAGGTGCCCGTGGTAGGAAAGCAAAGCAAGTTTTACTTCTCCAGCAAGAGTCATCTAATCATTTAAAATGAGGCCCATTAAACATCTTGTTAATTAAAACATTTGTCTCTAACATAAATATTAATTCCTAAATAGTTGATTTGAGTATTGTGTTTTTTATCCCTGCTCAAATTTACCGCGAGCCAGCATATTTCCAGATGATGAGTTTCCTGGAAATAACACAGTAATTTCTTACAGGAACTGGTGCTTTACAGTTTTCAAATTGCTTTCACATCCAGTCTAATGAGCTAGGTAGGGCAGATATCATTCTCTTTGTTGGTGAAAAAACAGAGTGTCAGAAAGACAAAATGAGAGATTTGAAAGGTCACGTATCTGGAGGCAAGAGAGTTGGGAAGAACCCAGATCTCTAGACATCTGATTCCCAATTAATTTCAGATTCCCCAGAGGAGGTTCCTCATATCACCCACTCGTGGGCAAACTGCAAGCACTATCTGGCACTGTTCCACAGTTACTGGAAGCATGAAGAATTTGAGCAATTTTCAAAACTGTGTATTTTCCAATGCAGTTTAATATTAAAATACAGAGGCATTAAATCAGCTGCTTATTTTCACTGCATGGGCCAGCCTAGTGGTGGTAACAGTGCAGATGTCCTCTCTCACTTCCAAACTTGTTACCAAGGCAGCAAAATTATGTATGTCAAGTTTCCATGAGCAAAAAATGGTTTCATCCTCAGACACCACCCATTCATGGCACACAGTGTTTTAAAATGTTCTCTACTTGGATCTAATGGTTCTACTCACTTTTGGCTTGTTCAAACATGGTATAAACCAGTCAGTTTTAGACTGTGGATTATGATTTCTTCTCCCTGATCTCTAGTCCAATTTGAGTTGTCAAAGACAGCTTCCAATGGGTTGGGAGCTGGTCTCAACTCCAAGGCAGTTTTACTTTTTAGAGCAGACCTTTTGTTTTCTGTAGAGATTCTCACAGCTACTCTTAGTTCAGCACGGCACGGGATGAACAGTATTCCGAGGCTCGAGGTCATGAATCAGAACACGGAGGCTGGGCAAAACCCTCTTTCTAAAAAGAGTCACGGCTGCTGAGAAGGAACCAGGAGGAAGTGAGGGGAGCAGAGAACTCAGTTCAGGGAACTGGTGTGGGGCTGGATTCCAGCACTGGGAGAAAAGATAAAGCCTCAGCCCAGCTGAGGGAGTTGGCAATTTAAAGACTCCAATCTCCCCAGACCGGGAGGGTCCTGGAAGAGAGCCTGTGTTCCCTGGTCAGGCTGGCTGAATGCTGACTGTCATTTCCCTCCATCTGCTTTATGCTATACCCTATTCTTTATCCAACAGCCAAAATTATACTTGTTGCTAGGCACGTGACTTGTGCAGGGAAGTTCTGAGTCTCAGAAGAGTGGAGGGCAGAGAAGTCAATGGAGGAAGAGGAGGGGTAAAGTTGAGGATGGTACTTCATGGTCCTCGGAGAAAGGGAGGGGCCCCACAGCAGGCAGCCTCCAAGGTGAGCTTTTTAATTCTACTTTTACCTTTTTCCTAAGAATACAAGTTCACAGGTTTGAAATTATTAAATAGAAATGTATCTTACAGTTGCAATTAACGCAGGAGTCAAATGAAATGTGGAGATACAGAGAAGGGGGAAATGTAAAATATGTTTCCAGGATGTGTGTGTGTGTCCAGTAAAAGTCTGAGGGCGTGATATACACACCACTTAGAAATGTGACTGTCAAAGCAAGTGAGATGACTGGGAGATCAGAGCTCAATGACACACAGTTAATTTGAAATTCAATGAACTCATTTCCTAGTTTCTACAAAGTAAGCTTGAAATTGCCCGCCTTTAATGTGCTGTGTGAACTTCCAAGCATGAGGTAAAATCTGCAAAAGATGCTACCTTACCCAGCTCTCTTACTGTGGATCCAAGGATCACTGGGAAACGCTCAATCAGAAAATATCTTAAAGTTCCTTCAAGCTCTAAAATGCTATGATTTTAGAGGAAGTCTAGATTTTAAAAGACAAATTAATATGCCAAAGAAAAATATTCTTTCAGAATCCTGAACACTTAAAAACAAACTTTACAGATACTTACTAAGCCATGTATTATAGAGAACTAATAACTGGGATGAGTGAAGCTGAGATTCATCCTCCTCTCCTGATTAGCCGATCACAGTTCCAAAATCATGATTCACTGCTCAGCCCAATGAGCTCATTTGTCAACTTAATGTATTTCTGCAACTTATTTCAATTTCAGGAAAAAATTATTTTTCTCTTTTGTCAAATGTGCTTTATAGATAAAGCAGACACTCCTGTATCAATAGCATGCAAGAGCTGACAGAAGGATACTGCAGTTTTGTAAATGAGACAGAAATTGACCCACAGAACTGGGAGACTGGCCAGGAAACAAGAAATGTGTGTGTGTGCACATATGTTTTAACTGTAAACAGGGCCATTTTTATGTCATCTCAGAAACAGTCCTATGGTGACTTTCTTCAAAAAAAGGCATATGAAAAGGCAAAGAATAAAGGTCACTTGTAAAAGCACAGACCATCATTAATGTTTAAGGCCACATACGCTGCTCTAGATGAGCACTACATAATCCTGGCTGTGCGGTGGAATTACCAGTGGAATATTATAAAACACAGGTGCCTGGGCCCCACTCCAGGAAATTGGGATCCAGTAAGCCTGGAGTGAGTCCAGCCCTCTGTGTTTTTATAAAAGTCCAACCATGATTCTGATGTGTAGGAAGGGTCAAGAAACAACGTATACACTGCAGGATGTGGTGAGTATGTGGTGTGCCTCCCAAATGCCCTCACTGTGGGGTCAAGACAGCCATTCCCTCAGCTGCTGGGAGGGCTGGCCACTGACTACGGACAGTGAAGTCCTTTCCAGGAATTGCCCTCCAGAGGCCATAGGGACCTGACTCCCCCAAAGCCATGCTTCTTCCCTGGAATCAGCCTACATCTGATGACCAGTCAATGAGAGGAGGGGATAACAAAGGCCCAACCTGCTTGCCTCAATTTGGGGCAACCCTGAAGCAGTCTCTAATCCTAAATGTCAACGGATTGGGGTTGCATGGTGTTGGGGAATGCACTGGGTCCAAAGTCCACAGACCTGGACTCAAAGCCATTTTTGGCTTTTGCTGTCAGTGGTCCAGACAAGTCACATCACCTCTTGAATCTCAGTTTTAACTTTGAAAAATGGGGACAAAATTTTTAAAAAGATGTATGTTATAATCCCTGGACCACCCACCAAACAATGCAAAGCTGTCTCACTCAAATGTTAATAAATGAATCAAACAGACAAAAGTAAATAAATAAAAATGGAAAACAAAACAACAATAGTAACAGTAACAACAACAACTATCTGATCTACTTTCAAGAGTAGTTGTAAAAGTTCAGTAAGAGTCCGTAGAATTGAACTGTGAATCATATGAATTGCTGGTAGTTGCTGTTACAAAACATTCTTAGGTCTACAAATATTCACACATTATGTGAAAAAAGATGTTAAAGTACTACATGACACTGGAAGTCAAAAAATGTTTTAATTCCCAAATGCATATGTCTTTAGCATTCTCCACTGCATTTGTTCAATGAACTGAAATAATAAAATGGAATAATTTTGTTTGCTTGTTTTCCTGTTTTTACATGGAGCTAAAATCAGCTATAGAAAGAAATAGTCCCAGGTGTCAAGACAGTTCAGTAGGGAAAAAACAGACTTTTCAACAAATAGGGCCAGAACCACTGGATATCCACACGCAAAAGAGTGAAGTTGGACCTCTACCTCACACCATATACAAAAAGTAACTCAAAATGAATCAAGACCTAAATGTGGGAGCTAAAACTATAACACTTTTAGAAGACAACAAGCATAAATCTTCATGATTTCAGTGGTTTCTTAGCTATGAAGCCAAAGCACATACAATAAAGGAAAAAAGAAGAGAAATTGAACTTTATCAGAGTTTAAAACTTTTGTGCTTCAAAGGACACTATCAAGAAAGTAAAAAAAGAAAACACATTGAATGGGAGAAAATATTTGCAAATTAAAAAAATGATATGAGACTTGTATCCAGAATATATAAAGAACTCTTACAACTCAATAATAAAAAGCCAACCTAACTGAAAAATGGACAATGATAACACATGAATGGCTAATAAACAAACACGAAACACTCAGCATGTTTAGTCATTAGGGAAATTCAAATCAAAACCACAATGAGATACCATTTCACACCTATCAGTATGGCTATAATCAAAAAGAGAGACAATACGTCTCAGTGATGATAACAGAGAAATTGGAGCCCTCACACACCGTGGGAATGTAAAATGGTGTAGCCGCTTTTGAAAACATTCTGACTGTTCCTCAAAATGTTAAACATAGAGTTACCATATGATCCGGCAGTTTTACCCCTAGAGTAATGAAAACACGTCTGCACATAAAAACTAGTACAGAATGTTTATAGCCGCATTATTCATAATAGCTAAAAAGTGGAAACAATCCAAATATTTACCAACTGATGAATGGCTAAATCCATTTATACAAAGTATATCCAGATAATGGAGTATTATCTGACAATAAAAACAAATGAAATAATAATACATTCTATAACCTAGGTGAACTTTAAGCTAAGTGAAAGAAGTCAGTCACAAAGGATCACATATTGTGTGATTCCTCTTATGTGAAATGCCCAGACCAGGCAAATCTACAGAGAAAGAAAAAGCAGATTCGCGGTTGCCAGGGGCTAAAAGAAGGAGGAATAGGTAGTGACCGCTAATAGGTGTGGGGCTCCTTTCTGGGGTGATGAAATGTTCTAAAATTGATTCAGTGATGGTTGCACACCACTCTGTGACTATGCTAAAAATGACTGGATTGTACACTTTAAGTGGGTAGACTGTATGGTATGTGAGTTACACTTTAGTGGCTGGTTCTACGGTATGTGAATTATATCTTAATAAAAATGTTATTAAAGAAAATAATCCCATGAGCTGAAAAAATAAGACAGAGGGTAACAAGAATTTAAATATAACCCACGGAAAAATGTTATGACTATTTCACTTTGACTTTTAAGTGAACACAGCTCACAGTCTGCCTTTAATTAAATCAAATCACAAATCTAAGGCGTGGGAAAGAGACTGGCCAGGAAAAAATGACTGTGCTCTGGGAGCATTCAGAGTCCCTCAAAAATGGACTCAAAAATTCTCAGCAACTGACTCAGATTTAAGGTAAATAACCCACTATGAGCTGAACCAAAGTCATGCCTGCTAGGAAGAGACAGTATTTTAAAAATGGGCTTTCAAAAGTCATTTTAGCAGTAAATGAAAGAGTGTCTGCAGTAACAACTCCTACCAAAATGCAAAAACCTTACCTGTGAGCTTTGAGTATCCTCTGAGCAATGGCATCGCCTATCTTGTTAAACACAACTTTGTCATCAGCGCAGCTTATGAAAAATTGGTTCTGTGTGAAATAAATGGGAAAATTATGTAGTAAGTTTTTCTTAGTAGTATGCATATAAGGAAAATGTGGTATATAACAAAAACAACACTGATTTTTTTTTTAAAAAAATGTTTCACATAGCAGACATGTCCTAACCCCTGAAATCACCTCAAGAAAGTAAGTGACGCTGAGAATAAAAGAAGTCTCATCTCACTCTGGGTCTCATGCATTTCGAAGCAATGTCACCTGTAACACCTTAGTCAAGTGGACGGCTCAATTATTATTTAATCATGCAAGTTCCTTGTAGAATACAAGAAACATTGTCTCAGAATGGTAGGAAATGGTAAGAAATACTGTCTTAGAGTGGTAGCAACGTTCCGACCTTAATCGATAGGGAAATCGGGTTTTTCAGTTCACACATCGTGTAAATGCTCATGATGAAAAATTCTATATAGGCAAATATCCTATCTCATGCTAAGTTTACTTTTTGAACAGGATAGATGGCAGAACCTTGGTCTAATTTTCTCCACTATTTCCTAGCATCTGCTTTGGCCTTAACTCATTTGTTTAGGTCTCGTATTATTCCTGAACTTCTATTTTCAGTAGCTTCTAATCTCTCTTGCAAGTATGCTGCATAGTATAAACAAGCCAATAAAATGGAAAGAGAAATTTTTTAATTCTTTTTTTTAAGTATTTCTGCTTTATAGATTCATGCATCGATAAAACATTCTTTAAACTGTTACTAAAAAAACCAGGGTACAACATTATTCTTATAAGGATATAAGAGATTTAGCTGCTGCATAAAGGACTGTTACAAATTAGGTACAAATATTATGAATATCACATGTTCTATTTACTATACAAATTGTTACAACACATCTCTAATTTATAAGCATAAATCACAAAGTAATCTTTGCCAATCGTCTGAAGGTAAAGAGCTATATAAGCAGTGACTCAAAATAAGATTATCATCCTTTTGCCACATTATCATTTTTACTATTGTACACACTTTCATACTGAAGTGCGTAAATCTGTAAATGGCTTCCAGAAGACAAACTTACAGGAAGACATTCTTCAGAAACTCATTTGAGAGTATATTTCCCTTCAGGGCATCAAACAATCAAAATCTCAGTGACAACCAAAACACATTTGTTTTTCTCAATTCCCATTACAGAGAAGCTTAGCATTCCCCTGCAGCTGTAACACACACTCATGTCCTTCACTTCTCCTTTTTTGGAGAGAGTGGGGTGAATGCCAACCATTACCTCGCCTACAGGCATTTCAACCAGGTCTATGTCCACAGCCATGTGTATCGACATGGCATTGCTTACCTCATTTAGTGGTAGTGTTAAAAAGAAGAGCTAATTTAATACTACTGAAAAAAAAAGATAAAGCAAAGGATGCTGGGCAATGAATGAATCAGCCATTAACATCTTACATTATTATGATATAATTGTTGACATTAATAATACTGATAGTATTAGTATTATTAAACACCAGGCTTTATTCAGAGTTCACTAATTTTTGCAGTAATGTCCTTTTTCTGTTGCACGATCCCATCCAGAAAACCACATTGTATTTAGCCTGCTATTATTTTTAATCAGCCATCCCTTTCTCCAGGCCTGTGAAATAAATGAAGCTCCACCTCTTTCCCACTTGCCTTTAATGAACTGTCACTGCCTGGAAGGGGAGAGAGCCAGGACTCAAGGGGAGAAACATAGGGCTAGAATGGTTTTCCTCAGTTACCTAGTCTCTCACCATGTACATTTCTAAACACAATGGGAAAGAAAAGACTAAAATAAAGGAGACGTGCTCTGATTTATTTTTCTATTGTCATAACTCTATTTTTTAAGGGTTTTCCAAGCGCTCTGAGCTAGCTTTAGATCTATTTTGAAGTACAAAAAAGGTTCCCAAACTAAACCCAATATTTGCAGATTCTCTCCTGGTCTCTACACATGAACTCCAGGATCTGAAAAGGCTTTATACACAGGACTGAAAAAGGTGGTACCTGCCCTTGATGTTTTTCCATCTCCTTTTTCCATGTTTCTTTTCCTGCCCTCTTCCTGCTCCAACATCCCCAAACCAGTGGCATCCAGTAGTTTCTATGTTGGCAGCTTACTCCTGTGTGTGTTCTCCTGAAATAGCATGTGCTTCACATTTGCATCCTCCAACTCAAGCCAAACCAAAACACTTACGTATCCATGTTGGGGTCTTTCTGGCTAATAATACCACAAATTGGTACATTTTAATAATAAGGTTTGGGGGACTCCTATTAGAACCTCCAGTTAATGAAAATGTAAAGCGAATGTCAGGTAGGTTGAGGAAGTCAAAATTCAGGTAACCCAAGACCTCTTCACATCTCTACATCCGCTTATTAACACAGCACGTTCTGAGATCAGGAACTCTGCGGTCTCTGTGTGATATTTACAGGAAGGCAGGTTGTCGTACAGTGTTCATGAGCAAGACTTACTTCTATATAGATATAGTGCTTGCTGTTCTCTATCACATAGATGTAAGCAGAGTGGATGGATTCTTCGTGGTACTTTATACCAGCAGACCAATCGGCAGCAGAGCGGAGCAACTGCAAGGCAGCAATCAGAAACGAGCAAACGTCAGACAACGGAGATGGCATCAGGTCTATTAACATAATGAAATCAACCTTTTTTTCCCCTAAACAACTAAATGGTTATGATGGTTTGTGTGTCATGTGTGCGCCAAGGCAGAGTAGCTGGGTGGGGAACTGGTCCTTGGACATAATCCATAATGAAGGAGCCCAGCTGGAAGTTTAGTCCTGAATATACCCTCTTCCACCCAGGATTACTTTTGTTCAAAATTGGAAATGACAAGGTGTAGTTTCTACACAGATCATTTCAGAAGTACCTCTTTTGGCGGCTGTGAGTAGGGTGACCATTTGTATTCTTTTTTCATGAATGGCCCCACAATTATGCCAGAGTGCCTGGTGTATTAATAATACCAATTTTATTCTCAAAAGTGTCCTGGTTTGAACCATATGATATGGTCACCCTAGCTCTGACTTGATCATGTGATTAGTCCTTTTTCCCCAAATTGTTCGGATTGATACATTCTAAAAGACAAATCGATTTATTTAGACATCTAATCTTGATTCTGCCTTTAATTAGCTGTCTGATCCTTGGTGTGTCACTTCAACTTTCCACTTTCCCACTCTTACCCCATCCCTCTGTTCAGAAACTTACCTACTCCAAGCTGAGCTTCCAGCTCAGGCTCCTGAGTATATGTTAAATACACTGATGCAGTGGGACTGCCCAGGTTCAGAAATTAGCTCCACCACCTGGTGGCTTTGATCTTCGTCAAGTTTTATAACCTCTTTGTGACTCAGATTTCCGTTCGATAAAATTGAGTATCTACTTTATAGGGTTGTAGAGAGGATTAAATGAATTACTGTGCAGTGTGCAGGAGGAGGCTGAGTAAGTGGTATGTAAGTGTTTGCTATCAATGAGAACACTAAAGGATGCATCTGAGCTGTGGTGGATCCCGTCAGAGATACTTCAGAGCAGGCTGTGGCTGTGCATGGGAGGAGGGCTACAGGTAAGGCTTTTTCGACACTAAGAAACCATCGGTTGTGACTTTTTTCAGCATTCCAACTAGCGTTCCACTATCATGTTGGGCATATAGTAGACGTCAATAAACGCTTATTACTTGATTTTCCTTGAGCAATATCATGTCATCACAGATTTTTATAGTGACTTTTCACTATAAAAAAATTAAAAATAAATAAACCCATTTGTTGAAGAAACAAGGTAATTCATCCAAGAGTTTTTCATAGTCTGGATTTTGCCAATTGCTCTCCCTTGATTTTTAATATGTTCCTCTATTCTCTGTAGTTCCAAAAAAATTGATAGATCTAAAGATGTAGGCTTGGTTTTAGGGCAGAAATCACTCATAAGTGGTGGAGGGTGCACTTCTATCAGGACACAAAATGCTTGCTTCTGTTTGTGATGTGACCTGTCCTTGAAAGTCATTACCTTGAACCATTAGCTGGTTAGAAGTTGCTAAATGGTAATGTTTTAATTCTATCATCATTTCTTATGGCTTAGCTAGAATACTTTTTATGAAAAGAAACTTCTCTCATCAACATTTGGTTACCCTGAAATGTAGTTTGTACAGGAAAGACAAAATAAAGGCTTAATTATTTTCCTTAATTAATAGTTTTTTAAAGAATTTAAACACTGAAGACTTCAGAGGCTAGAAAAATTAAGTAATTAATTAATTTAAAAATCGCATGTACAGGGCTACTGGAACTCAAGCCTAATATTTACTAAAACTCTGCCATCCTCAAAATGTTTCTTTATTCATCTGAGCTCTCCTCAAAGCATTTTATGTAATTTTATCAGATGAAATGTGCAATGATACTGGAAAATCTAACTGTGAACAAGAATAGTCATGTAATCCTGGAAGAAAACTCATAAAGAAAACTTAGGTAAATGTGATCCACACCAGAAAAATATCTTGATTCACATCATCTCCAAGAACTGCATTATTGTTCATCAGCAGAAATAACAAAGGTTGAACAAAAGGAAGTTTCAATTCTTTGTCCACTCAAATTTGACATTGAGTTTTGTTGCTAAGGTGTACAGTCCTAAAAATGCAGGCTTCCTTCAGAAGATTCTTATGCTGCACATCCTGATCTAATTCTATGTTGCTCTGGAAATAATGTATAAAATTGCAGAGTATACTGGCAAGATAGGGATTCTTGAGATCTGTATCATAGCTGTGCACTTACTAGCTGCTGCACCTTGAACAAGTCATTTTAATATCACAGAGGCTCGGTTTCCTCCACTGTACACTTGAGATTGGTCTGTCTGTCTCTGTCTGCCTCTCTGTCTGTCTGTCTCTCTCTTACACACACACACAGAGCCATTGCAAAGAAAAAAAAATGGCATAACAAACACAAAGCATTATATTATGCAGCACATAGTAGATATTTGACATATGGTAGATCTACCTCTGTAAGAAGTTATGATCAAAGTTTATATCCCACCCTTGGTGGTAACATCCTAGTCTTCCCCTCAAATTCGGAAATCTTATACTTTCTTTCCTTCCTCACTCTCAAAATTTGCTGATTCAAAGACTTAATAAACTCATTCACATAAGATATAAATCAGTAGTGTCAAGCAGGTTTCAACTTGCACATCAAGTCTAATTGATTCAAAGTGGCTTTGTGGACAGCTGTGTTGAGGAGAGGACTCTTGGAACTAGACACACTGGGGAAGAAATCTAAGGTTCATAGCCAATGGCTGCCATGAAAGGAAAGCATGAAGGACACGTATCATATGCACCATCTTTCCTGTGAAGGATAATGGTAAATGTTTTCCTTTCCAGAGGCATTTAAATGTTTCTAAGTATATTTGTAAGCCAAAAGGACATTTTTATCATCAACCTGTGGGAAAGCATAAGCAAAGTAGAGGGGAGCCCCCCCCCCCCCGATGCCTGTAAGACCACACAAGGTGGGAGGCTGCCTACATCCTAAGGAGATTCGGCATTATCTATTCAATAGTCTGAACCCAAATCTACACCATTTTCTCCATTTAACTTAAAAAAAGTCATCATTTTTGGTTCAACTTGAACATGTCTTTCAAGTAATACAGGAAAAAAAATTACTTGGGGTTATTATTCATTTACTATTATTCTGATTAGTTAAAAATCTGTCTCTTACCACAAGATAAATTGAAAGTACGAATTTTCCTTTTACCTCTGAACCAGGGACCCTGAGATTATGTACAAATCAACTCAACTGCTTTAAATGCTTGATGGTCTAGAAAGTTTGTAAACAGTCAAGTATGTTGAAGATATTCTGACTGGCTTTCTTTTGTTTTGAATTTAAGATTTAAGACTGACTTGACCATCTTGCCTTGCATTTCTGTTTCAAACCAATGTAGCTGAGACAAGCCACAAACTCCTTACACATGCAGAAATGTGGCTTATCTTACTCCAAGGAGATAGAGAATCAAATCTAACCCACACTTTTCAAACCTCAAGTTTGAATACACAATTTTAAAGTACATAAAAAAGGGCACATTTCTGGTTTTATGTTTTAGCCTCAAGACTGTAACTAGAAGCAGTCATTTTCTTTTGTACTGTATCCTATTTTTTAACTTAAAAAATAGCCTTCTCTTTATCTGTAAGCCCTATTCCCCTTACATACAGTGGACCCGAGTTGACTGCATGGACTGAAATACAGAAATTTCTTCCTGAAAGAAAATTTTCAAAACTTTCTTACTATTTGTCCCAAGTTCCTGTTCTCTCACTGCAATGCTTTTATTCTCTATAAATTCAGTACATATATCAATTCCTTTTTATTCCTCTAAGCTCCCTAGTCAATCAAGGGACAAAGACTGTCAGGACGAAAGCACTTTTTTGTGTGTCTCGAGCAGGAGTTGGCTCCATGTAGCAGCTCACAAGGTGGCATGGGTCAGGGAGAGAAAAGACGTGCTCAGGTTACTGGGCCTCATTCTCCCAGTCTGTATTGAGGAACACCAGGTACGGACTTTGTTCAAGAATCTGCCTTCGACTACAAAGCTCTTCCTTCTGATACTCATTTTTCTATAGTCGAGTGTCATCCATTCACTTCACAGTGTGTCATTATTCGAATAGGATGGTCCTTTTGCCTGAGCAATAGTGAAAAGTTAAACTTGAGGCTGAAGAGAAGGAAGAGAATATGATTTTTGAAGAATAAGACTTAAGGGGAGAGAAGTCCTAGGAAAAAGATGTTTGGTTGGGGACTCGTGGGAGCCAGTAAGAAGCAAAAGGAGGGTTGGGGCTGGATTTGGGGACTGTGGCAACAGAGGATGATACCAAAAGGCAAGTATGACGTGCAGCTTTGCTTTGCTAGAGCCCTTCCCAGGTCTTATTGGAAAGTCTCTCTGCTTCACAGTTACGACCTCAGGCGCTGGAGTCAGACTGCTTAGAATCCAGTCTCATTCCCTCCATTACTCACTGTGTTATTTTAACCTCCCCAAGTCTTAGTTTCCTCATCTGTAAAAATAAGGGATCAAATGGCAGTACAATTTACAGACTGGCGACTATTAAATGAGATAATCCCCCAAAAACTTAGTGCAGGGCTGGGCAGGGAGTAACCGTTCCCAGTTCACATGGCTTCAGCCAGCCAAGACCCACAGCAGCACGCACTGAAGTCTTATTGTACCAAGACCTGGTCTGTAAACGGAAAACGGCTTCCATGGTAAGAAACTTCCTTAAAAATAAGTCAAGTGGCTTTCTTTCACCCTTACCTACCTACTTTATTCTATCACTATACAAAACATTTTGCTGTCTTTTGAAATCTACCTTGATTCCTACATTGACATCCTTTGGAGTGTCATTTGGACATTTTTCCCAAATGTAGGAACACATTTTTCCAGGAGTATAATTTGGATGTCATTATACTTGCTTGTATATTTTCTTTCCTTTCTTTTAATAGACAAAGAGATTGAAGACATGACTCCAGTGGAATTACTTCCCTCAATTTGGTAGGACTTCTCAGCAATGATTGGCTAAGAAATGACTTTTCTACTCTAAGCTGCCCGATTTAATAAAAAAGATTGTTCCATGTATCGATTCCATGTTGATGCTAATTTGGCCTCAAGTATTTTCTTTTACCTTAATAGACATGTCAAATGTCCTCTTATCTTGGTCATTTATCTTAAGTGGCACTGATAGCATTCAGGAACCTAGTTTGTTCTTTTTAGGGAGAAAACAAGTTCTCCACATTCTCTGTGCATAAGCAGTTTCAGAACCCCCTCCGCATCCCTTTCTCTTGCTGAGTCTTGTCTGGGTGTTTTCAACAGGCTTCTGAGAATGCCCAGCACTGAGGGAAACACCCACGATTATTTTAACATGTCAGTGGAAACTGCTGGAGTCAGCTCTCCAGGCTGGATGACTTTTTTAGAAGCAGAAATTCGTGTTGGTGAGGGCAGGCCTCCAGTCTGCCTGTCACAGCATTTGTTTCCTTGGCTGGCCGTGTCCGCCTCCTTCAACAGCTGTGCATCGTAGCTGGTGTGGAATTACCAGCAGTATGTGCCTCAGGGTGATGGGACCCCACATTTTTGTATTAAAAAAATTAAATAACTGGATTCCTTTCTGCAGATGAAAGAACAATATGAGTTTCATCTGTTGTGTCCAATGCTCTTTCTCTCCATTTCAACATATGTACTGTAAATGGTATAAAGATTTTGTATCCAGAACCAGTCTGGTGACCGATCCAGAGAAATGTCAACTTCTTTGTTGCAAACTTTTGAAGACACTACAGAAAGCTTGAAGGTTATAGCTAATATTGATATAGTTCAAAAGGTTGTAGCTAATATTGATACAATTCAAACTAGTGTACTTTCCTAAGTGCTTTGCACAGATTAGTTTATTTAACTATTGCCAAAACCCTATGAGACAGATACTATTACGATCCTTGTTTTAAAGATGAAGGAAATGCATACAGTGAGGTGAAATAATTTTCCCAAGGTAACACGGCTCATATGCAGTGAAAGTGGAACTGGAACACAGTCCGATCCTGCAGTCTGCCCCTTGCTATATTACATTGCTCCTTTCAATTAATTAAGCTGTGGTTTCTAAGTTCATGTTATGAACAATAAACTGCGCTAAAAACCATGTTAAAACCAACATTAAAAGGAATAAACCTAAGGAAGAACTTTATTAAGTTTTATTAAATCTCTCAAGCAAGAGTGTGTAACAGTCATTTGGCTATTGTCACATGATAGCTGAGAAAGTGAAAGGTTTGAAAGTATGACAATAAACCCCTTAAAAATGAAGTAGGTTCCCAGACAGCCAGGGCCCTATCTCCCTGCTCTCCTCTGGATCCTCTGGGAAACCAGGCATTGGGCTGGGTGATTGCTTTTACCCTCTAAGCACGATACATTCATGACTTGACAACAACAATATCTAGAACCAGATGAATAAGGTTTGGAGCCAGTCAGTAATGCGAAGGGAAACAACGCTGTGGTCAGAACTGTACAGAAAAGGAGAAACGGACTGGCGCCGTTTCTTTCCTCTGTTTCACTTTCTGGCCATCGCAGTTTCCTGTCTTCAAAAGGATGCACTGCCTGGCTGTGCCCCCTGTTTTCACCCCTGGAGTTATTTCAGCAGTTCTGAAAAACATCTACTGTCAGCCAGTAGGGAGCCAGGCTTTGTGAGGTCTAGAACTTTTTAAACTGTGAGGGAGTCCTCTTTAAGAAAAAGACTATTCTATAAATACAAAATTGGTGTATGCCAGAATTACTGTAACAGTCTCTTTACTTGTCTTTGTGTTTTCATTCTTTCTAGTCTAGTAAGTTCTTCACATGTGTGAACTTTAGGTCTCAAAGTCTGTTTGGAGAAATGGAAATAGACGTGTGACAAAATGAGAGATCCTAAGTCAATTAAGTCTGGGAAATGCTCATAGAATATTCACTCAGTGATTTCATGATATACATCAGCACAACAAAGGCACTAAGAAGTCCCGTATTTGAAAAATCTCCAAAACCTTATCTGTAATGGAAACCTCTTTTGTGAAATAGCTATCAGCATTTCACAAGCAAAACCCAACCTGGGAAACTTTGATCTAGGTTAATTTTCATAAAACATTCATGTATCATGCTTCCTCCCAGATGAAAACAAAAAGTTCTCTAATGCCTGCAGAATCAGGTCGAAATGAACCCGGCCAGCATCTCAGGGCATCCCCAATCTGGCCTTTTGCTTGTCTGAACCTCATGTACTGCCTCTTTGAGAGCAAATGGTTTGCTGCAGTGGGTCCTACCATCTTCTGAGCAGCGAGCATTTTCCTTAGAGGGTGTGCCCAGCTCCATCCCTCTCACTGCCAACCTCTCACGGAGAGCTGGGCTGCATTCTCAGACCAGCATTTGGTCCTAGACCACACTCTGCCTTGTTAACTGAATTCTTTAACTTCACAGCTTTCTCTCCCTCAACTAACTCCTTTTCCAGAGGCAGAGAACTCCTTTTGTCTGTCTCCACCATATCTAAGCGTGCACTGATGACTTGACTGTGCAAACACATGGCCCTAATAGACATGTTGACTGAATAAATGAATTAATGAGTCAATGAGTCTTGATAAGCTTCCTTTCAAATCAACTGGCTTTGTAGAGTCCATGCTGCCTGGCTATGCCAGGGATGAACGTCTGAGCATATCAGAAGAGACCACTGATCTAGCTCCATTTCTACCGCAACATCCAGTGAAACAGAGAAGGTGAACCAAGGGAGGTGTTTGTAGAGTGGACACACAGAGCATCTACCTGCCTCGCCAGGGGGGCAGGATTATAGTAGGTAAAACAGGGCTCTACGAAAAGGCTTTAGAAGATGTATGTATATGCAACACTGGGATAAAACTTCCTTTGCTGATCATAAAAATACACAATTCGCAGCAATACCTTTTCAACAGATGCTTAATCAGCATCTGCTAACTTTGATAAGTTGATCACCGAGTCCATTTTAATGCCATCTCAAATATTAAATTAGATTCTCTTATTTTTTTTTAATATCAAGGCTCCTATTTCATCTTACAGCATAGGTAATTCTTCCCTCCAAGTAGAATAAAATTAAACAGGTTCATAAAATATCCATTAACTTACATATGAATGCATATCTATCTGTGCCTCTAAGTTTAAATTAGTTGTCTCCTTTAGCCTGAGATGATGAAGTATTTGCTGTAGGTTTTTTTCTCAAGTGATTTATCTTTTTGATTGTTCTATTATTTGATGTATGGTTTGAAATGTCTACTTATTTCTCATATACACATACGTCTACTTACAGATAGTACAAAGTAATTGATTTAGGCATTTCACGTATATAATTATATTCAATAGAATCCATGTCTAAATTACATAAATCCACAACAGGGATGTCACCAACCGACTGCTGCATCTTTACTTAAATGATGCTTTTGATGCTGATAGTCATGACTTTGAACAAAAGGCAATGCCAAAGGTGGCCCATCTAAGCTCTGTCCCTGAGTGATCTCAAGATATCTGGGCTGGAGTTAGTAGAGGGAGCGGACTGAGTGACAATGAACTCCACCTCTGCTGATAACCAGCCAGATCACTCTGGACAAGTTTCACAGTCCCACTAGGTCTTCATTTTCTTTTTTGTAATTTGCATTGGACTGAATGCAGTAAAATTTTGTGATTCTATTAAGCAAATTCCTTATTCTATTAAAAGAGCCTCTGAAAGGCATTTGGTTAATCAGGAACTAAAATTAGATTGAACTATAACTAGCTTCCTGGATGTTAAGTTTCAACCACATTCCTGGTACTTAACTGGTTATCAGTCCCAGGTTTACTGTGTATCACGTTGCTAGGGTCACTTCAGAAGGAATTACAGGACAAGCCTCTCCTTAACTGGAGTTTTCTAAAGATATGCATTTAGTATATTTACACAATAATTTTAAAAGGAGGATAAATTGCATATATTTAAAATAGAAAATGTAATACTATACCTCTCCCCATCCAAAAAAAAAAAAAAAAGAGAGAATACTGAATTTTGAAAGGTCTCTTCAGGTTTGCTTTGGAGTTGTCCTTACTGAAAAACCTGAAGCCAATATGCATTTGTTCCAATGAAAGTGGCTGTGCCCAGCAACACTTCATAAAAAGGAGAAGCCAAACTTACCTGCACGTTAGCACGCACAGACCCAGGCACTTGATATTTCAATTCATGGGCTGTTGTTTGAGATTTTGGAAGCAGAAAAGGATAAGAAAGGGACCGATATTTTGATTTCATAATCTAAAATAAAAACAGGTTAAAAAAAAAGATTCAAATGAAAAAATAGTTCCAGTCTTCCCTACTTTGTGATTAGTAAGAGAAATTCAGGTTCAATTGAAAAAGAAAAATGTCAACAGTGGGTGTTTCCAGGTGAAGAGGCAATAGATTATTTATTTTTGTTTTCTTTCTGTTTCCCAGAGGCAGAAAATTCCTTTTTTCCTTCTTTTATCCTTTGGAGTAAGCATTATTGCTTTGTATTTTTAAAGAAAGCATAAATATAACCTAGAGATACAGAGGTATACAATTGCAAAAATGGGATTATTTTATTAACTGATTTTTTACTATGCTGGAGATATCGTGCAACAGCAAGATAGCACTATGTATCATTTTAAAATAACTTCATAGTAAAATGGCACAGAATAATCATAATTTGTTTAACATATTGAGCATTTCAGTTGTTTCTCATTTTATTCGAATTATTAGAAACAATGTCAAAATCAATTACTTATTAAATAACTTCTTTAGCTTTAAATACCTGAAATAGATTTTGAGTCAAATGTTACATACTTCGAAAAAAGAAACCCTTTTTTCGTGCTGTACCAATTTATCCTCCCAGGAGCAGGATATAATAGCATCAGAGATCCGAAACCCAACCGCAGGTATCTGCAGTGTTTTTATCTTCGTCAGTCCAGTAGGTTAAAAACACTATCCCTTTACTTATTCATTCATTCCCCTCTAAATTCTTGTTAAAAATATCTCCACTCTTTCAAAGAGCTCCCACTGTTTATAATGTTATGTAAATGAAAAATAAGGTGACCCTTTAAGTTGTTAATACAACTAAATCTTTTTCCAAATTACCTCCAAATTATAAGGAGAAAATGCCTCATCACCATTACAGAAAAATAAAATGGAACCTTAATAACACCTGGACAATAGGTACCTGACTATGAATGTTAGGTCAAACTCTTACAGATAATGAAGGCAGACTCAAGAAGACACAACCTGGAGAAAAGACAAATGGCTTCATCCCACCCTGCTTACTTTGCTCAGAACCACTTCTCAGAAGCCTGTACCAGTGTGAACTGAGGGCAGGGCCAGGACTGGAAGGACTTGAAGCTCCAGCCTTCTCACCTGAACAAGGCTCCCAGCCTCCACATTAGCCCAGTAGCCCTGCAAGTGCCCACCAGGCCAGGCCAGACGCTCAGCCAACGCTGAGCGTCCCAGACGTTAAACCACAGGCCGTGAGAGTAGCACCCGCCCCTCTGCCTTCTGAATTGTCTGTGGTGTGAACACTCAGGAACTTTTTCTTCTTCTTCCCGGAGGCCCAGGCACTCTGACAACCAGGCACTCAAGAAGGGAAGAGGGGATATTCTCGTGTCCTCTTCTTGGCCTGTCTCTCTTCACATAGACTGAATCACAATAAAACCATCCATGTACCTTCGTGAAATTCCAGCGCTGGATGAAGTGACGCGCCACATCGCGAGCCGCCTTCCCGTGGACTGCAGAGGCGATGTCGTGCCATGGCATCCGGGGGGTGGAGTACCTGTCAATGAAATCTGCCCAGGTACACCAGGCAAGGAGTGTCACCAACTTCTGTGCCAGGGACCCGAGCCATCTGACCCCAGCTCTGACCCCAACTATGATACCTAAAAGAAAACCTGGTAATGTCCACTATGTGTGTATTTCTTGGCTCGGGTAGAACGATACCTTTATAGCCAAGAGAAACATAGATCTCACACTGAGGAACACAGTCCCCCATGTACCTCTCCCAAATATGTTTCCATTTCACTTAGTATTAGATAATCAGCTGGCAAGGCAGAGGTGAGTTGGTATAAGTTATCTAAGGCTGTACTTGATGCTACATTTTTCTTTTTTACCCTGTTGAAATAACAGCAAGCTACACATGCAGTGCAATTTCTACCTCCTTTTAGATAGCTGTATGCAGTAATAATCTGAAATGCGTTGTTTTAATGCTGGAAGATGCAGATGATAAGCAGAAAAGATGATCAAAGGAAGGGTACCATCTCTTGAAGAATTACAGATTATTACCCTGAAACATGTCTATATGAAAGCTGGAGATTTCAAACAAGTAAGCTCTATTTCATTTTCTTTCCTTACTACACATAGAAGGAAAAGCCCTTAAGTATATGACTGAATCACAGGCTCCAGTGTTTGACCAAATATTCAGAATAAAATAAAGCAAAACAAAAGATACTAGATCACGCACATGCACACTTGTTCACATGCTGACCAGTAAAAGACAAAACATAAGCAGCCGCCCACTACCCTGGTACTCACCAGCAAAAGGCTTATCCAGCTGAACCCAGTCTTTGAAGACAAAATTACAGTAGTCCTTTCCATGCCAGAATCTGGTTTCCCCGTGGAGCTCTCCCACTCCGGTCTGTAAACTCCGGATGGAGCCAGTGTCTGTAAATGCAGCAAGACCTGCTCAGAGACTGAGGCGGGCCCTGGACAGGGAAGCTCAACTCTCACTTATTAAACAGCTACAGGCTTCTTAACTTTTCTTCGTAAGCCTCCTAACTAGGGCACCGTGCGTCCATTCCATCTGAGGCTGTGGGCTGGTAAAGTTCTAAAACCCTCACAAGTTTATTACGACTTGGTGGTTGGGGCTACAACCAGGTTCATCACCGGACAATGAAATTAAACATTCTTATTCTCACCACCCACTAGATTTCTGGAAAAATGGATCGCAGGGCTAACTGTGAATAAAGAACCTGCTAGGAGAGACTGTGAGAGAGCAGTAAGGCCAGCCAGGCAGAGGAGCATGAAATGCAGAGGCCATGAAGAAGTCATGTCCTTCTCCTTCTCCAGACAACATGGGGCTCACCTAAAGTAGAACTCTTTGTCTTTTGCATCTCAAAAGGTAAGAACCTCAAATCTGCAGACAGCCCATGTTCCAGCCCTGGAATTGACCAGTTAAGTGACACTAAGCTTCACTTTTTGGAGTCAGAAATCCTTTATATGTGAAAGGAAGAATTTGGCCCAAGTGACATCTAAGATCTTTTGGGTTCTAACATTCTGTATTTTTAAAATCATAAATAACAATCCCCAAAAATATCACAACAGACAAAAGCTTAAGATCACAGGTGCAGAAGCAGCGCTCTACTTCAGTGCTTCACAAAGAGCTTTGGTGGGAATATTTGACCTAAGGGGAAATACGTAGACTTAAATCGTTTGTGTGTTTATGATGACCACAAAGCGGGAAAACCAGAAGAACCACAAATCACAAAATGCAGCGCTTGGCACAACATAACAGACAGACATTGGATGCAAAAGTGTTTGTTGAATGAATAAATGGTACCACGTGCAGGAGCCAGTGTGAGTACTGGCCTGTCCCCACCCTACCCCCTACACTGGCCACCACACTGACCCAGATCTCTCTTTCCAAAATGCAGACTCCTTGCTTAAAAGCCTTCTAGGATGACCTACTGCCAATAGGCTTCAACTCCTAAGGGATTAGTGCACATAGGCAGCTTTTCTCAAACTGCTGCCAATCTCTCTTTCTGGTCATTGTCCTCTGCACACAACCCAGGCCCCATGCACACCACATTTCTCACTGATTTTGACAGGCCTGGTCCATCATGTCTCTTTGCAGCTAGCACATTATTCCTTCTGCCTGGAATGTTCTCTTCCTCTCGGTCTGATCTTATCAACCTTCAAGAGCCACATCAGCTGTCACCTGCCCTGGGACACCTCCCAGGTCCTGGCAGAGAGAGGCAGCCTCTGGCACTGCTGCAGAACCATTAATAGCTGCACACCCCAGGGCCTCAGACTCTGTGACCCAATTGTGTAACTATGTTCCCTCCCTGCCCCTCACTGACTCATCTACAAACTCGGGGCTGAGATGTGTCTTCCCTCAGGGCCTGGCCCAGCTCCTGGCACTCAGCAGACGGTCAGTTAAGTACTTGCAGAGCAAAAGGTTTTAAACTATCACCACACACACTATCTCAGAGTGAATAATTAACTTCCAAAGGTTACTGAAATTTTCTGTAAAAGAAAAATGTCTTAGGCTGCTAACGATTAACAAAACTCGATAATGTTAAAGACAGAATTCTATTGATTTCTCGCAGTGATTTATTTTCCTGCTGAGCCTGAAAGGCCAAAGTACTGGTAGGTCTGTTTGCTCACCTGTAGGCTCTTTGTAATATAAGCATGGCACTTTGTTTAAAAAAAGGAAAAGAAAAACCTTTTTAAAATAATAGTCTCAGGGAAAGCAGTGTCGATTTGAAATTCTCCCTCTTGCAACATGATTTTGAGAGAAAAAAACCCTGAAGATGGCTGAGTGATTTTGAATTAAAAAATATACCTCAGAAATCTACCATGGTTACTAGTCACATTTCAAATGAGCTGATTCTAGTGCAGCTTTTCTACTTAAAAACCCACAGTGATCTTGCATGCACACTCTGAACTGACTTCTGTACGGCACCAGGAAGGTTCACTAGGAGCCCCATTCAGCATGGTCATTTGCATTCAAGTGAAACTGACATTGCAGAGAAGCAATCCAGCTCAAATCTTCAGGAAAGGAAGTCGCTAATTCAAGCAAACATTCAGTTTCAAATTTCTAACAAAGAGTCACTCTATGCTTAATTTGCATTTCAAGTCCTATAAGACAATGTAAGTTTAAGCCATTACATGACTTACACATAGAGCTGTGCTCATTAAGCTTCCTTTATTATTTATAGTAGAACCTTACTTTTTTTTCCTATACAAATTCACAGGGCACTCCAATGTATAGAATAGCACAAGTGGGGTTTTTCTGGTTGAAGTGGTACCAGTGGAGGTGAGAGGGTCCAGGGCCCTCAGCATTATCCACAGAGCCCCCTGAGGTCCAAGGAATAGGCTTTGCAAAGCATTGCTCCAGAAGGACTCAACTATCCTTGGACTTTCCTTTTTAAGTAATTTCAGTTTTCATATTAAAAAAATTAAACTAGTAACTTAACGTAGTTAATAGAAAGAGTCCTCTCGGCTCCCACATCCCATATCCACTGTATCAGCAAATGCTGCCAGCCCCACCCAATAAATGTATTCAGTGCTTGTCTGGTCACTACTTGCCACCAGGGTCTGCTCTGAAGAATAAGCCTGTGAAAATGGAAGTCAGACCTTGTCTGTTCTCTGCTCAAGAGCTTTTGATGACTTCCTTTTTCACTCAAAGTATAAACCACAATTCTGTATCTACCCCACCCTCCCCGGCCGTGCTCCTCTCATTTTCCCCCAGCCCCCCACCCAGGCTACACTCCTGGCACACACCAACCCCCTCCCCCCACAGCCTTTACACTTGCTACTCCTCCTGGCTGAATTCTCTCCCCACCCCAGATATGCCCTTAACTCATTCTTCTCTTCCTTTTGATCTCTGTGGAAAACTCCCCTCATTGGAAAAGCATTCTCTGACCCCATCCTATACAAAACAGTAGCTCCTCCCCCGCACTATTGTTCTCCATGATAATTCTTACTACCTGTTACACTGTGTTTGATGATCTATTTGTATATACAATTCCCATCCTTACTCTCCAACTAGTTAACTGAACTTTATCTATGTTGTTCACTCCATCCCTGGTACCTAGAACAGAGATTAGCATATTACAGGAGCTCAGTAAGTACCTATTTAACTAACAAACAAATCATACACATTTATTTCTGTACTTGCACTTACTGTTTATAATGATTGTGCAATTCCATCAAGGGGATGAACTGCTCATTATGTTCCTCACTATCTCCTACTCTTGGATATTTAGATTGTTTACTTTCTTTCTCTTTCTCTATTAATAGAAAACACATCCAGAGCAGGGATGAGGGTTTCCATCAACACCTGCAAACCACCCACATTGCTGTCCTCAAATCACCACTGGGGGAATCACCCCTCTTGGCCTGCCCTGGCCTGAATCGCTTAATGTATTCTGTACCTGACTTGCATCTTCTTTCCCACTAGTCTCCAGTCCTGTTTTCAGCAAGACTAACACTCTGCCCCCTCAGCTTCATGTTCTGGCAACCTCATTCCTCCATCTCATCTTTAACTTCAGTCCTCATGCAGCAAAGCCACACACCAGAATTACAAAGCAATACCTGGCCCTGTTTGCAACCCTTTCATGTCTGCCCCTGCATTTGCCCGTGGCCTGGCTCTCTGGACTTCCCAGTTCCCTGTCTCAGGTCTAGGAAGCTCTGCGGAGCACAGGAATTACTGTGAGCTATCCCTGAATCCACACAGGCATCAGGTACTAGCTGTAAGCTAAATAGATAAAATGTCTCTCCATATACATTCTTCTCCCTATTTTAATGTATATCAATGTTTTTGTGATTTACACATACGGTTGTATTTAACAGTTACACTGGATCTTTAGTTCACTATATATATTTAATCAGTTTAAAACTTGCAGTGTCCCCAGACTGAGGAATGCTGGGAACCACTGCTTAAGGTCCAGCGTAATGTATTAGGGTTGTTAGCTCCTGACAGCCACAACTCACTCCCATCCAGCCGTGCTAGCTGGGCTCTCTCTCAGTCATCTCATAAACAGTACGTAGAACCATGGGCTTGAGAATTTCGTCAAAAGGTCCTGAGGTAGTCATCTGCGTTTCTGCTAAATCACAAGTCTGAATCATGATCTCTGGGAAGCTGACAAACTGGAACTTCGCTGGGCAAGTCCCTTATCATCTCTAGCCCTGAGTTTCCCCATCTGCGAAGAGGAGATAACCCTATTACTACCAACACCACAAGTGCCTAGGGCAGGGAGGGGCAGTATCTGCACACAATTAACACTAGCTTACAATTTTACTACGGCTGCTATTTATCATGATAATTACTTGTCCCTTTAACTGATCCAAATTCCTCTTCATTCTCACCACCATATTTTGGCCCCGATTAATTTATTGAGAACCTAGGTCTTACAAAAGCTTATCCGATGACCATTTCTAATATGTACGTGGCATGAAAACTGTGCGAACAGAAAGCCAATCCAGAAACACACGCGCTCTGCTCATGCAGCACAAGCGGAAGCCTCGGGCGGTTCTGGCGCTGCGCACATCACTTACCCGTGTTAGGTCCAGTGAGCCCCTGCTCAGACTCACTGGAAGAGCGAAAGAGTCTCAAGTGAGGTTTTAAACCATGGATTAAATTCTGACGGCTCCTACAGTGATTACAATAACCTGGAGAAAGTTGAGAGTTCTTTTTTTACAAAGGAATACATAAATATGCCATGCTTCCTAAACTGGGAAGCAGGTTCCATCATTTTAAAAACTAGACAAGGCTATAAAATCAGTCACAGATTCTGTGCAGCAGAGAACTGTAGAGCTTTAAGACGCATTTGAAAAGTACAATGAATTTACAAAATGTAGAAAATCTGATGTTTGAGGATAAAAGCTGGATGTACTTCTGGACAGGAAGAGAAATGAAATTTCTTTTATGAAAAGCTTACAATGTGCCCCTAATACTTTTCTTTTTCCTTCACACCTTGGCCTTGTTTTAGAAATGCTTAGGTAGCCTGCTACCACTGGAAGCCTGAATCGTGGTTGTTATCACTACTTAGGCAAATAAGACAAGAAATCTGTTCTAAAAGGAGTCAAACAAAGCCCTGAAATGGCACGAGACCGAAGAGGATGATATAGTGACCTTTCAGTACTGATCACCGTTCAGTGTCCATTGTACAGGACAGGTTCTGAAAACAGGCACACAGGGTCTGGCCCTGGAGGAACATAGCAGAGATCAGTTCCAGCAGAGACTTACTGGAGGCGCTGTCGATGCTGCTGATGCTGTCTGCGTTGTGCAGGTGGTGCCTGTGCAGCTGCCGGTACAGGCTGAACTTGGAGAATTTTCCCGGCTTTCCTATTCCTTTCAGTTTTGAGTCCCTATCATCAACATTCTTCAGGACGGGCGGAGTTTTATTAGATTCGTTTTTATCTTTGTGGCTTAAGGATTCCATAGACTCTGTTGTTTCAGCCTGAGAAAATTATTAAAAAAAGAAAAAAAGAAAAGAAAAGAAACTGCATAAGATACTGTGCAATGAGGTCCTTTAATTCCAGTTGAGCTGGTATATAAAGCTTACACATGATGAAGGCTCCCCAGCAGACACCCAAGAACGTGTGAGGTCAGCCACAGGGCAGTGGGTGATTCTTATGAGCTGTTTAAATACTTCCAAAGGAATACCAGGCAGTCCATTACAGTTCTTCTTCCCCTGGGCCACATTCCTGAAATTTCATGCCAATTAACCTTTTTTGTCTCCAATACAATTCCATGAGTTCTATTCCCTGTTGAGTCACTGAGCTTATTCCTCTGATAAACATGAAGTAAACGATACTTTTTCTGTCAATTATTTTCCTTATTACCTTTTCACTAAATCTCTATTTTCCCAGAAGAGTCACCAACACATTCAGCAGTAAAATAAGATGGAGCTCATCAAAATTTTTAATGAGTGTATTGACATTCTGGCAACCATCTGAGTTGAAATAATAAGCATATGAATATAGGCACGTAGCTATTTTGGCAGCTCTTGATTTGACAGGTACTTTGAGAAGTTATTAACCTCCTGCTTTCAACAGAATTCCCTAAATGACTTCAGACTGACCTGTCTTATGTTTGTATGGCTGTAAGAAGGACGATTCCAAAAACTGTGGCAGCTACTTGTAATAAGTTTGCTTATTTAACTTCAAGTCCAATTTTGCCACATATTTTTGTTTATGAACTTTTTTCCCCCAAGGAGGAAATACATCTTTAATTTCAATAGAAAACAAAAGAGCTGACTATGAGATAGCAAATGCTCTGCTAATCTGTTTTTAATTCTTACCGGAGAAGAAACTAAGACAAACAGATGTACAGGTACAGACTCACTCAATGGTATTTGAAACCAGTCTATGTTGGACTCAATGTTCTCTGCCCTTCCAGGGATATGCCAGCTCTCAGTATACCCATCAATCAATCAATCACGCTAGTAATACATCTTTATACAAACTGTGCAGGGCCTTAAGGTGAAATTTACTAACCGTGAGGGAGCCTGGAGACGGTCCCATGATGACGCGCTTCACGCTGCCGACGTCTGTGAGTCTGTGTTCACTGTCATCCCACCTTCCGTAGGCCAGATCGATTCCACCCAAAAAGGCCACTGACTGGTCGATGATGACGAGTTTCTCGTGATGAGCCCACAGATAGACGCTGGACGACACATGATCTGGGTGCCTCATCACCTTGAGAAGGAAAAAAACCACATGTGGAATATGCTTTCTAAAATGTCTTTCATATCATAATAAAATAGGTCTGTTTACTCCCCCGAATAGCATTTTCTACAGTTCGAAAACTCAAATGTGCTTTTTAAACATTACAGAAAATCTCCAAACTTTTAATTTTATCCCTAGTATTTAGCAGAGGAGGAACCCTCATTACTTTTAAAGACTCTCCTGCCCATCCAGAACCTTCCCACATCTGGGGACAGCTGCCATTTAACTTGAAGTCTGGCCACATATTTTAATAAAAGTCAGCTCAGTGGAATAGCAGATTCTCTTTTCCCCCAAAAGGATTACGTTATATGTGGTATTATTTTTAAAACACTATAACTTTTCAACAAACATCTATCCGTGACAAAAATTTTAATAAATATATTGATATTTTGGCAGTCATTGAGTTGAAGTAGTAACCATTTGGATATAAGGATACAGACGTTTTCACAGCTCTTGATTTTAAAGGTACTTTGAGAAGTTATTAACCTCCTGCTTTCAAATAGAATTCTCTCTAAATGACCCCAGACTGGCCTAGTCTATTTTTGTATGTCTTTAAAGTAGAAGCATTCCAAAAACTTTCGAGGCTACTTCATTTATTAATAACATGTTTTTTAAAATAGTGGTAAAATACACAGAACATAAAATTTACCATAGTAACCATTTTTAAGTATACAACTCAGTGGTATTAAGTACGTTCATATTGTGCAACCATCACCACTATCCATCTCCAGAACTTTTCATTTTGTGAAAGTGAAATTCCGTACCCACTCAACTCCCCATTCCCTCCTCCCCCCAAACCCTGGCAAACACCATCTATTTTCTGTGTCCATGAATTTGACTACTCTAGGTATCTCATATAAATGGAATCATACAATATTTGTCTTTTTATGACTTATTTCACTTAGAATAATGTCTTCAAGGTTCATTTAGGTTTTATCATATGTCAGAATTTCCTTCCTTTTTAAGACTGAATCATATTCCACTGTATGTATACACCAATCCATTATTGAGAGTGTGATAGTAGAGTGCCCAACTATTACTATAGAACTGTTTTATTTCACCCTTCAATTCTGTCAGTGTTTCCTTTATATATTTGGATGGTCATTATTAGATATATAATTGTAACTGCTATATTTTCTTTCTTGCTGCATTAAACTTTTTATTAACATTTAATGTCTTTCTTTGTCTATTATAAACTTTTTTCATTTAAAGTCTCTTTTGTCCAATATTTGTATAGCCATTCCTGCTCTCTTTTGGTTACTATCTATGTGGAATATCTTTTTTTTTAACCAAGAGAAATATGTAATTGTCATATACTTTAAGCCTGCTGGAGATTTACTAATTCATTGTCTTGATGGACCTCAGTTATTGAGCACTATTTACTGATAGGCTTCAGATGTTCGGTAAAGTATCAAATAGCTTTTTTCAAATTGTTTATCATTTTAATTTACTATATTAGTACTTTATACAAAGTGCTATTAAGAAAAGCACTTTAAATCCTAGAAGAGCTCTCCTTGTTGCTGTCAGTGTTCAAGGGATGTCCCGGGGAGATCACATCTAAGAGGTTCCAAGATAATCTTAACAAGGAGTATGGAAACTTGACAGGGCTCTTGAATATTAAAACAGCTGTAGGAAGAATGTTCTTGGCTGAATTATCAGGGTAAAAGAAGCAGAAATGAGAACTCTGCTGACTCCATCAATATCAGAAGTGTAAGAAAGTATAGTAATTTGTTTTATTTCTGAGAAGTTCAAAATACTGTTTATTCAAAATATACATTAGGGAATTCTACAGATTACCACTGCTCCAAGCAAGACATATCTGAAAAACAACAGAATAACAAAGAAGAAACTCTGTTGAGCAAGATGGCCTGAATACCTTTATGTTGGGGTGTAGATGCATCAAAATCCTCTTGCTGTATTCACTGTTGATTCCAAGAGCAAGTTCCACCTCTTTGTAGAGCATAACGAAGATCCTCACCCCCTGTTGCTGTTACAGATGAAAACAGGAAGTATTCAGAATTTTTAGAGGTAGGTTATGATTTTTCTTTTTCTTCTTCCTTTCTGGGCATTGTACTTTCTAAAACTTTCCTCTATAACAAGCATAACACAATTTTTAATGAAAAATCCAATACAAGGAGGTGATATATAAGTGTATATTAAGACACAAATACAAAAAAGAAATGTATCTCCTTTCTATTCTTTGACTTGTAATCCTGAGAATCCATATGGGACTAATTACAGCCAGAAAGTTGAAATTGCAGCCTCAAATACTAAAAGGGTCTGATATCAGATAGTCTTACACCTTTGAACATCTCCAAACACTTGACATTGAGGAAAAATTTGGACCTGATTCGTGTTACAGGATTAGGGTTTTTTTGTTTGTTTTTATTATACCAAAATTAGTTGGAAACACAGGGTTTTAAAAACTCCAATGCGTTAAATTAGGCTACACATGCCTTAAATATTTCTGGGAGTATTTTCACAGAATTTTTCTTTACTAAAATTTATTTTAGTGGAAAAAAAATTTCTTAATCTTCAGAGAAGAATGTGTTGGTTCACACTCTTCACCCATAATTAAATCATCAATGTCTGTTTCACTACTGAAATGACTTCTTCAGAAGTCTGCTTCTCTAACATTAAAAACTCCCTGAGTTTTAGCAGCAGCACACAAATTAACATTGATCCATCCTTAGACCCTGGGCCTAAAAGGAAATAGACAAGGACATGGTGAAGGTCAAATTAAATAAAAAATGCCTGGTAAACGTTAACATGCTATACAAATAACATTTATTATTAATATTAACCATGAAAAACACAATGTCCAACAGCTGGTAGTACAGAAAAGTACTAGTATTTTCTCTCCTAGTTCTGGGTGGTGGCAAAGTTTTAGCCTATGATAAATTGCCCCACACCTTAACGTCCCTTCCCTTCTCTCTGTCCTCTCATACAGTTCCCCCACCAATATCTCCAGGAAACACTATCTTATTTATCCCGACTTCTAGTCTTTTTTTTTTTTTTTTTGCTTTTTAGGTTTGCATCTTCAGTATTGCTGTGCTGTTTGCAACATCTTAATTTGCATTTCCTATTCCCAGCAGCTCTGAAAGTATTTGGAAATACATTATATACATATTAGATACTATAGCTACACTTAGGCATTTAATATCTTGGAGATTTAAGCAAGAAGTTTCCTATAGTACTTTCTAGAGTATTAGATATACAGGCATATCTAATAAACTGCAGTGACAAAGAATAATTCAGTTACAGTTTAAGTTTAATCCATGGTAATTAGGCATTGTTCATGATGGAAATTCGAGCCTCAAATTTAAGAAGACTTACTGGGTTGAACATACCTAATTTATAAGAACTGGGTTTTTGGCAATGCTATAAAAATGTGAAGTAACATATGAGTTATTATTTTAAGGTTGTAAGATAGAAAACCTTGGAATAAGCCAAATATACATACAATTCCCCCATGTTTCTCTCCCAATATTGAGAAGAATATTTTGGTCCCTAAATTCTTATAATAATTCATCACTTCAAAATACTAACTCTATCTTACTTGGTGTTAGTAATATCTGAAAAGTGTATACAGTTTTGAAGGGACACACTAGATTTACATTCTGGGCTGCATTAAGAAAATTAAATGAGTACTGGGAGAAGACCATTCTAGCTCTGAAAAAACTGAATTAAAGCGTGTATTTTATTTCTCTGGTTAACAGCTGACTTTTGGAAGTGGCTTATTATTTATTATATTGCACAACTATTATTATAATCAAGTACATAAATACAGACTTGATTAAAGAAATAGGAAGTAAAAGTGCAGGCAGGAAGTGGGCAGATTAATTTCTAATGATATGGCCAGTGAGTGCTCTAAATGAAAACTAGAACACTATTTTATTTTTTTGCCTCCATCATTCAGATCCACTTCACTCTTTGAGTATTTTAAGATTCAGCACTAAATAACAGTTACAAAAAAATAGCTTCCCATTGAATGATACAATATAAAGTTTAAAACCCTAAATTTTAACCTAAATTATAGAGCATTACACCTTACATATTTCATCATGGTTCATTTGTTTTAAATGGATGAAATTCTGCTTCTTAGGCTTATGAGATTATTATCCATGAAGGACAGTAGTTGCATATTAGGAACTGGTCTGAATCTCACAATTTTCCATTTACCTGCATAACTGATGGATTTTGGAAATAATGGAGATGTTAATGCTAATAGATTATAGTATATCCTCCATCTACTAACACCTGACATTTTCTTCTATACTGTATCTTTTCCCATTGAAATAAATTAACTCTAAAAGAAAGAGGGTATGCACTTTAAGTCTTTTCAGCTTAAGTAGAGATGACTAATAAGGAAGTAACTAAATATAAAAAGTTCATTTTTATATAGGCTGGTTTACAATTATTCACTAACATCCATACCCACAATAAGCAGTTAATTAGTGACAAGATTTTTGTGGTAATAAAGCAATAAAGTCCTCTTCTTCTGCTCAAGGTATTACACCACTACCATAAACTTTAAATTATAAAGGGCAAAGCAAAATATGTCCCTTGGGAGTGAGAGCATTTGTTGGGTCATATAGTGCAGACTTATACAAAATTGAGAAATATTTGTGCAAAATGAAAGCCAAATTAGAAAAAAATGGGTTAATTCTGTAATTAAAAATTCTGATGTTAATTCTGTAATTTAAAAAATGCACTTTTGTGGGGCAGAAAATAGGTACTTAGCATGCACCAGGTCCTAGGTTCAATCCCCAGTACCTCCTCCATAAATAAACAAATAAACCTAATTATTGAAAAGAAAATCTGTAAATAAAGCAAAATTAAAAATGCACTTTTGAGGCATCCAGTGTTTTACCAATGTCTTTTAGTGACCCTAGGGGAAATTATTTTTTGCTTAGAAGAGAAGTATTAATAGGGAAGTAGGAAAGCAGATGGCCTGGACTTGACTGTTTCCTGGGTTTCTAGGCTTCTATGCCATGTTTCTTATCTCTGCTGAAGTCAACTAACCTGAAGTCCACAGAATAAACTTCACGACACCTGAGTTTCAAAAGGTAAAAGTTCTATCCTCTTTTCTAATTATTTTTTAATCAAGTAGAGCAGACAGAATACTAGAAGCAGTAGGAATTTTTAGGTCCTTTACACATACAAATGCAAATGAAGAAAATGAAAAATAAAAATTGTTCTAGAGTTGAAATCAAGAGACTTTGTTTCTGAGACAGCTTTTTCTCTGATTGTTCAAAGCACTGTGGTCCAAATATTTCCTAATGTAGGCAAATTTGTCCATTGCCTCAAGATAGCTTAGCTTAACATCTGCAGGATAACCACTAATTTTATCACCTGTCAAGGACTTCCCCAGGGAGGGTGCAACATTCTGGGAAAATGGAAAGTCAAAGATAAAAAGAAATAATTTCCCCACCATTTAATTAAGTGCAGGCAGCATTGGGATGTAAGAGCACAAATGCTCATGCACCATTTTTTTAAAACCAGTTTTGTTTAAAGAACAGTCCTGAAGGTTGAAGATCCTTTCTCTCCCCAACCACGCCCTTCTAGCCCACCATTTTGATAAGATTCTCTTTTTTTTCTTGTGCAGAGATGGGATTATTCATCTCACTTGACAAAGCTGGACGTCATTCCCTCCTATTGGTCACTGACTGCAGCTCTAGAATGTGCCTAGTGGTCTAGGGCAGAATGAAATTAATCTGACGACAACCTCCCCATTACTCCCCACCCCCCAACCCAGAGAACCTAGGTTCTGTAAGTCTCCAGGATCTCCAGGATTCTGTACTTGAAGAACTTCTTGGTGCAAGTCTCATCAGCAATATTATGTATTCTAAAGTTAAAATATACAAATTCGGTTCAGGGATATAGGTACCATAACTATGATGCAACTCATCTCACCTCTTAGTGCAGTAAATGCAGAAATGTGAAAAACCCTGGGATGCTGATTTGAGCTGTAAACAGGCTTCCTCTCAATGCTGGCCAACACTATGTCAAATGATGACACTGCATATCAGAAGGCCAATGCATATCAGAAGGCCACGCAGCAGGAAAATACCAACTTGGTTATTACCGGAGAAACAAAATATTATATTTTTCCCCAAAAAACAATTATTAAGAGATATTTGACTATATGTTGGCTATAAGGCAGGGGCACTAAATTTCTCCCTCTAAATCCAAACACAACCACACTGAAGAAAAAAAATTCATTTTAATCAAACTTGTGGACCTCCAGGACCCATTAATGAAAGAAAAAGTGTTATTTTCAACCCAGTGAAGCTAGTGGCTTTCAGAAACTAAATTATTTATGTGAAGCAGTGTTTATGAGTCGATGAAATATCAATTTGGAATGATATGAGCGTTAAAAATTTATGACCAAAATACTAATATGGTGTAGCTGGATTAAGGAAGAGCAGTTCTGTAAATGTACCACTGAGAGATTAATATTTAATAGCATTACTATTCCCTTAGGAAATTTTAAAAATCTTCACACACAATTTAAAAATTGTAAGTTTCGGGAAGCAGATGAAATTGAAACAAAGGACTGTTCTCAGGCAGTAACATTTACTTGGCTGTGGTGTTCAATTGGGACCTCACCAGAGCTCAGGGGCCATAAAAACAAAGAAAAGCCGTAACAGTGATAGAAAAGGCAGCTGGACAGTACACTGAGGGGAATGAACAAACAGAGGCCAGTGAACATGTGAGGTGGAGGGCCAGGCTTGCAGGTTCTTCCTCCCAAGCCTGCCTCTGGCAATACTAGCTTTCTGGAGTTTACTCAGATGTCCCCTAGGCACCTCACACTCACGTGAGCTAGAATTTGGCTCTCTGATTCTGGGTTCGTTTTAAATTTTAAATTAAAACTCCCTTTTAATTCCAGACGCACCTTCCCCATGTACCGTTTTGATTGGATTGCTCTTCATCCATCACACATCCCACAGCAGTTCACCACTGTCTTGCGTTAAGCCCAGACCACTGGCTTGGCTCACAAAGCCCCCACATCCCAGCTGCCTTTCCAGCCTGGACTCCCCTCCTACCTATGCTAACACATCAACCATGTCACCTTGCTGTGACTGACAAGGCCTTATTGATTCCTGCCTCCAGAATGTTCCCTCACCACATTTGTGAGCATACACCGCTTCGGTTATTTACTTTTTATAACAAAAAGAGCAAACTTCAGGCTCACCGAGAATCTACAGGGTCAGTTTCACACTATTTCCATGAACTGTCCCAAAACTGGAGCCAGACCATCACCAATTCTTAATCACCCTTCAACATCAGCTTGACACCATCTGACTGAAACCATTCTCCGATGACTTTGTCTCTTGCTCAAATGACAGAATAATGAATAAAATGAAATGCTATGTTTCATCTTGTCATTTATTATTCAATGACAAAGTTTTATTACAATTTCTTGCCTATAACTTAACTGCCCATATACCTGATTAAAAAACAAAAAAATAAAGTTGCTAATATAATCCATGCTGTGAATTAGGTGAAAACATTTATAATTCAAGAGTAATAGGAAAAAAATCAGAACCAGATGAACTTGAACACAGTTAAAATATTCTACCTTTTGTCAAACTCTAGAGAAAAAGTTATGTGTATATGAAAGGCTTTGAAATAGAAAAGGCATTTCAGAGGCAATAAACATTTAAAAAATTACATCAGCATCTGTTTAGAAAATACATACTGCTTTTCGTTTAAGAATGCAGTCCAGTCTCCAGCGATTTCCTTCAACCACCGGGCGTTTCAGGAAGATTTCTGGACTCAACCTGAAATCATGAAACCAAGATTTCAAGAACCTAAAACAAAATATAACGTTCCAATGATATCATAGGAAGCAAAGGCAATTTTAGCCCCAATGCCATCCTCCTCCTCCACTGTGGCAGGTCACCCAGAGTTCTACTGCGAGTCCACGAATAACTTCATATGGGAACAAGAGCCTTTCCTTCTTCCTCTGATGAAAGGAAGAGACAGGCACGCGCGCGGACACACACACACACACACACACACACACACAGAGGAAAAGCCGCTCTGGGATGGATGTTGCATGGGGGTGTGATGTCTAGACAGGTACAGCCATATTGAAATTCTAAGGGGAAAAGCAGAACCTTGAAATTACTACATCACCCTGCCAATTCTCTGACTACCTAATTAAATGACATAAATAAATCCTCAGTGTTTAAGGCACCTTTAATTGAGCATTCTAGCAACTCAGGCCCAAGTGTTCTAATTGACAAATATGAACACTTACTTCCTATACCAAGGAGCAGTGCCCATGGGAACCTGGGGCTTTCTAAGCAAGGAAGAAGGCAGGCTTGCTGATAGATAAACTTTTTCCAGTGTGAGCATGGACCCCTATGCTCTTCTTCATAGTGCCATAGATGACACAGTAGAGCAGCATCACTTTTTCCCCTTAGGGTTGAGCTCAAAGTCATTGCCTGAGTTAAACTGGTAAGTGGTGTAACTCCTCTGTAATGGGAAAAACAAACAAAAAAGAAACAATAAAGAAATTTTCATCTGCTGAAATACTAGACCTGAAGGGGCAGGAGGACACTGTGTAAGGAACAAAGCCTTACAGAATACTAGGGTGGAATATTCCATGGCCAGGCAGTCTTCTAAGCATGTGAAAAAAGTAGGGTTCTAAGGAGCTAAAGATATTAAAAGAAATAATTTTATGCTCTATTTCATTCAGTTAAAGGAAAAAATCCCCAGAGATAAAGTATCCAAAGGAAACATATATGGGGTCAGATAAATAAGAAAACAGAGGAAAGGAGGGGTGTATATAATATAAATACTTCTATATTTGGTTTAGAGTAGGAAACAACTCAAAGGTAATGTACGTCCAAACAAACAAACAAAAAAGGAAGCAATTGATAGGAAAAGATTTGAGATCTTTGAAAACAGATCTGTCTTAAATAGAACAGTATATTACTAGGCATTGCTAGTTCACTGAAAGTAGGACATATCAAACAACATATACATACACTTGCAATTTTTGATGTACATGTTAATTTTGGGTTCAGTGGACTTCTGTTTGGGGCCGCTTTTAAGTCTATATTCTGTAATTAAGTCTTTATCATCTTTAATCTAAAAGCACTACGTACCTTGAATGCAGAATACTCTACTAGATACTTTGAAGGATCTTAATCTAGCTCTCAAGTAGAACTTGATTTTGAGGATAATGCATAAAAAGATAAAAAATACTGATAATCATGCTATAAACAAAGTTTAAACAATGGCAAGGAGAGAACAGCTATGACTTACAAGCATCATTATGTTAGGGTCTTTACTAAGTAAATATTAGATAAGCAAAACTTGAAAGAATTGTATAATACTACATTTCAATGAGTCTAGGACAGCAGTGACTGTAAGATGCATCAATACTGTGTGTACAACTAAGAAAGAAAAACAATGACAGCTACAGCTATGAGACGTTACTGAGTATAAGGTGCATCCTGATTTTAGAGATGTTAAAGTAAATGCTCCTCTTAGAAGATTTTACAGCTTTAAGTGCTCATATGAGAAAGAAAAAGCTTAAAATCAATGATCAGCGCTTATATCTTAAGAAGATAGAAAAAAGAATAAATTAAACCCAAAGTAAGAAGGATGGGAAAAACAGGTAAGAGTGGAACTCAATGCAATGTAATACAGAAAAACAATAGAGAAAACTCAATAAAACCAAAATCTAGCCCTTTGAAAAGATTAAAAAAAATGACAAACTAGTTAAATTAAAAGAAAAAAAGAGAGTTTAACTATTTTCGATTCCTCATGTAAATGGGAAGAAACTGTTTGAGTAGGATATCAATCCTACTCAAAGTCTCCCAGGAAACGAGGAGAAAACACTTACTAACTCATATAATGAGGCTAGCATTATCCTAATACCAAAATCAAATACAGACAATCAAAGAAAAGAAAAAAATTAAGTACAACATCCCTAACAATTACAGAGGCAAAAATCTTTACCAAAGCCTCATAATCTATAAAAAGGATAACAGATTATGACAAAGTGGGATTATTTCTAAGAACACAATGTTGGTTTAAAAATTGCAAATTAAATCAATGCAATTCAGCACATTAACAGGAAAAGAAAACCCCCAAAAATGATCATTTCAATAAATGCAGAAAAATGCTTTGACAAAATTCAATAAATACCCATTCACAGCAAATTGTAAGTAGAAAGGAATTTCCTCAAATAGAAGGCACCTATTTAAAAAATCTACCTGAAGCATATAATCTAAGACTGAAAATTTTTCTCCCAAGACTGATAACAAGGCAAAGATGTCCTTTCTCATCACTTCTATTCAACACTTCATTGATGATGCTAGTCAATGCAAAAAAAAAAAAAAAGAAGAAGAAGAAGAAAGAAAGAAAAGAAAACAAAACAAAAAAGGAAAAGAAGGGAAAATAAAGCATAAAGATTATAAAGGAAAATGGAAAACTCTTCATTCACACATCACATGATCATCTATGGGGAAAATCCTAGGGCTTCTACAGAAAAGCTACTAGCACTGGGAAGTGAATTAAGCAAGATTTCAGTAATAAGATCAATATAAAAAATCAATTGCATTTCTGTATGCTGGCAGTGAAAGATTGGAACATGAATTTTTAAATGCCGTACACAATAACAAAACACGAGTTACTTAGTGATCAGTGCAAGGACCTGTATACGGAAAGTACAAAGAATAGCTGAGAAAATTTAAATAAGAACTAAAAAAAAAAGGAGAGATATATAGTGTTTATGAATTGGAAGACTCAATATTGAGGAAGAAGAACAAAATTTGACATACCGTCTAACCAGTGGTGATTTTACCATTTTTTTCCCTTTGATTCCTCAGCCTGGAAGGAGAAGCTGGAAAAGGGCATTGGCACAGGTAGAAAGAACTCCTGGAGGAGTCCTCAAGTTCAGGCTTGAGGAGGAAGTGTGGGTTCTTCTGGGTGCTAGGGGTGGCAGGGAAGGACGCAAAGGCATCAAAAACTCTGAGGGAGTGGAACTCTCCTCTCCAGCTGGAAGAGTTGTGGTTCCAAGAGGATAATATAAATATCTATTGCTTGGCTCTGGACACAAAGTGTCATTGCAGAAAGTGTTTGGCAGAGCAGGGTAAATAAAGCCACAACTTTCTAATTAGAGGACTATAAAGGGAAGCCACAGACAACCCATGAGTAGTGGGTAGATTGTGGAGAGAGAGGAGCTCAGAAAAGCAACACTATAAAGTTGTTTATGAACTTCTAGCTCACTCCCAAGCTGCTCATGGATTTGATCTTAAACATTATACCAAAGAATCTGAGAATTGAAATAAGAAATAGACCACTGCCCAGTCTGGCTGCTAGGTGGAGTATATAGGGGACAGATCTGAACAGCACTGCAAATGCTTTGAAAATAAAGCTGACATTAAAAACACACAGAAGAAAGCTACCTGGAACATTCTGCATGAACCCAAATGAGCCAGTTTCCTGCTAAAACAAAAATACCAACATTCTCCATAAGATTTAAATAAGACCTAGAGTCATAATATTAAAAATCTCCGGAATATAATAAAAAATTACTTGGCATACAAAGAATTAGAAAAGTCTCAACATGGAGGAAAGTCATTCAACAAATATCAATGCCAAAATGGCATAAATGTTGGAATTATTTAATGTAATTCTTTGCCAGATATTGTAAAAATGTTTCAATAAGTAAGGGTAAACACTCTTAAAATGAATGGATGGACAAAAAGTCTCAGCAAAGAAATAAAGATATAGATGAGAACCAAAGAGAAATTTTCAAACTGAGAAATACAACTACAACAAACAAACACTCACTGGATAGACTCAGTACCAGAACAGAGGTGACAAAGGAAAGAATCAGTGAACTTCAAGACAGATAAATTATCTAATTTGAATAACAAAGAGAAGAAAAGATTGGAAAAAAATGAAAGTCTCAGAGACCTGTGGGTCAATACTAAAAGACACTATTTGTGTAATCAGAGACTCAGAAAGAGGAGAAATAGGGAAATGCAGGAAAAAAAAATTGAAGAAATAATGTCTGAAAATTACTCAAATTTGATGAATGACATAAACCTACAGATTTAAGAAGCTTGATGAACCCCAAACAGAGTAAACTCAAATACCATAATCAAACTGCTGAAAACTAAAGACAGAGGGAAAATGCTGAAAGCACTTAAAAGAAAAACAATGCATCATTTAGAGGGAAACAGTGATTCAAAATGAATGTGAACTTCTCATCAGAAAACACAGGCCAGAATGAAATGGAGCAACTTGTAACTAGAATGGATAAAGATCTTCTACTATTTTGTAATAAGAAGACAATCCAAAAAAAAAAAGAGAAAAAAATACGATTTGAACATATTTCCAAAAAAGCTAAACAAATATCCAAAAATCACAGGAAAATACGCTTAACGTGAAAAGATGTTGCTAATGTAAATTAAAACCACTGCTACATACCCTTTGGGATCACTAACATTAAAAAATCAAATACACTAAAATACCTTGAGATAAATGAAAATGAAAACACGACCACACAAAATTTATGGGATGCAGCAAAGGCAGTGTTAAGAGGGAAGTTTATGGCAATACAGGCCTTCCTCAAAAAAGAACAATCTCAAATAAACAATCTAACCTATCAGCTAAATGAATTAGAAAAAGAAGAGCAAAAAACCCCAAAAGTCAGCAGAAGGAAGGAAATAATAAAGATCAGGGAGGAAATACATAAAATAGAGATTAAAAAAAAAAATAGAAAAAAATCAATCAAACCAGAAGCTAGTATTTTGAAAGAGTAAATAAAATCAACAAACCTCTGGCCAACCTCACAAAGAAGAAAAAGGAGAGAACACAAATAAGCAAAATAAGAAAGGAAAATGGAAAAATTACAACAAATAACATAGAAATACAGAATATCATATGAGAATATTACGAAAAACTATATGGAACCAAAATGGATAACCTAGAGGAGATGGACAAATTTCTGGAAACATAATGTCCACCAAGACTGAATCGAGAAGAAACTGACCACTTGAACAAACCAATCACTAGAAATGAAATTGAATTAGCAATAAAAAAACCTCCCTACAAATAAAAGTCCAGGACCAGATGGCTTCACTGGGGAATTCTACCAAACATACAAAGAAGAACTCATACCAGTCCTTCTCAAACTCTTCCAGAGACTGAAAAAGAGGGAATACTCCCAAACTCATTCTATGAAGCCACCATCACCCCAATACCAAAACCAGGCAACAACACTACCAAAAAGAGAATTATAGGCCCATATCACTGATGAACATAGATGCAAAAATCCTCACCAAAATATTAGCAAATAGAATCCAACAACACATAAAAAAGATTATACATCATGACCAAGTGGGGTTCATCCCAGGGACACAAGGGTGGTTCAACATACACAAATCAATCAATGTAATACATTACATCAATAAGAGAAAGGACAAAAACCACATGATCATCTCAATAGATGCAGAAAAAGCATTTGATAAAATTCAACACTCATTTATGATAAAAACTCTCACCAAAGTGGGTATAGAGGGAACATATTTCAACATAATAAAAGGTATATATGACAAACCTACAGCCAGCATAGTACTCAACAGTGAAAAACTGAAAAACTTCCAACTAAAATCTGGGACAAGGCTGTCCACTCTCACCACTTCTATTCAACATAGTCTTGGAAGTCCGCCACAGCAATCAGGCAAGAGAGAGAAATAAAAGGTATCCAAACTGGAAAAGAAGAGGTAAAAGTGTCACTATATGCCAATAACATGATACCATATATAGAAAACCCTAAAAAGTCCACACAAAAACTACTAGAATTAATCAAACAATTCAGCAAGATAGCAGGTTACAAGACTAATGTTCAAAAATCAGTTGCATTTCTTTACACTAACGATGAATCAACAGAAAAAGAAAGTAAAGAAACAATTCCCTTTAAAATAGCACCCAAAGTAATAAAATACTTAGGAATAAATCTAACCAAGGAGGTGAAAGACTTATACATGGAAAACTATAAACCATTAATAAAGGAAATTAAAGAAGATTAAAAAAAATGGAAAGATATCCCATGCTCCTGAATTGGAACAATCAATATTGTTAAAATGGTCACACTGCCGAAAGCAATCTACAGATTTAATGCAATCCCTGTCAAATTACCCAGGACATATTTCACAGAACTAGAACAAATCATAACAAAATTTATATGGAACCATCAAAGACCTAGAATTGCCAAAGTATTACTGAAGAAAAAGAAAGAGGCTGGAGGAATAACTCTCCCAGACTTCAGACAATACTACAGAGCTACAGTCATCAAGACAGCATGGTATTGGTACAAAAACAGACATATGGACCAATGGAACAGAATAGAGAGCCCAGAAATGAACCCATAAACTTTTGGTCAACTAATCTTCGACAAAGGAGGCAAGAATATACAATGGAATAAAGACAGTCTCTTCAGCAAATGGTGTTGGGAAAACTGGACAGCAGCATGTAAATCCATGAAGCTAGAACACTCCCTTACAGCATACACAAAAATAAACTCAAAATGGATCAAAGATTTAAACATAAGACAAGATACAATAAACCTCCTAGAAGAAAACATGGGCAAAACATTATCTCACATATATCTCAAAAATGTTCTCTTAGGGCAGTTTACCCAAGCAATAGAAATAAAAGCAAGAATAAACAAATGGGACCTAATTAAACTTACAAGCTTCTGCACAGCAAAGGAAACCATAAACAGAACAAAATAACAAACTACAGAATGGGAGAAAATTTTTGCAAAAGATAAAACTGACAAAGGCTTGATCTCCAGAATATATAAGCAGCTTATATGACTTAATAAGAAAAAAACAAACAACCCAATCCAAAAATGGGCAGAAGACCTAAACAAACAATTTTCCAAGGAAGAAATACGAATGACCCATAGGCACATGAAAAAGTGCTCAATATCACTAATTATCAGAGAAATGCAAATCAAAACTACAATGAGGTATCACCTCACACCAGGCATAATGGCCGTCATTCAAAAGTCCACAAATGACAAATGCTGGAGAGGCTGTGGAGAAAAGGAAACCCTCCTACACTGCTGGTGGGAATGCAGTTTGGTGCAGCCACTGTTGAAAACAGTATGGAGATTCCTCAAAAGACTAGGAATAGACTTACCATATGACCCGGGAATCCTGCTCCTGGGCATATATCCAGAAGGAACCCTACTTCAAAAAGACAACTGCACCCCAATGTTCATAGCAGCACTATTTACAATAGCCAAGACAAGGAAACAACTGAAATGTCCATCAACAAATGACTGGATAAAGAAGAGGTGGTATATTTATACAATGGAATAGTATTCAGCTATAAAAACTGACAACATAATGCCATTTGCAGCCACAAGGATGTCCCTGGAGAATGTCATTCTAAGTGAAGTAAGCCAGAAGGAGAAAGAAAAATACCACATGAGATTGCTCATATGTGGAATCTAAAAATAAAGAACATAAATACAAAACAGAAACAGAATCACAGACATAGAATATAAACTTGTGGTTGCCAACGGGGAGGTGGGTGGAAAGGGACAGACTGGGAGTTCAAAATTTGTAGATACTGACAGGCATATGCAGAATAGATAAACAAGATTATACTGTATAGCACAGGGAAATACATACAAGATCTTGTGATAGTTCAGTGAAAAAGAATGTGACAATGAATATATGTATGTTCATGTATAACTGAAAAATTGTGCTCCATACTGGAAATAGATACAACATTGTAAACTGACTATAACTCAATAAAAAGTATTAAAAAAACCCCACAATGAGATACTACTACATACCCTTTGGGATCACTAACATTAAAAGAGACACTAAATTTTTAAAATAAATAATTACTAAAGAATTGCAATACACCTTATGAAAAACATAACATTAAAATCAACTTAAATGTGTTCTTCTACTTAGAATAGTCTGAGTGTGTGAGCCAGTCAATAATGAAATGTTGATTTTGTTTTTGAACTTTACAGCCTTTGTCTCCAAGCCCAAAGGAGATCTCGCTTCTGTTTCTCTTCCTTTGATAAACTCCCTCTTTAAAAATCTTGGTTTATTATTCTTCTTCTTTATTCTCCAGTTTTAATATTCCTGTCTCTCTTAGACCCGTTTAATGCACAGACTCAGTACAGACACTGTGGCAGACCCCACCTGCACCCCCACCACCAACAGGCCACACAAGGAACCAGTCTGGGCAAAGACTCAACACACTTGCTCCACACATCCCTGCTGGCCAGTGGGGAATCAGAATTCACCACCACTAAGAAGAAGCTGTGCTAAGCCACACTATGTGGATCTGTCCCAAGTTACAGCAGCGGACTGCAAGCCACACCTTGGTGGCCAGCCTCGTTTTGGGGCTCACACCAGCGAACACAGTTTGTCTCTAACCCATCTTTTGAGTGTTGTCTCCACCCCCCCATCCCAAAGGATACTATGCTTAAGCAGTACACCACCTCTACCCTCCTCCAAAACTGCTGAGCTCTTTCACCCCTCTGTGCCTTGGTCCTGGCTATCCCTCTGCCTAAAACAGTCAGCTGTCTTCATCTGTCAGCTCCATCCCCCAGAACCTGGGCCAGCGTTCTCTGCTGTGAAGCTTTCTCAGCTCCTTCAGGCTCAGTCACTGCCCCTTCCTCTGTGCTCCCCCCCGCCCCCACGCCTTCTGTTATGCTGACCCTCACCACTGAGTTTGCCCCAATCCCATGTCTCACGCACGACTTCCTGACTGTCTGTTGTTCCCGCGTAGGGGCAGCTTCTCACTCATCTTTTTGTGCCTTTGGCCCAGTTCAGTACCTGTCACACAGCAGCTGCTCATTAAACAGGTCTGGAATTAATGAGTGAATAAATTACTAAATGAATGGGTGGGTGGTTAAATGAATTCACAAAGGAATTCAGTGCTTCTAGGTCCCAGGTTATTTCTCATTTCACTCTATCTGCCTTTGCTTGCATACTAATGGTTTTAGAAACCGACGAACAGTTTTTGCTTAAGTATATGATATCTCTCAAGTGAGTTTAGAAGCTCCTAAAGGGCATGTGCATCCTCTCACTGTGCATTTCACTTCCTCAGAGCCAGACAAGTCAGGGTGTAGTAAACTTCTGAATGCTCTCTTTTGTAATATACTTGCATGACAGGAATTCTCTTCACTTGTTTTGAGGGAGGTTCCTGCGAAGGTTTTATTTCAAAGGAAGTGTTGCAATAAGATATTATCCTAGCACATCATGAAAAAGAAACAGCCTCTTGATTCATTTTCCTGCTGACAGTAGAAGAGAAAACATTCAAGGTTTCATCTCTTTAGATGTTTGAATAAGAGTTTGTACTTTAGTGTTCAGAACCTTGAAAAGAGGTATTATTTGCTTGTGTAAACATGAAAATACGGGCTCAGTGGAAACACTATTTTCAGTCTCTTTCATGTCCTTGTAAAACTTTCAGAAATACTTTTTAAAGGAATACACGTACTACACCAAGCTTGAATTCATTCTAGTAAGTGTTTAGAAAGTATTCAACCAAAGAAATAGCTCCTGAGTATGAAACTTTCATTCTTGGTAACTGACTAAAGAGACAAAATGTGGCAAGAATATGAAGCCAAGACTAAGCTCCTCCACAAACATGAGAATAAATAGGTCCACGATAGACAGGCTGAGCATCACACACCTTATCCTCCGACTCCAGACAGTGATTCTCAACCAAGAGGGACTGTGCTCCCCAGGGGACATCTGGCAATGTCTTAAGATATTTGGGTGATCAAGACTGGGAGTTTGCTACTGGCATCTATCTAGTGGATAAAAGCCAGGGATGCTGATGGTGCTGAATACCCCCCGATGAGCAGAACAATCCCCCATAACACAGTATTATCTGGTCCAAAATGTCAGTAGTGCCAAGGTTGGGAAAACATGCCCTAGAGTTACAGATTTCCACACCACTGAGGCAAAACAGCAGCAGAAGATGAGCTGACACTCTTAATTACTCTCCCCTCCCCCCAAAATCTAGAATTAGGAGGAAATGAGTTATGGTGGTATTTCCACAGCTCATATAGAAGGAAGCATTTGGAAGGAAACAGGATAGGGAAAAAGGAGGGGCATTTCAAGCACCCAAGTTCTTAGAAGGAAAACATATTTTAGACGTTTTCAATATTTCCATTGTAGCAAATGTTAGCATCTGCAATGGGTTTTCACCGTCTAGACAGATGGGTAATTGAGACTTATGTCAGACTACAAAGTCTACACCAACTCCAGGAGTAAAATTTCCCAAGGGCTAATGGGTTTTAGATATGAGACTTCCAGTGGCTCTAATAATCATCATAACTCTCATGGATGACTTTAAAGGGGGTCAGAAAGTTGAAACCTGATGGATCTCCAAAAAAAGCTGACCGCCTAGTTACTACCAAGCACATTTTAATAGTAATAGCAAATGGAAATATTTCAGTTTCAAAGGGAAAATTCAGAAGCAGTATATTCACTGGACCTGGTGACAGATAAACCAATATGAGGAAAGACATTCAAGGAAGCTTATTTTCCATTACATCTACACCTGTATTTGCACTGCAACATAATCTTTACTAAAATGAATATTGAGTATCTGCTTCTAAATGGAAAGACAAAAACAAAATTGTTCAAGTTAAATATTTTAAGAATATATATGGATGCCAGGTGTTCTGAAAAGACCTTTCACTGGAGGCTATTACAGTTAATGTGTTGAGACTTCGGCCACACCATCTGTGAGTACTGCCGGTTTTCATAATGTGCGATTCTGAAAGAGCATAACACTGCTGTACATTCCAAAATGCAGAGACCTCCAAACAAACTCCCCAGGGACAAATACTAACCACCAATCTGTGATGAAAATCTCTTCTTTTGCCTCCTCCATTGCATCTGCCACATCTTCAAAATATCCTTTGGCATTGACATACCTGAAAGACAAGTTTTTGTTTCATTTTTTAAATGGAAAAAAGAAAGACATCTATCATATTGCAAAACAAAAGATGGAAGCCACTGCTCAAGTCTCCGCAAAATCGCCAGTTTATATACTTGGAAAACAAGGATTGAAAGCAATGCCTTCGGTCTGCTATACAGGAAGTGCAGTGAGCAGAGAGAAGGAGGCAACCTGATTCTTCTCTGTGAGAGAATCACAAACTGATGGGTCTCACCATCAGATGGGGTCAGATGGAACTCTTCCATCCTGTTGAACTCATACGTGGTTGTTCTTCTGAGACTGAAAGCAGGCCAGTTTCTAATTCATGGGTAGAAAAACATGCTAAGCTGGATTTTATTTAAAAGAAATATCTAGCAAGTAAATCCTCTTTCTTATATTATGGCTAATGACTTTAATAAACCTTCTTTTGCATCACTAAGAAAATGTATGAGGTTAGCTTTTAAAATCAAACTTCAAAATCTGAAGTTAACTATCTAAAGTTCACTGTAAAAGCAAAAATTGGAAAACAAATCTATGCTCAGGTCGTCCTATAAAGAAAGGCCCTTGTTAAGTATAATGCATATCTTTTCACAGCTTCAAAAATTGATTCCAGACCACCATAATATTAAATGTTACGACTACTTTGACAGTCTTAGAGCAAAAAGATCTTACCATTTAGCTAAAGTGTTCTCTTGGATTGCAGCATATGACCCAAATCGATGATCTTTGAGAAAGTTGGTGCCATATTTCTGGATGAATTCTTCTATAGCTCCTCCCCACCACCGAGCATGTCTATAGCTGTTGCATTTTAAAATAAGTGTCCTTCAAAAGAAAAGCAAAGTGTGGGAAAGAATGGTCACTCTGGGTTCTATCTCTTTAAACAATTTAAAAATTAACCATATCCCATTTTGTTTGGTACTGCAGCAAACATTAAGTTGGAAGTTTTAGGCAAAGAGCACCTTACTCATGTCAAAAGAGCAGACTTTTGAACATTTTTGGCAGGATTTAAAGGTATACTCAATGTAGCAAAAGCAAACGCTCAGGTTACTCATTCCCTCATTCACTCATGCAAACGTGTGTAAAGGCACCTACTATATATAGGCTTACAGCTAGCAGTGCCGGGCTGTGAGGGGGACAGTGGGAGAGGCGTGAGGTAAGGTCCTGCATCTAAGTGTTAGAGAGTTGTTGGCTCCTGGGGAGGACATTTCCCTTTGGGCTTCCTGGTGTCCATTCCCTCGGCCTCTGGAAACATCCTGATTGTGCTTTAGGAGGTGAATCCGTTCCCTACTCTGAGTTCACCAAAGCCAACAAAACGGTACCTTCCAGCCCTTGATCCCAAAGACCGGTTCAGGGCTGAGCACATAAGCCAACTCCACCCACTAGTGAAAACAAATCCAAGGACTTGCTCAGAAATGCCAGGAAGAGATTCTTTCCCTTCCACTGAACTTGGTCTGAGTGTAAGAGGCCAGTCATCTTGCTACCACCAGGGGACCAGCCTGAGGATGGAGCAGATGCACAGGAGATGGAGCTGAGAAGGGCCAGGAAAATGTGCCTCAATGACATAGGCTGAACCTTGGAATCAGCCGTGCCTAACGTGGCTGATGATTACCTCTGACGTAAGCCAGACTGCATTGGATTTTTCTATCTCCAGTGACTAGATTACCCCACATGGTTACAGATTTATAGGTGCTGAAAAAAAATTCAAAGCAGGAGATTACAAAAAGTTATTATCACATGTCAAATGTCAGAATTGGTGACCACCACCAACAGGTGAAAATAAGTTATTCAAAGAAGGTGTTGGAGCCAGCAGTCTGTCTGCCATTCAGGGAGAAACCCACCCCCAATATAAGAAGAGGACTGCAAGTGAGGAGGGAGAGTTTGCCATTTTGGAGAAACGCAATGATCACGATGAGAAGCAGGGAAGGCGCTATATTCACAGACCCTAAAATCATTATTTAAAAGGATTAGAGATGTCCAAACTGGTCCCCTCGATACGTCAAAGACTGATGCTTGCGCTTTTGTCTGGGTGGCTAATGTTCTGGGGTGTGGTGGTGCCGGGAGCAGAGAGGCATGTCCAACACAGTGGCAGAGGAGACGCGGGTTCTGCCCAAGAGGGCACGGACAGTGCCGGGGCTTGAGCCATCACGCAAGTACTAACTCCAGCTGAGCTGAAATGCCTCTGGAAACCAGTTATGAGAAAAAGATTTTGTGGAAGACATAAGTGACAAACAGAGGTCTTGTCACAGGACGTGAATCAGAGTGAAGAAAAAAAAACTATTCCAAAGACGGAAATAGGAAGAGGAAAGGTGAAGAGGCCATAATAAAATGTGTGAGAAGGGATGGTGAAGACCTGAGAGGCTGCCTTATGGAGAGGGTGCAACTAAAGGCACAGAGACAAAAGGCCTTCGGCTATAAATGGAGGAGTTTGGGTTTATTTGATAAAATGAGGAGGACCACTTATACCAAGGAGGAAGCAGAAGAAACCTGCATCTCTGTGGATTTATTTGGCAACAGTGTACAGATGAGTGAGGAAGAAATGGAGATAAGACAGCCAGTAAAGTAATTGTTACCGTGACCAATGAGAACTGCAGCCTGAAGTCTGTGGTCCTTAGGAAACAGGAACGTAGTACCAGGAGGGAGATGGCAGCGCCATCACATTTCTAATAACCAATCCTGAACCTTTTATTGTCAGAGATCAGGAAGCTCAGCATTTTTTTCCAAGTACACAAACACACGTGCAAGTGTATATTAGTAGGAGTAGTATATTTATATGTAAATATGTATGTTTTTATATCAGTGAGTTTATGTAGAGAGAAATGCATATATATTCATAGACATCAGGCTGAACTTTATAGAGACAAATATATATAGACAAAAATACACATATATTGTATAACTATTATTTGCCAAAAAGAAACATATTTATCAACACACACACACACTCGCTAATAAAATCCATAGTAAATGTACACTTGAGTATCCTTTCACAGTATCTTTCTTAAAATCTGTGTGTAAACAGGATTTTTGTAAATCAAACTGCTTTTTACATGTTTTGTTAATTAAAGGATATCAGTTTATAAAGTAAAATTTTACTTCTTAAAATACGAACTATCACTCCTTAATTTATTTGCTGGGTAAAATCGGTATTAATGAGTAGTGAGTCTTGTTAAAACAGGCATATATTTTGTTAAAATAGGCATACAGTGTGACACACGGGATCATTTATTCTGATTCTTGCACATATGATGTGCAAACAGAAGTAGTTTCATTTCTTTTGATTGGGGATGAGTCCTAAATCACAATTTTCTAACATCGAAATTATTTTGCCTTCTTCTTCACTTAAGGTTGGGAGAATAACTCCGTTTTCCAGAGAAGTCTTTTTAAAGTATTTGTAATTTCTACCTTGAAAGATTATCAATTCGGAGTCCGTATTTCGTCTCTGTCTCCTTCCTGCCCATCTTAATTCTGAATTCTTTGTCTACCAGCAGGACGAAGGCAATGGCACCGCTGTCTGGTTTCATGTACAGTAAAAAGGAGTCCTTCACTATCAACCACCTGTGAGAAGGAAATAAGCAGTTTTAACGTTGCACTGAACGATGGAAACAAAAGGAACAAATTATTATGACAGGTCTGAAGTACACATTCTAGCAGACAGCAGACATGCTTTTATATTTCACAAGGGAATTTATTTTCTTAAAAAAATCACTGATACAAAAAAATAAAAAATCTTTCTATTATGTTTTTCTAAGAAGTGCTGGCACCAAGCAATTCGAGACCATTCATTAGCTCTTTAAACACTAATGGCAAAGCCTGGAAGAAAGGCCCTGACGTGGGCAGGTCGTATTCACGGGACGCCCAGCACAAGCCATGGCTGTTGGGAAAATGGAGTGGGTTGGTGTTTGCTAAAATAAACTAGCATCAAAGAAGCAAATAAGTCTCTTGGTAAGTAAAATCCCCCTTTTAAAAATCCAGGAAGCACCCAGTGCTCTACATACTCTCTTGTTCATTTCAAATCATTTGTGGCTTTAAGGACCATTAATAAATGATGCTCAGGGGCACATGATCTCTCCAAAGTGTATGTGCATTCAATCCAGTATACGTGTAAGTGCTTCGTGATGGAAAAAAACAGTGATAAGCTGGGAGTTAGGGCAGAGGTAGAAATGGCACAAAGACAAATCAGATGTGTTCTCAAAGGAGCTAGTTAGGCCAGTGGGGCACAAACAGCGACAGTTCCAGCCCGAGTGGGACAGGTCTTAGGAGAAGAAAGCAAACAGGGAGGTGCATAAGGAGGAGGGGTCTTTAGTTCTCACTAAGAGAACGGGCTAATGGCATTCTCCCAAAAAGCTGATGTCTGAGTGAGGCCAGGAAGGAACCCCTCAGGCAGAGCCCACAGGGGTGGTGGAGATGTATATCCCCCACGGAGGGAGGAGTCAGCAAAGGCGCTAAGGTGTGGAAACGCTGCAGGTATTGGGAGAACGTCCGGGGAGGCGAGGGTTTTCTGGGCTGCAGCAAGGGAAAATGGGCGGATGAGGGCAGGGGGAAGGAAATGGGCAAAGGCCACACTGAGGAGGGTTTGAAGGCCACGTGAAGGAGGCCGACTTTATATCATAGAACCAGTGTTCTCTCAACTTGCCTGATCATCAGAACCTCCTGAGATGTTTGTTAAAAAAAAAATAGTAGATTTCCAGGCCCCAATGCATATCCATTAAAAAGGCCAGTGTTTCTACCAAGACCTAGGTACTTATTAAATAAGGGAATCTTCATGCCCCTGCTAGGCAGTGGGACAATAAATCAGGAACTATGTTTTAGAAAGAAAGTATGAAGGATAAAGAGGGATGTACTGTATGTAGCAGGTTAGCAAGTCACTGCAACAATAGGGAACAGTGCTTCTCACACCTCGTGTCAATATGCATCACCAGGGGACCCTGTTCAAATGCAGATTCTGATTCAGTAGGTCTGGGGCGGGCCTAAGATTCTGCATTCTAACAGATCCATAAGGTTAGGACCACACATCCAGTGGTAAAGATGCAGATGAAAGGTGTGACACTGACAATGGGAAGAGCGAGAGAGAAAGGGTGGGACTGATTTAAAGTGAAAACAAATGGCAACTTTGTCAAGCGGCGTCTAACGTCATATTTACCTGCAGTTGTGGAGTGATCGAATGAATTCGCTGATAACTAAAGAAAGTATCAGTGGGAGTATTATATAACTTATCAGGCAACGCACAGCACATTATGAAATAGATAAGGCCAGAACATCTGAACATAAACTAAGCAATGTTGTGAATGTAACGTGGGAACTCAGCATTTAAAAGAAATCTATAATAAATCATTACTGCAACTGCTAACTACATTACATTTCAGTGGCTCTCGGATTTGCGATTTAATGTAGAAAAATCTACATGGATTTCCACCCAGTGTCACTTCATTCATCTGTTTTTTTAATATGTAGGCTGTGTCCTTCCCAATAAAAAGGGTGTGGGATGGATTTAGGATAATACAGTAAAGGACCTACATGTGAGACGGTTAATAAAAGGAAAAGCATCAAGGTCACAGAAAGCAAACACCTAACCGCAATGCTAGTACAATCATGGTGAAGCACGCCCATGTGGGTTTGCGCTTCCTGGTTTTTCTTATCAAATGAATAAATTAGAAATAAAGAGGTCTCTCACCAAAAAACTAAATTCCAAAGGAAGTCTCCCACTTGGAACCTAACATAAGGCAACTGAACAATATTCATGGGTAACATTCTCAAAAATTTTCAGCAAATGTAGAAACGATACATTTTATAAGAATTCTCATAATCCTGCTCAATATAAATGCCAAGGCCATGATATCAAATGGTAACTCAGTTATTCTGATGGGGTTGAGTTATGAGTCCAGACATGTAGCTGCCTGTTGATAAAAGTCAGTTAAGGCTAAAAGAGAGTTGCTGGATCATATATCTGGTAAAAGTCCCACTCTGGCTGCAGTCCCTTGTCCCAGCTTGACTTCTGATGCAAGCTAGAAAGCAGATGGCAGGGCCCGGACCCGGGGCACTGGTGGGCTGTGCTGCTGACTGGGAAGGAACCACAGGCTTTGAAAACCACAGCTGCAAGGTTTGCCAGTCTGCAAAAGAAAGTCACACATACCAGACTTGGGAAGTGGCCTGCCTGGAAGCAAGGATACCTGAATGGCATCAGAGCTCGCTCTGGCCAGAGCTCCATCCACACCAAAGACAACAGTGTGGGATGGTGATGGAATAACCCCTGCCCAGTGTACAGTTCCCATCGCTGGCATGGGAACAAATCACAGGCTCAGGGCATAATCACCAGGGCCACGGGCTGCAAAACACGCCTTCTGGAATAGGCCACCAGCTACCACTGTGGAGATGTGCCCTGCACCAAGACACCTGCTGAAGGAGGCGTGGTGTCTACTGCACCATCCTGCAGGAACAGGCACTTTTCTCTCATTTGCAGAGGCTCTGATGCCACATTCAGCAGCAGAAATGAGAGGGCTGAGTGTACGGTGGGGCCAGGCCACGGTTCAACCCTGGGGGTGCCGTTATCATTGTATCCTATGTGAAAAAGTTCCTCCCCGGCCCCTTCAAGATGTGGCAGCCTGGAAATACAGAACTATTTAGGAATGACTACTGGATTTTGCAAGCTGACGGCAAAAGTTAATGGTTTCTGTTTTAACAACGATGAGTTGTTCTCTGTTTAACAGTCATTGGATATCAGATGAACTGATGCCTGGCCTTTATTTAAAGCTCTTCTTAATTATGTCATTCAGTAAATCACTCCTGGTTTCTTCCTTTTCTCTCTTTTGTCAATAGATTTTTTTCTCTAACATACGCATCAAGAAAGGACTCCATCCAGCAGCCTTCTGGGAGTCATCACCTGCTGCAAAGGGATTAAGCGTGTGCCTTGAAGTCAGCCTCCCTGGGCTCCAGTTCTGGTTCTGCCACTCACCCTTGGGTAACTGAGCCTGAGGTCTAAATTCAGAAAGCGAGGATAACAGCAATGGCCAGTTCGTAAGTGTCTGTGAGGATTCACTGAGATGATTCATGTATATTGCATAGCACAATGCCTGGCACCAATAAATGTGAGTTGTTTATGAATGCTCTTGTTCTAAACCAGATGAGATTATGGTCTGTTCTAGCAAGGTGCCTTCCACTTGTGCTACTAACTGCCATGTCATTAAAACACAGCTAGACCCACGTGATCCAGCCATCACCTTCTGAGCCTCATCTACTGTTCTCTCCAAATGTTGGTCTGGCTGGTCCTCAGACTTGCTAAACTTGTTCTTTGGGCTTCCACACTTGCTATTCCTCATCTAGAAATTATTTCTTCCAGATTCTCCCATGGGTGGGTCCTTCCTGTCAATCAACCCTTTGCTTGAACATTCTTCCACGGGGAGGCTTTCCGGGGCACCCACGCAGCCCCTCCTCCATCCTGTTTAGCTTCTTCATAGCACTTAGCACTCTCTGGAACTATTTGTTTGTCTGCTTGTGTATGATTGCCCCTCCCCTAGACAGTGAGATCCCGGAGAGCAGGGAATGCGTGTCACGTCCACGGGTTTCTTCCCAGGGCCCAGAGTAAGTCTTCAGGCAAGGCAGCCCTCTTGCCTAAATAACGGCTGCACAAATGGGTCCCAGAGAGGAAAGAAAATCATTTAGTCACTGTCTAAAAATTGTAATTCTTGGTATAGCTCGTAGTTCAGCAAATGTGAAATTTACATCTTAAAAGCTCTTTATCTCTTTCTCTTAAGACATTACTTGAGCTAAGAAACTTATCATGTGGTCCATCAATAGGATGTGCTGTTTAAGCAGACGTTTTAAATTGTGGGAAGAAATGTTTGCTGGGTTTGTCATTTTTTTTTTTATATTTGTGGCTGAGACAAGGTCATCAAGAGACTTGATTGAAAGTTTGATTGCCCTGTTTGCCTGATGTCAATTTGTCAATATAGGATATATAAAGTAATCAGAATGGTTTTTTTTATGGAAACAAAAATAAAAGAGAGTTAGTTATGACCTAGTGTTGCCCTTGAAAGTAACCCTCCTAGTGTGGGAAGCTTCCTAAACACACATTGTCAGCTGTGTCTTATCATCTTTTTTTGGTGCGGGTATTTTATATCACGTGAATGTGACCCTGGAAATACTTACGAATATGGAACCAAGGTTTCAATTTCCATGGAAAGATTTATGCAATTTTAAATGATGACACATTTCATTTTAGGGAGGATCATATCTTTTTAGATTGTCCTGGTTGATGTCTGATTTAATCCAAAATTTAAAAAGTGGAGGAGGTATATTTCCTTTATATGACAAAGTCCACCCCACATCTTTTTGGGCTGCCCCTTCTTACAGAGGTTACAACTCAAACGTCAGTCCCTTGGCTCCTGGAGCTGAAGTCGCCCTCTGCAGTCCTCAAGTCCCTCACTACCCCATTGCCTTCTTTTCCCCTCAAGGCTCTGATCAGCACCTGCACTGATGTCATTCACATTGCTTGTCAGCCTCTCCACTGCCTGCATTCCCTCCAGTATTGCTCCGTGAGGGCAGGGGACCTTGTCCTGTTCACCACGGTTCACACTGCGGCTAGAACACAGCCTGGCAAACATTAGGTACTCAATAAATGACTGAATAAATGACAGATCAAGACTTCCATTGCTTGAGTAGATGTCTTAGGTTGAGTTGCTCCAGAAGTCAACTCTGAGACAAAGATGCCAGTGAAAGCAGGTTGGAAAGGGACTTATTAGGGAGCTTACTAAGAAGTACACGAAGGGAAGGACAGGAAGGAAGAGCAGAAAGGGAAGATATGTTTTCATGCACTTGATTGTGGGCAGTTGGGCTGCCAACCCACTGGTGAACTCCGGGAGACAGTGCAGAGCTTGCTGCAGAACCACCCCACCATAAGGGGTTAGGGGACTGGATTCCTGCCAGCTCCTGGCTGCAGGCTGCTCCTGGGGGCTACAAACACTTCCAGCCTGCTCTGCTCAGGGAGCCCAGAGCAAGTCTTCAGTCAAAGACCCACAGGTGCTTGCAATCCGAAATCTGTACTCGGCACTCAGAAGCAGACTTAGGCAAAGCTGATGACTGAGGAAGAGCAGTCAGGAGGAATCTGCATCCAGGCCCCAGTGGGCTGGGAAGCCCTGCCTCCCAGAGAGGCACAGCATGGGGCAGGAAGCGGGGGCAGGAACAGGCTGGCTTATACTCCATTCCTCTCCTGGGTTGGCATTTAGTGTTCCCCAGGTTCCCCAGGGTTCTGTGAAACTGGGGGTGGGTGAGGAGGGGAAGATACCTCAAGCGGGAGTCTCTGAATTGCCTGTGATGTTACTTATACCCTAAGTTTCTGGGGACATTTATATAAGTTACAGAAGTTTATTTGAAAATAAGTATTTCCTAGTCTATTATTTCTCTTTTTATTTTAGTAAAAAAAAATTTTTTGTAGCACAGAAATTTTCAAATGTTTCTATGCTAATCTCTTGATTTTTTTCCTTCCAATTTCTTCTATCCTTTCAAAACAGAAAATGAGAGCCTAACTCAATGGTATGTTTTGCTGGTACTGCATCTGAAATATATTTAAAGGTAGAGGCTAGCTTTAAGTTTATATATTTTTAATATGCACATAGTTCAATTTCATATTTATACATGAGTTCATGTATCTTTTCCAAGGTTAGAGAAATAACACGTATTTCTTGTTTGTTTTTGGTGGCAGGTAGTAATTAGGTCTATTTATTTATTTATTTTTAGTGGAAATATTGGGGATTGAACACAGGACCTTGCACATGCCAAGTACGCACGCACTCTACCACTCAGCTATGCCCTCCCCACAACAAGTATTTCTTAATGTTTTTCAAAATCCTGGTAAATTATTATTGCAACAAACAGTTATTGTCTATTATGTTCAAAACATTGTGATACATGCTTTCAGGAACAAATAAGAATCAGATAAGAATACTGCTCCACAAAGTGTCTTTAGTTAGATAGGACACAGGATTTGAATTAAAGTTCTCTGTCTGTATCACACTTACCATAATATACATTCTCATAAATATAATTCTAAAATTATCCCTGAACTCTGACCAATTTTTATTTTTTTAGTTTTTTTAATGTACAGTTTAGTGCGGTTTTAGTATATTTTAGTTTAGTATATTTGTAAATGTGCACACCATCACCACTAATATCTAATTCCAGAATATTCTCATCACCCAAAAAGAAACCCTATACCCATCAGTAGTCACTCCCTATTCTCCTCTCCCTGCAGCCCCTGGAAACCACTAATCTACTCTGTCTCTACAGAACTATTTATTCTGGACATTTCATATGAATAGATTCACATAATATGTGACCTTTTGTATCTGTTTTTATTTGCTTAATGTAATGTTTTCAAGGTTCATTCATGATATAACATGTATCAGTACTGCATTCCTCTCTTTTCATTAAAATTTTAAAAATTTTACTCAAATAATATATTCACATTCACATAATATAAAATTCACCCTTTAAAAGTGCACATTCAGTGGTTTTTTAATATATTCACAAATTTGTGCAACCATCACGGCCATCTAATTCCAGATACTTTCCAAAAAGAAACAACATACCCATTCCTTTTTATGGCCAAATAATATTCCACCATATGGATATACCACATTTAGTTTAACTGTCCATCAGCTGATGGATATTTGGGTTGTTTACACTTTTTGGCTACTCTAAATAATGCTCCTATGAATATCCATTTATCAGTTTTAATATAGGCATATTTTTTTCAATTCTCTTTGGAAATAGCTAGGAGTGGACTTGCTGGAGCATATGGTGACTCTATGTTTAACATTTTGAAAAACTGCCACTCTGTTTTCCGAAGTGGCTGCACCACTGCATTTCCACCAGCAATGTGTGAGAGTTCCAATTTCCCTACATCCTTGTCAGCATTTGCTATTGTCCACCTTTTGTATTACAGCCATCCTAGTGTGTGTGAGGTTGTCTATCATTGTGCTTTTGATTTACATTTCCCTAATGACTAGTGATGTTGAGCATATTTAGGTGTGCTTATTGGCCGCTGACCAATTTTTGACTCCTATGGCTCACTGGGTTTTCGCATATATAATATAATTTGCACACTCTGCCTACAAGCCCAAGTTTGAGTAGAATGTTTAAACAGATGTTGAAACTTGGAACTTCAAATAATTTAAAATTTGCTCTACCATGACTTTCAGAGAATTTATAATTGAAAACTAATATGTAAAAACCCCCCAAATATCCAGTTTATTGAGACAAACACACAAAACTCCTAAGTCCTACCTTTTTGACCACCGGTAGCAGGCTCTTCCCTGACCACAGCAATTCAAGCCTGGTATTCTGTGTCCCCCGGATCTTTTCATGATCATACCTTCTCTGAAAGAGACGTCAAGTTAACCCATCATCTTCAAATTTCCAACTCACGCTTAGCTAACATGGCCTCACAACTTGGTACTAAATAAATTGTTTCATTCTCACTTTTTCCTCTGCTCAATGCCATGTTCACTAGGCTGAGCACTCCAGCAGCTAATCTTTAAAAGCATCTGGTCAGATGGAGGCCTCTTGGCTCTGGGGGTAGCATACATAATTCTGTTGCACACACTGCAGGACCTTAAGCATCCTGCTTAGGAGGCTTCTGGCTCTACATGCTAAGTGGTCCCTCCAGTTATCATGAAAAATGCCTGCAGGAGGAAGGTTCGGCTGCTTTTGAGACCATTGGAGGTGCTCACCCCCAGATTCCAAGGTTTTTGTTAATCCCTTCACCTCCAGTTCTACGACCATGCCATGCAAAGAAGCAGAGTGAAGCTACTACTTTGGAAAGAGAAATATCTTGATTTTGAAAGATGTGAAAAGAAAGAACAGTAATAATGGCTAGCCAAACAAAAAAGCTAAAGCAACTACTAACAATCCTCTTTACTGAAAAAGTTAAGCTCTTAGTAACATCAAGCTTGCATTGTGAACAAAAATAATCATTAAGTTGATTTCAGTCTTCGTACATAACATACATTTTACACAGTATTATTTTTAGTCATGAAAGTAAGTGATAAACAGCTAACTTCTACAAGTGATTGAAGAGGGGATCTTTAATATTTGATTTTTAATGCATTCTCCCACACATCATATTTACTACCTCTGTTAAACACCCCTCCCATGGGGTTAGGGGACATCTGTGCTGTAAACCCATGAGGAGGAGGTAGGAGCAGTTGCCACCTTGTTTAATGTAGCAAGATAATTCTGTTTTGTGTAGAGGGAAGAAAAGCAGCTATCAGTGAAGCCAGGCGAGCTCCATCACCTTAGCATGCCGATAAATCAAATGTTAATGCTCAACTTTTCACACACTTCTTAAAGATCCAACACTGGAACTTACATGCCCTTTGGTCCCAAATCATGGATGAAAGACAGCTGGCTTATATCAAGGAATTCCGTCTGAAAGAGGCCAAAAAAACAGTACTTTAGAAAGCAAAAGAAACAAATAAATGAAAAGAAGAGGGAGAGAAATGTACGTGTTCAAAAAACATCACTAGGAACCACTGTGTATAAACACGTCTAGGGTACTCTACAGACTACACAGATCAATAACAATGGTATCGTCCCGAAAGAGTATGGATTAGAGCATGTACACAATTAAAACACAACCAAGAAAATGATGTGTCTAAGATGTAGAGATTTTAAATGCTCAAGAAGGTCATGGAGAAATCTGACAATGGTGGGAGACCATGTCAATAACAGCCTTAACAGAAAATCAGAGACAAAAAGCACACACTCCTGACACTAGGAGGCAGGAGATCAGACACAGAAAACCCTCCACATGAACAGAGTTCTGTGGGAAGAACAACAGTTACATGTGAAAGTAGTTATAGAGTTACAGCGAGGGGGTGACCACTTCCAAGCTAACGTGACATCACAGAGGAAATGGCATTTGATCTGGGCTTGTAAATAGAATTAATAAAATGAAACAACAATTTTCCTTTAAAGTTTTGTATATGTGATTGGGACAATCTATTATTAACCTTATAAGAAAAAATTACACATCTCTCAAAGCTGTCAGTACTGTGAGGTCCAATTAAATACTCGATTTTCTTTCTCGGGGTTATTTAAGGAAGTCCTTAAAATTCAAAAGGATTTACATACCTTTAAGAACCTCAAACATATCCTCACAAAGTACTTTTTATAGAGTATTTTGAAAGTCAAGGTCTTCACATTTTATTTCTTGTATAAAACATGGTGATTTAGTACCATGAACTTTTTTTTAATTGGAGTATGGTCAGTTTACAATGCTGTGTCAATTTCTGGTGTACAGCACAAGGACCATGCGCTTTTCATCTGATTCGTGGAAATGCTTTCTAATTGGAAAACATAGAAATGCATAAACTGATAGAAGTGATACCACAGAACTTTAAGCCATAGGATCCAAAATGTTTAAAAACCCTGAGCCATAACTTCTCATTTTCTCTCTCAGAAGCAGAGAGGAAATACTAATCCTAGTTTATATTGGGAAAAACTACTACAGAGGTGTAACTAATTTATGCAAAGTCAGAGACTGGTTGAATGGAAGATTAGAAAATGAAAAGCAAAGCTCAGGGAAACACTTATCTAATACTTGATTATTTTTTTATTCACATAGCTCTTACCAAATAGTTGACAATGGAAATATTCTTTGAAATAATTCAGAAATCATAGCTTCAGAACATCATACCAAAATTGCTAACTGTAAAGAATTTAATCTAAATTTAAAAAGTATACATCAGCAATGCAGATTTAAAGTTTTGTATTAAGATAAAAATTAAATTTATCCTAATGGTTTACCAAAGAGAAATTTAAAGAAAGAACAAGTCCTATTATAGAGAAAAAAAATCTTTGCCAATAAATATTCTAATACAGATTTATCAAATTGAAAACAAATGTGGCAAGGTCAATTTAGAAACAAACCTAACTACTACAATTTGAAATTTGACAAAGATTGTGTTGTCCAAACTTCCCAGTGCACCTTTAGTGATAAAAGTGTCATTCTCCATTGGGGTAGGTGATGCTCAGGAATAAGAATTTAATAAAAGAACAGATGTATCCTGATTTTCAAATAAAATAAAAAGAATTTAATGACCCATTTAGCCTGACAATATTCCATAGGCTTACTGATCTCTGAATAATGTACTAATCAGTATCTTTTTTCTTTCCAGAGGAACTTGTGAGGCTGCAAATCTAGTCTCTGGGCCAGATTACATTCAGAATGAGGAAAATAATATTATACAATTAAGACAGATCATATTGTATCCTATGCTTGCAGCACTTTGGAGAATTCCGCTGTTGGAGAGAATAATCTAAGTAACAACAGAAAAAGAGAAATAACATCTATTGAGTCAGTTGTAACCAGGTTTTCCCCTCCAAAGGAAATGTTCAGAAGACACTCTGGAATATCTAAATACAACATGCTTCAACTTTTAAAAGATTTTTATGATTGGAAAAGAAATTAAAATGAATACTTTGAAAAAATGTAAACATTTTTTAATCAACACTGGACTCCCAAGTATAGTAAGGTATGGAGAAAGAGGAGACTAAACTCAGCAAGCCCTGTGCCAGAGCCAAAAGAAATATTAAAGTCAAGTCACAGGCAGGCAGAAAGGTAAAAGAAATGGAAGACAATCGCACCCTGGTACTAGTACACACTAAATAATTCTCTACTGAAGGACACACCATGTCTGATTTTGGAGAATACAACCAGCAGCAGCATTTTTAGTAATAAAAGCAGTAATATCCTGATTCATTATGTTCTTTCAAAGACGCACACTCCCGAGTCCTAGGAAGGGAAGCAATCCTTCCCACCAGCCTTCACTTCAGATCCTCTGGTTGGACCCAAAGTGCTGGTCTCCCTGGGAAAACTCTTCTCCTGGACTGTGAAGCCACAGGTGTCCTTCCCGTCCATGGGCCACCACAGAGAAGCTGCTGCAGAAGGGGGGCCGTGGCCCGGCCCCAAGTCGCTTGTGTGTAAAGAGGACCCACTGGCTCCATGCCCAGCCTCCAAATAACACACTGGCAGGCAGCAATAGCGCAGCGAGTCACCAAAAAACTCCAAAGAGGCAAGGCACTCTTGCTTCCTCTCCTAAATACAGAGGGCTTCCTTCTTTCTGGCTTACATAATGCCATTCTCTACACAGAAGCCAAATCATAACTGCAAGTACTCTTTAAGTCCTGCACGTAGATGGTACACCCACGTCCAGCCTCCACAGCAATACAGTTTATACATACAAGGGCACAAAGTATGATAATCCAGTGCACTTTCCATCATCTGAACCACTGGATAATTGAAAGCTTTAAATTTAGAGTCTTTAAAAACACTCCCCCTTCAAGGGCCTCTAAGAGGGCAGAGCTCACTGCTTTCTGCTGCCTTCTGTAAAGTCCACTTCCTCCTGCTGGCCAGCTACATGCCTCCCAAACTTCGTCTCTGCAGCTACGTCTAAGCCCCGCCACCTCTCCTCTCTTTTCTCTTAGCTCTTCCCATGCTTCTCACTTTCACACGAAAAGACAGGCCTTTGACGGGCCTCACAGGCCAATCAGATAGCAAGCACAGTATGCTCCACATAATCTCCGTATATTCAACTCTGCTCAACTGTTTTCATCACCAACCTCTCAATGTTTTTTCTTCAGTGTTAGAAATACTTTGGGGCATTATTCTGGAAGCTTGAGGAGAGAAGGAGGTTGATTTCTAGATAATCCAGCCTGTAGTAGCATTTCAAGCTCATTTAAATCTATTGTTATAGACATATTAATTAAGTTACATTTGATTAAAATAAACAGCGTACTCTTAAACGGGATCCTTGCTGTCAAATCGACTTTGTATTCATTTCATTTGGTTTAACCCAAAGAGTAGTGCAGAAGTGGATAAAAGCACTTGTGTTAATAAAATGATCCAAAATTTAGCTGACACTTTACGATTTTATAAATTATTTCAAAATTTAAAGCACTGAATAGTACTTACCGTTGCATGATAGTTTCTATACATGGGCATTTTCAGTAGCTTCGTCAAGTAATCCTCCAGTTGTTTCTGTAATGCGAATATTTTAGGTAAGAGATATCATCCTACTTAAAGAAAAATTTAAACAGTGACAATGATGTGAGCTTCATTCCAGTTTAGCTTCCATAAGCTATTCAATTATTTATTGCTGTTATCACTGGACAAGGAACCCTGAATACATCCCTTTCAGAACATAAAAGTTTCAGATTACAAAAGAGAACTGACACTTACTTGTCAATTTCCTGGTAAAAAAATAATCTTCTACCCTGTGCAGCACTGTGTATCACTGAAGCAGAGCGGGCATAAGTGTCCCCCTCCTGAGATTTCTGTCCTATTGTCACACATGTCTGTACTCAGTCCTACTCTTCCCGACCCTAACTGCCCCATCTAGAGTTTGGGAATGAGATTTTACATGTATTTAGGATAAGCTACCTACCAATGCTGAACCAAATATATGGAAACAGATTATTTTAAAAGAGTAGATCTCAAAGCCCTCAAGGATGAGCTCAACCTTGACTCACAACAAACCGCAAGAGGGTCCTGCAGGGAGGGCAGCTTCCTCATAATGTCACTCCTGACAGAGAACATTCTTACTCTTCTGGGGAAATGCAACCTCAGGGTCAGAGTGGCTTGGGGGCGGGGTGGGGGGGTCGCCTAACGAGTTCCAGAGAAGCTAAACCAGCCTGGGTGATGGAGCAGCAGGTGACAGAAGTGGCGTCCAGGCCCACCTCACCCCTGAGGAGATGCCATGTTTCTACAGCACAGCCAAAGTATGCTCAGAACAACAGAGGAGCAAAAGGACTTACCCTTTTACCAAAGAACTGCTCTTGGATCATGTTTTCAGATGAACGGGGCAAGCTTGGCATCTCTCGAGGCTCTTCTTTGACATTCTGTCTTCTAAATGTATGTCTGAAACACACACAAACACACACACACAATGCAAACATTTATTAGATTATTCTTTGAATCAAGACTCTCGTCGTATCTTTCCTGAGATGGCTTATTTTTAGAAGACCTATTTAATAAAAAATATCCACCAACACCGGACTAGTTAACCAACAGTGCAAATAAAATAGTCTTTCCACCCAACTCGTGTACTGGGATAACTGTAATTCCGAAACAGTTACCTTTTGGTGGGAATGGGGATTCGGATAAAGGCTTTGTACTTGAGCAGTTCTCTGTGGAATTCCTGGAAGTGCTTGAATTTCCTCTTGACTTGCCATTTAAATTCCCCATGTGTTAATTCAATAGTGTAAAGATTGGTGCTTGGTACCTACAGTGAGAAATAAAAATGGTTGATATTTTAGATAAAAATAAGAATTTCAAAATCTCTCAATGAACAAAAGCTTACTAACATGTAACAGGGAAGTACCTTTAAATCAAGCCTACTTATTTTGTGTACTAAGTACTTAAGCAAAATGTTTTCAAAAACAACTGATTACAGAAATAATATTCACTCAGATACTCATCTTATAATATACATAAGACAAACTGAATCACACCAAAGACAAACTCACAAATCTTGCTCCAAATACAAACACACACACACACACACACACACACACACACACACACACACACACAGACACACACACACTCCTACACCTGAAATAAGAACCCAGGTAAAAGAGATGGTGAATAAAAGCTCTAAGCAGCCAACAGGGGATTGTCCAAAAGTACAAGCAGTGAACAGACAATTGGAGAGGGTGGGAGGGAAGCTGGAGGAAATGGATTTGATTGTGGAGCACAATCTTAGCCCACTTTCGCTCTTCACAAATGACATTAATGCCTTCTCCTTCTGAAATGCCCTGCAAGGTCCATCCTACAACACCACCCTGTCCTGAAGAAACACCAGCGACTAGGAAGGCACAGGATGATTAGAGGGGAAAGAGCAAAACATCTTCCTACACACAAAATATTTTCCCCAACTACTTAACTAACAATGAATTTCCATTTACAATTTCAAAAACATTTCTTATTAAAATGCAAATATATCTTGGTGACTAGTGAATTATTTCAAGCAGAAGAGTTAACAGACCTGGGAGATAAAAATTTTGTTATATTAGAAAGTGTCAGGAGATGAGGGGTATTTATAAAGCACAGGCAATCCTGAAAGAAGTTTCCATGGTGTGGGGGTGGGGGGGAATGGACACCGCGGGGAGGACACTGGCCCCTGTGGGGAGATTTAGGCACCACAGATGTTGACAGGTGCTGGGGGTGGGAGAGAGTGAATGTCTCCTGCTTTGCTGGTTTATCTGGGCTTCAGTATCTATAACCCCATGGGTGACTCCCAGCCTGCTGCCATTCATCAGTGATGTCTGGTATATTTTGCAAACTTTTAAAGCATACCACTCTGTGCAGATGTTGTATATAAAACAGGAGCATGAGAATCCATGTAATTTGTGCTCTTAAGTCTAGAATCCAAACACATCACCAGGAAATACTCAAATCTAGCACTTGCTTTGCCTCTAGTTAGGATCCACGACCGTTACTACACCCAGCAGTTCAAGGAATCCAGTCCTGAGGTTCAGTATTGAATGCTGTCTTTCACCTTGGCCAACATTTTGGGCATCCTCCCATATCACGTCTTACAAAGAAGGAAAACTCAGAGAGGCCAGAAACTTTGCACTCAAGTGAAAAGTGTTCAATTTAAGATAAGCCAAATAAAGGAAGAAAAATTATACAATTAGACAATCCAGTCCCCTTCAAGGGATGCAGTTTTGGTTGTTGAAAGCACTCTGCTCCCAGTGCTGTTCCAGAGTGTAAAGAAAACACACGTTGAGTGGGGCCTAAAGAACACGTCAGGAACGAGTCAGAGCAGCGGAGAATTCTGAGCGGCACTTCGGGGCAACAGAACTGGCCAGTCCAGCATCCTGGCTTTCGTTTACTTCAAGAGCCAGGTAACATCATTATTTTCTTGCTAAACAGCTTTAGGAAAGCTCAACTTTTCCTTGGCTTATATCTGGCATTCTAGCTGGAATGGCGCTGCCCCAGGAGTCCACAGTGAACAGAAAACTGGGGAGACAGGAGGACTAGGGGAGGCCTTTTGCGATTTATTAAATTCATAAATTGCCTTAAATGCCTTAAAAAAATTTTTTTCAGAATGGGGAAATAGGCACATGAGGATAAAGACTAAATGAGAAGGATGCAGAAACCTGAGAGGTGATAAGGACTCAGCAACGATAAACAAAAACACAAACAGTTAAAAACAGTCATAGCTGGAGGAAGGAAGATGCGAGGCAGCACGTTAATTCACATGTATTGACTAATACAAGTTGAGTCCATAAACGTTCTGACCCTTGTTGTAGACGTAAAGCGCTCCACTTCCAGAACCTGCACTTTTATTGGACAGCCAGAGAGATACGTCTGTACATCAGGCTCCTTAAATCCTTGAGTCTTATAAATAGCAGAGAAAGGGATATACACTGAAAAATAAAGAAGTAAACACAGTTATTGCAAGAATACAATGATATTGGCATAACTTGCCTTTTACAGGCATCTTCTTTAAGAATCATAACGTGCTACAAGAAAATAGCTAATGAAACTCAGCCCAGCGTTAGACATGGGCAAGGAGAATCAATCATTTGCTGGTTGTTTCAAATCTGTGCTCTGCCAAGCAAGTCCTGATAAAGTCTCTTCCCCCAGCTCAGACCATCAGTCTTTACCTTCTTGTATCTTGGGATCAGTGGGGGACACATCGTAGTCCACCTCCTCTCCCTCGAAGTGGAGCTCCCGCGTGTCCAGATTTTCTATCAAATTACTCATGTCAGCAGCGATTTTCTGCAGTGCAGAGGTATTTACTCTTGGCTCATTTTTCAGGGACATGTTGACTTGAGACAGGGTAAAAGAAAAGGGGCTGGGAAAGAAGAACCAGACTAATTAATTTGGTCAAATAAAACCCTATTCTACAATTTAAATCCAGGCTTAGATGCAGCACATGGAACAAGTCTGTTGTGTGAGCCCCATTATCTCGACCTCTTCATTTCTTTTCTGGTTTAACATTTAAAGGATTTTTCGCTTGTAAATTAAACTGCAGTGAGATACTTAATCGTATCTCAAGCAAGGAAACAAGCAAGAAAAAAGAAACAGCTCATGGAATAAATGCCAATATATCTTTCATCCAATTTTATTAACTTGGATAAGTGAGGAAAGACATAAGGGAGTTTGGTTTGGGAATCGTTATTCAGAGAAAAGGAATTTATTCTTAACTCTAATAAATACATGGAAAGAAAGAATATCATCTAAAATAAGCAACTTTAAGTATTTTCTACAGAGAACTTGGAGCATTTTGTAATAATTTCAATATGCAGATTTTAAAATATTTTTATGATAGCATAACCTTTCTGGATTTCCTCTCTTTACAGACATGGAAATTGAAGCCTGGAGAGATTGGGTAACCTGATGAATATTTTGGGCAATCTTTCCAAGGTCACATAGCTAGGAGGTGATGGAGTAAGGCTAGTAAGGGATTCCCAAGCAAAGAGTACACTATCTTTTTGAGAAATGAAATTTTGGGCATGACTTTACTTGAGTTATAATGACATCCGTGCCTTGGAAGGTAACCGATTAGTATACCTATTCTGGAAGATACCAGAGGTGCAAGAATTATACTCTTCTCTCTCTCTCTCTCTCTTTTTTTTTTAGAAAACTGGTTCTATTTCATTCAGACATTTAATAACACAGGTCATTGCACATCAGTACCCAGGGAAGAAATGTTCACAGAGAATTTTATTTTTCATTTAAAATACTGAGATTTAAGCCCTGAGCACTGTCATCAGTTAGGTGAAAAATCCGTACTGCCTGAAATAATGTCTCTACTACAGCCAGACCCCAGAACAGGAGGGCTTCCATACCAGGTTCACTCATTACTGGAAATTCCAAACAATTGGGGAGCATCTACCACCTTCTCACTGTGAGATGGAATGAGTGAATGTGTAAAGGTGAATAGGCCGGTTCCCGCAATTCAGGTGTGCCTGACATGGGTGAGGGAAATAAGCTACATGACCCCAAACTTGTGCCTGGCCTCCTCCATGGTCTTGGCCTCCCTGAGAATGGCGTGTGCTGAGCAGAAGCTGCTTGGCTGGGCTCCCTCCTACAGATGCTATCAAGAAGCTGGGGGTTCTGTGAGAAATGCTGAGAGAGAGTCTTGAGCAGACTTGGGCAGCCCGTATTGTAACTCTTCAAGTCTCTAAACCTATACTGCTGTGTGTGGTAGAAAGAGAAATTGCATGAAAACGCAAGGATGGGAGTAGAGAAGAGAGGTTCTGGTTTGCCCCAGATATATAGAACCAGTATGTCTAAGTTCTCTGGGAACTATGTAATCCCCATGTTTCTTCCTCCATGTTGGCTGTAAGAAAGTTGGAGCCAAATTTGTGGCCCACTATTAGCAAAATACAGGACTATCCTCGCCTACATCACTTTCCTTCAACCTTCTCTCCCACTTTGAAGTTCGTATTATAGTAACAGTTGCTGTGTACTGATTGCTTAGTATGCCCCTGGCTTGGTGATAACCCTTGACATCCATTATCACATTTATCGTCATTCTGAAGGGGACAAGAGTTTGTCATCCTCTTTTTACAGACATGGAAACTGAAGCATAGAGAGATTAGGTAACCTGATGAATATTTTGGGCAATCTTTTCAAGGTCACATAGCTAGGAGGTGATGGAGTAAGGCTAGTAAGGGATTCAAAACCAGGTCTGTCTGACCCCCAAGCTGATGTTCTGAACCATGATCTTAATCTTCGGTATAATTTTTGTAGATATGCAAGTGCCACTAGAATAGATGGAAGTTTTAGTAAAGCAAGTGCCCTAGAGCAAGGCCCTTTGGAAGGGACTCAAATGGAAAGAAAGAGAAATGAATTCCTCTTGCAGCTCTACCATTTAAACTCAAGGCCTTGGTTCCCACCTCTGTATATTAAGGAGGTTGAGCCATTTCATCTCTAGGGTCTCTTTAACACTAAAACCCTAAATGTAAATAAAAAGTGGTATAAATTGTTTGGCCTCCCCTTATACTGTAATCAATTTAACCCTTCTCCTATCCCAAGAAACTAACTGGAGTAGTTTTTCACATGAATATGAGAAGCCTTTGCCTCTGGTCATAATTTAAATATTTATTTCCTTCCCTCTCAATTCAATAAGCACTAATTAGATGCCAACCATGAGCCAGGGTTTGCTTTATTTAAAATAAAAGGTAATGAAAAACTTAGAGGAAATGAAACAAGGATAAACAAGTAAGAAATTACATCATACCATCGCTACGTGCGAATTTGTAAAGACTTTAGGTATTTTTCATTGATTAAATAGCCGAACGGTTAACTCTGCTAACTTTCTCAGCATAGCAAAGGAAAACAAGGGTTATTCCCAAAGACCCTGCTTTTGGGCAGAGTGTTAATGTTAAAAATTCATGTTGAATTTAAGATATAGAGACCACCATAATTTACACATTGTAAGCTAATTGGAATAAATAGTACAGAGTCACTGGATCAAGCTAAAAAAAGTCCAATTTCAGATAGAAAAAAAGGATATTAATTTGTGAAGAATTTTAGGAAGAGTGAGAAAGGAATCCTCTTATCAATTATCCTCAAGTGTTTACTATGTCCTAAGCATCATTTTAGAATCCACGATGATCCTCCCTGGTATTGTATTTATGATTATCCTGAATTATCTGCATTCAAAACTTTGATTGTTTATTTAAATAACTTGTTCAAGGTCACTCCAGTTGTGTCAGTGTTGAATTTATAAAGCAGATCGGTCTGGCTCTGAAATCTCACGGACTTGGTTATAGAGGTTCATAACTATTGATTTTATTTTATGGGCTTGAATGTCTATAGGTTAATCATTCATATGAAGCTGAAGTTCCATAAGAACAACAGATATTCTCTACTTTAATCACCACCCTTTGAAGGGTTCCTACTGGCCCCACTGTCTTTACAATTATGGAAATAAATATCCCGAAGGCCTCTTAAACTTCTTCTTAGCCTTTTATTTTTATGGTTCATAATAATTTATAAGACTGCATGGAATTGCAGTCGGCCCAAAGGCTTTGAAGATTTGTTCATGCTTTTGTGAAGACCTTACCATTTCATAATGGAAAATGAACCAAATTACTTGTTAATCACCGCCTTCACTTAAGTGCATGGTTGTTTTGTGTTGACTTTTCATCCAACAATTGTACTGCTGGTTTATTCTTGAATATCAAGCTGTAAGGCCATCTACACTCTTGTGTTGTCACATCATTATTTATTAGCCCATGTTCTCTTTGACCTAAAGTAATTAATGATGGTGGGTGAGCAGCTGTCACAGTTACAGCCTATCAACCAGCAGTGGGGTCAGGCCTACAGTGTTTACACTTGAGATAATGTAATTGATTTTGCTACCTCCTTACAGAATCATACTGCAAGATCATTATCTCTTTTGGTACCAAGTAGTGATGGTGCCCATGGAGCCATAACTACAGCTGTGTTTTGTTTCTATTTGCATCTGTATCTGGGAAGTAAAAAGGATTCTTTTTCCGCCTGGTGTTAAATACTAGAGTTCAGAAATCTTTGCAGGGAACATTTAATTACCTCTAGTTATTTAGTGGTAAAAATCAGAGGATTTTAGAGCTTTCTTCTGATCTTAATTTACAACATGATTGGCAAGACCATTAAAGGGAACAGATACTTTCCCTTCCAGATACTACATGCATAAACACTGCCTTCGCCAAAACACAAGAATAATAATATCAACTACAGCTATTACTGTTAAAGTAAATATTAACATTAGGTAATATTTGCTGAATATGTACTATATGCCAGGCACTATACAAAAAGATAAATTGCACGGTCTCATTGACTCCTCACAACAACCTTAGGAGCTGGGTCCTATTGTTACCCCCATTTTTAGGATGGGAAGTTTAGAGAGGGTAGGAAGCTTGTCCAGGGCCACATGGCTGGCAGTGATGGGGCTAGACCTAACACTGGCTGATTTGACTCCAAAATCCAGCTCCTTAACCTGCGAGGGGTAGAACCATGGGTGGCGGGAGGGATGAACACCAGGACAATTTTATTCCTTTATATACTTCTAGAATAAAACAATTCAAAGAGGAACAATAACCAAAAAACCCCTCAACTTTCATTTTGTGAGGATAACTGTGATTTACTTCTTGCTTCCCTTTCTAATGTAAGTTACAAAATTCTGCCCATATTTTTTTCAGTATGTAATGTTTGCTTGCAAAGGGAAATAAATGAAATGGGATTTCTAAACCAAAAATTACATCATAATGTATGAATGTGAAATGAATTATAATTAGATCATTTACAACCAAACAGAATCATGGGGGTTTCTTATCTGCTCATTTTTCATTCTAAATAAATTAATTGGCAAATCTATACTATATAACCTCCCAAAACGTATTATACAGCAATGATTTGTACAGAACTGATTTGATGCTCCCTGAAATGCAAAAATCATAAATGTGTTTTCAAGTACTAAACTCAATCTCTAGAGACATAGTAAGCCTTGCATAAATATTTTTTAAGTTTAGCTGACTTTGAATAAAGTAAATGATATTATCATATTTTACATTCCAGATTATGTATTTTGAGAAAATAATATACAAAAAAAAAGAAAGAAAGAAAGAAAGAAAGAAAGAAAGAAAGAAAGAAAGAAAGAAAGAAAGAAAGAAAACCGCAACTCAATGATTATTTGGATCTTTGAACTTTTTAAAGAGAACATCAGTTCCACAAATATTACTGGAGGGCTGATTATGAAGCTCGGACAGATAACTAAATGTCAGTGATGCAGGAGACCGATCAGATGACCTAGGTTCATTCTTCCCTTATTATCAGTGTAACCCAGCAACTAACAGCTGCCAGGTTTCTCCTCTGTAAAATGCAAACAGGACAGACTTGCTATTACTTACATGTTTCCAAGAGACAGATGTTTAATTTCCAAATACTATCCTCCTCTTGAGCCTCACATCTAATCTAGTCCTGAAACCCCCAGAGCCCAGCAATCTGCCACTTACTCATCCTTCTTTCTTGGTTTCATATCAAAGCCGCCATTTGGCCTAACACTGACTGCTTTTCTCCCAGAAGTGTTGAGACTGGAGATGATGGTGCTAAATAATCCGGACTTCCTGTGTCCACAAAACAGGAATTGGAAACTATGTTCTTTCTCTTTTTTTTTCCCCCTAGCTAAAAACAAAAAAGCACATCTAGAATTACACAAGAAATTTTTAGCATGAAACTCGGTTTTCATAGTTTTCCCTAAATCCTTTGACCTCCTTGCACAGCCTCTGTTCTCTGCCATAAGCTTTCTGAGTCATTTCCTTTGACATGTTCTAGGGTTAAATATTACCCTCTTTACAGTAGTATCAGCTCAGTTGTATCTTTGAATTTAAACAGATATTTCATTTCTAGAGGCAAATACAAGTGTTAAGAGAAACCGATGTCTATTTCAAATATGAATGGATAGGAGTGCCAACTCTGGGCCATGCACTGCAAGCACATTACATGTATCACAATAGTCCTCACGACAATCACATTTAGTATCAAGGACATAGAGCCACAGCAGCTGACAGAGGCTGCACAGTTGTGAGTGGTGGGGCTGGTCTCGCTGCAGGGGCCATCTGGATGGCTCCCTGGCCTCCTCCGCTGGCTCAGCGGGGATCCCTGTCCCCATCACTCTTGCCAGTTCTCCCATGTAGACTTTGTTTATCATTAAAATTCTTTCCAAATAGATAAACAAGATTATACTGTACAGCACAGGGAAATATATACAAGATCTTGCGGTAGCTCACGGCGAAAAAAATGTGACAATGAATATATGTATGTTCATGTATAACTGAAAAATTATGCTCTACACTGGAATTTGACACAACATTGTAAAATGACTGTAACTCAATAAAAAAATTTTTAAAAATTCTTTCCAGCTGTTTAAAACTCTATGATTCCTTTTTTTTCACTTCCTTCCAAAGGAACTGGCAAACAACCTCCATTAGTGTGAACTGAGGCAGCACAGAAAGCATTTTCGGTGATAACCCATGAATTTCACCTATGAAAAGAATGAAGCTGGCAAATGCACATGTGCAAACTCCTCCAGATCTTCTCCAGTGCTCATAAGCTCTCAAATTTTGTCTTTACTGCTGGTAAACATAGCAAAATCTCAGTTTTTTATATAATCCATATAGTTACAAAAAAATGTTTATTGAGGCAGCAGAGTACCATGGCAGGTATGTGATTTTTGAGTCAAACAGCTTTCTGATTCTCCTTAGGCTAAAACAATTTATTTATGGCTCTAACTTAAATTTCAGTTTCCTAATGCGTAAAGTGGATATAATACTATTAAAGTAATGCATTTTAAGAATTAGACTATACAAAGTGAGTGGCTTAGAGCTTGAGCTATAGTAGATGCTGAAATAATGTTAGTTCCTTCTATGCCCTTAGCTACTTTAAGAGCTACAAGTCCTCTGTCCGAAGTCCACATATCAATATCAGAACTCTGTTCCCTCTTGAGTATAGGAATGAGCAGCCAGAGTTGTATTCTGGTGGTGGTCTGACTGTTTCCCACTATAGAGAACACTGTCACAAATGTCTGCAAACAAAATGGATTAAGCTAATGAAGGTGCATATTTCCCACTACAAACATGGAATTGCTGAATAAATTGTAATCATTTTTAGAAAATACTTAATCAAGGATAAAAACAGAGGCAGCAGCAACAAAAATAACAATGAAGGAAAGCTTTCAGTTCTAAAAGTAAAGAAACAAATTAAAATTACATGGGTACACTGGAAGTGAAGCTGAAGTGATCCAAAGGGTTCTGATCATGGATAAAGGGTCTGTGATTATTTGCTGTCCCCAGGTGAGTGTTAGAAGACATGATCCCAGGACTGTGGGAGGCAGGGGCCTAGATGTAAGACTCCTACAAAAACAGAGAGCCTCAAAGAACTGCACTATCTATTTAAAAAAGACTAGAAGTATGCCCAGTAGCTCTGGAAAGAAATTGCATGAAATTGTGGAAACTACAAAATTAGAAACTTTATATACAAATTATCCAGGATCACAGCATCCAGCTTTCAGTAATGGAGGTCTAGCTCCCATTAGGTCAGCTATCTCACAGAAGATGAGTATGAATTCTGGACAAAGTATAGAAAATAACTGACTGAAGAATAACCAAAAGTAAGCAGAAACTGGAAAGAAATCAATATTTGGAAGAAAGGAATGGAGCTGTTTTTGTCCAATGGCACACCCAGTCCATGCCAAGTGGGGTAACTAAAACTCAGACAGAAAATCCATAATTGTACTGACATAGAGAACCAGGAAAGAGGTCTAATAGCAATTATAACAGCTTAAAAATAAATTGGGAAATTCTGAAAAAGAGAGAGCCACACAGGAGGAGTGCCAAGTTCTGCACAGGCCAACCCTGGAACCATACAGGCATGAGGTACACTCCAAAGAAACTCAGATAGTACTAAAATGACTTCAACAGAGATTTCTGCAGCTGCGCACTGCAGGAAATACAGAGTTTGAACTATGACTCCAGTCAAGTTAACTGCCTGCTAAAAACAAACAAATAAATAAACTCTTGAAAAGAACATAACTGAATCCAGAGTCCCTATAATATATCAGTTGTAATATCATCTAAACCTTTTTGACCTGGAGAAACAGGAAAACATGACCCATTCTGAAGAGAAAAGGCCACCAATGGAGGCCCATCCTGAGATGTAGAAATTAACAGACAAGGATTTTAAGGCAAATATTATAACCTGCTCAAGGAGGCACAGGAAAATATGTTTTTGATGAATGAACAAGTAGAAAATCTCAGCAGTGAAAAAGGACAATTCACTGCATGGGCTTAATATCAAAATGGCAATGACAGAAAGAGATGGTGAACTTGAATACAGATCCATAGAAATTATACAATGCGAAGAAGAGAGGAAGAAAAATTTCTAAAAAATGAACAGAACCTCAGTGACCTGTGTGATAATATCAAAAGACCTAACATTAATGTAATTTGAGTCCCAGGAGGACAGGCTAGAGAGAAAATGAGATAGAAAAAAAGAAGTTTGAAAAAGAGTTTGAAATAATCGCTAAAAAATTTATTAAATTTAGTGAAAGAAATAAATTTACAGATTGAAGTTTGGTGAATCCCAAGCAGGAATAAATACAAAGAAAATCACACCCAAGCACATTAACATCAAGCTGCTGAAGTATAAAGAAAGAAAATATTTACAGCAGCCTGAGAAAAATGTCTTACTAACATTCCAGAGTATCAAAGTAATTACCATTAGACCCTCGTCAGCAACAAACAAATGCCATAAGACAGTGAAATAAAATCTTGAAAGTCAATAAATATGGAGCTGAGTAGATAAATACATGTTGTTTTCCCCAAACTAATCTACTAATTCAAATTTCAAAGAGCTTCTCACAGAACTTGACAATATGATCCTAAATTCACAACAGAAAATAACTAAGAATAAACAGATAACTCTTGTCCAAGCAGATATCAAGAATATTACAAAGTTGAAGAAATTAAAATAGTACAGTATTGGCATAGAAATAGAGAAAAACAACGAAACAGAGATCTGAAAACAAACCTATGTCTGAATGGGTTCTTGGTATTCGACAAAAGTAGCATGAAAAAATGTTAGTGAAGAAAGAATGAATTCTTCAATAAACAATGCTGAAACTATTGGAAATTCATAAAGAAATATAATTGGAAATTTATGAAGAAATATAAAATAAAATTAGTTCCCTAACTCATGGTTTCCATAAGAATTTCCATGTGGATTAAAGTCCTAAAACAAAAAGTATAACAAAAATGTAACCTTTGTAATAAATATAGAATGTCTTTATGACCTCAGCATCAGGACAGACTCTTAACAAGACATAAAAATCACAAACTATAAAGAAAAAGTAAAAAATTCAATTACACTAAAATTAAAACTTGCAAGGCAAGTGGCAAAATTAAATGACAAACCTAGACTTGGAGAAGACATACATAGAATATGTAAAGAACTCCTATATAAACAGAAAAAGAAGATCCAAAATCCAATAAGAAATAGGCCTGGGGTTAAAAAAATATATATATATATGCAATTTACAAAAGATGAGTTTTGAATTTCCAGTAAACCTTTAATATTCTCAACCTTTCCAGTAATCAGGAACATAATATTAAAACAACAATAAGATACTTTTTCAAATCCATTGGATTAGTAAAATTTTTGCAAGCCTGAAATTAAAATGTACTGGTGAGGTAATACCAATACTTCTCATTCACTGCTTGGTAGAAGTGCGGATTGAAATTACCTTTTGGAAAGCAACTCTTGGGCATGTATCTGGAGGGAACTCTAATTTGAAAAGATACAAGCACCCCACTGTTCAAAGCAGCACTATTCACTAAGCAGCCAAGACATAGAAACAGCCTAAATGTCCATCAACAGATGATTGGATAAAGAAACTGTGATATATTTTTACAATGGAATACTACTCAGCCATAAAAAGAAAAATAATGCCATTTGCAGCAACAAGGAATGACCTGGAGATTATCATTCCAAGTAAAGTAAGCCAGAAAGAGAAAGAAAAATACCATATATCACTTATATGTGGAATCAAAAAAAAAAAAAGACACAAATGAACTTACTTACAAAACACAAAACAGACTCACAGACATAAAAAACAAACTTTTGGTTACCAGGGGGAAAGGGGGTGGGAAGGGATAAACTGGAAGTTTGAGATTTGCAAATACTAACTACTACATATAAACTAGATAAACAACAAGTTTCTACTGTATAGCACAGGGAACTATATTCAATATCTTGCAGTAATTTATAATGAAAAAGAATATAAAAAGGAATATATGTATGTATATGTGTGACTAAAACATACTGTACACTAGAAATAGATAACAATATTGTTAACTGACTATACTTCAATAAAAATTAATTTAAAAATATATGTAAGTACAAATAATAATTATTAAAATTGTAACTCACATATAGTCTTTTTCTCATTTTAACACATTCTCCTAGACTTGATCTCACTTGAGCTTCAGCATACCCTAGAAAGGAGGTATTCCTGTCATCTCCACACCAGAGGTGAGTAAACGGAGGCTCCAAGAGAACGAGGCCCAGGGCCCAGCCATGCGGCTGTGCTGTGCAGTGGGCCGGGGCTCAAACATGAGTCCCAGGGAAATGGCAGAGAACAGATATTTCAGACTGAAAACGGATATGGTGGAGACTTCCTATTAGGGAAACATGGCCCAGCTAACACCTGGATTCCAGCTGACAGGCAGCTTAGTGGTGTCGTATGACTGCCTGAAGAGTCTTGAGTTTGAATCTTCATTCCCCCACCTATTAGCTGTGTAAACTGACAGGAGTAACTTATTCTTTCTGTGCTTCAATTTCCCAACCCATAAAATGGGGAGAGTGGTAATGCCCATTTCATTGAACTGTTGTGAGGGTTAAATCAGTCAACATAGAAAATGCTAAAAACATGTGACAATGAATATATATATGTTCATGTATAACTGAAAAATTGTGCTCTACACTGGAATTTGACACAACATTGAAAAATGATTATAAATCAATAAAAAAATGTTAAAAAAAAAGAAAGAAAATGCTAAAAATAACAATCTGGGCTAAAGTCGTGCTATGCACATGTTAGCTGCTGTTTATTACAAACTGGCCTTCTTAGTTTTTTAAAGTAAAACAAGATGAATAATGAAGTCAAGGAGTTCCTCAAGACTCCAAGAAATAATACTGTGAGTCCACTGCCTTATTTAAATTCTACTGGTAGTAGCAGTTTTCAATAAGCCATTTGGAAAAAGAGTATTTTCGGATTTCTTCAGCAGAATATATAAAATCTCCCTCTGTTCCAATGGACAACTTTCCTAGATTTGTTCCTTTTACACTTCTTGATTTAAGAGCCGTATGTTTCTCCCTAAACCTAATCTTAACAAATATTATGCTACTCACAGAAGTATTTATATTATAAACTTACCATTCCTTATTACATAGTTTCACTCACAAAGCATTTATAGGAAATTCTTAGCAACCTTGTAATATATCACAGTACTACAGAAAATGACAGCCAATCATCTGCATGTTATTTCAAGATTTCACACTCATTAGTTCATCCTTTTAACACCATGACCAATAGTCACTCCTACATAGGTATGTGGCTGGAAAGGATACCTGTGAAGATGCTGTTCCTTGACTCAAAAACATACAAAGTTGGGCCCCTCAAGTCTCCTCACCCCCTTCACCTACACAAGCCACAGTTCAAGCTCACTATTATAAGCATTCAAGGCACTTTCTGATCTGGCCTCAAAATGCCTTTACAGCCCAGCCTTCTACTTCATCCAGTTTCATTCATTCACTCCTGTCTGGTCCTAGGGATTAAGCCTTCATCTAATCAGTCCTCTGGACCCAACTGCAGATTTACAGGAAACGCGGAGGGCAGAGGGAAACGCTAAGCTGTACCATGAGGATGCAACCAGCAAGCCCAGATTGCGGGCTACTCTGCAAGTCAAAGAGCTGGGGTTCTTCAACAGAAAATTTATAAGGAAGAGGATACAAGAGATACTGCAGGTTAAAGGTGGCTCAAAATTCATATCAAACAGGAAAATGATATAGCAGTTATGATTAAACTTGACTGTCTAGGGATGACGCTCAGGTGATGAAACAATGAAGAAACACAAGGGTAGTGATTGCTTTGGAGATCAGGGGGTTGGCACTGAGATGGGGCATCTGGAACTGGCTTCTGGCGTGCCTGGCATAGGTCTGTTTGTTGACCTGAGTAGTGGTCACAAGGGTGTTTGAGTTACAATTATGCACTAAGCTATACCTTTGGCCTTGGTCCTTCCCCAACCCATGCATCTTCTTCTGTCATTTAAATACTCCCCTCCTCCACTCCTCTGCCTGATGAGACCTTCCACATTGCATTTTACTGAAACTCTCTTGGCTCTCCCCACCCATCCTTGGAAGACAGAGGTAGCAACTCCCTTGACTAAGTTTCCTAGCACTGGGTTTCTCAGTCTTTGACGACCCTTGTATCTCAGAGCTTTAAGGCACGCCTTATCTCTTCTGCGATATTGTAAATGCTCGTGGACAGGAAGCTGTGTCATCCCCACAGATGTACACAGGAAGCACTCACAACTTTTTGCTGAGTAAAAAGTGCTAATGAATTGAAAGTTAGGTGAGAGCTTTGAATCCACTGGGTATATCCTGTCACAAGATCCCCATCTTCAGCCTCCAATCTATCCTTACTCACTCTTTTGGCTTATCTGCAGCCAATATACAGACCCTGAGTGCCCACCTGGGTTAAGAACATGGGCTCTTAATCCTGGCTCTGCCACTTAGTCGTCTTGTAACTAGTAACCTCTTGCTTTACTTCTATTACTTCTCTCTGAGCCTCAGTTTTCTCATCTGTAAAACAGAGCTAATCTTACCTAATAGGATGGTAGAATATTGCATATAAGGTAGTTAACCCAGTACCTGACACAAAGTAACAACTTACTACATAGTCAATATTATAAATATTACTGTTACTATTAGTGTCATTAATAGGAAAGGTATGTTAATCATTAAGTACTGGTAGTGTGGCCAAGTGAAGTAAAAACATGAAACCTAGAAACAGACATGTTTACTCAAACTCAAACTGTGAGAATTAGAAAACTCAGAGTATTTATCATTCCTTTGGTCTCCGTATTACAAATCCAGGATTTTTTTTTTCTGAAGCAACGTTATCTGATTGCATCTCTTTCACTCTTACTGAACTGTGAGCTCCTTGGGAGCCCAAAATGACAATGTATTGAACTTGTGTCCAGTCTCTCCAGTCACAGCCCATGGCTAGCCACTCTATGTGACCACAGCCCTCATTCCCCTCTGGGCCTGGATTTGGCCCCCTAATTCTGACCTTTGCACTTTGGGGGCTTTAAGCTTCTTGCCATCTCTGAAAGGAATCAAGTCTGGTCTGTCTCATTTCCTTAGCATCTGACGAAAAGAAATGAATTAAATGAAGAAAGTGAATTGCACCATCAATGGGCACTAATTTACTCTGAGTGTGTGTGTGTGTGTGTGTGTGTGTGTATCTGAGCAAAAACAGAAGCTAACGCAACCCAATTCAATAACCCTGTATGACGCATGTACTTGTTGGCAGACACTAGGTAAGAATTGAGGATACAATCTTTAGTCTGATGAATCCAGGTCAGTGACATCCAGTACACATGAGGATCTAGGTAATCATTTGGTTCCACCTCCTTTCATGCACTGAGAAGACAGAGCCCAGGGTCACACAGAGAGAGCAGAGTGAAATTGGAACTCAGGCCTTTTTCACGTCCTGCGTGCTCCCACAAGTCTGTTTCAAGGGCAGAGTCTTTCCAGGTAATGTAGCTCTGAACCACGACAAAATGTGTAAGGAGTACGACCGGACGGGCTGGCTAAACCACTGTTGTCTCAGCAGCAGGCGGATCCTGATCAGTACGTGTGGACCGGCTGCCAGCCTCACTGGGGAAGAGCTGGTTTAATCCTCACTCAGGACACTGCTGCTCCCATGAGTGTCACTAAGAAACAGAGCTAGTCTACTGACACCTGACTCTGTGACATCCCTGAAGGCCAGAAGCACCTGGATAGCCTCAGCGCTACCAAGAAATAGCAGACTGAAAGACAGACAGGCTGCCAGAGTTTGGTGAACTAGAGAGAGGCAGTGTGTGCCAGCCAGACTGGCCACCTGGCTTTCTAGGCGTGCTCTGTGCAGGTTTCTCAGGCGGCTGGGGATGATGTGACTCATTGGTGGGTATTTACTGAGCAGCCAGTGTGCTGAGCCCCATGACAGGCGCTGGGGACACAAAATGATCTCACATAATTTACCTGACTGTGAAAAGAGGGGAGGAGCACTCTCATTACTCCTGCCTCACTCTGTGTATTTTGCCTCCTCCCCCAACAAAAGCCCAGAAGAGCGACCCTCGTCCCACCTCTCCTCCCGCCCACCTGTTCTTCTTTCCAACGCTCCATTAATCAACCCCTTTATTAACCTCCCTTGCTCCCATGGCTTTTTCCTGTTACCACTTAAAACAGTCTCAAGCATCTCAATTACATGTATGTTCCCCTCAACTTCTCACTTCTCTCTCACTGTGACTAGTCAAGCTTTTGAAGGATTTATGTTTCCCCACTCAGCTGGACGGAACCAAATGTGCTCCATGCTCTCCAAATGCTCAGCCTTCCAACAGGCAGCTCCCTCGGTGGCTTTGCCTTCCTCCAATTTCCTTCTTTGCTTGATTAACTCCTGTCATTCATTCTGAACTGCCCCCTGGTGCCACCTCCTCCGGGAAGCCTCCCCTGACTTCACAGGCCTTTTCTCGGTGCTTCTACAGCATCTAGGTGAGTCCACTGACAACATTCTTTCCCACTTGACCCCTGTCTCCTCTAGAAGACTCTCAGTTCTCTGAAGAGAGAGGCCATCTCAAGATTCTCACTTCCTAGTGTCTACTGGGCTCTCAGTAACTGTTTGTGGACCAAATGAGGAATGAATAATATGAATAACATTCAGAATAGCTCTTTGTACGGGCAAAACAGAGAACAACACGTGCAGATTACAAAGCATTTTTCACATATACATCTTATTTGACTTTCCTAACCCTTCAGGGCAAATGGTATTATTTTTAACCCTCTTTTCAGCTGAAGAAGAAATGATCCAAAATGATTAAGAGGTCTGATCATTAAGTGAGGGTCATACTGTGTAAGTGGTAGGTCTGAGAGTCAAATTATGACCCCTGAACTTCTATTCTCCAATTTCTCCCTTCCCTATGAGCAACCATCTTCATATTCAGGTGTGCACAAGACTCTGTAAACTTTCCACATCGAAACCCGATATCTAGATGAAAACGAGCCTGCTTGCCTTGTGCCTAACCAAACTACTTACTAGAAGGAGCAGGAATGAATCCTGCTTAATTTTAGCCGAAGAAGTAAATCTAGAAAAGGAAATAAAACAGCCAGAGTAACAGAGATAACACTTCCATCTCCCTTCGATGGGAGTGAATGAACATAAATGATTTAAGCATCATATCCTTTCACCAAACCTCAAAACATCTCAGATTTAGGGCTCGTGATGAAATGGCTCGAGATCTGCCCCGTGATACACTCTTTGCTATGGTCAGGAAATCCTCATTCTACCTGGTGGGACAGCAGGGAAGGCAGCTTTTATCCAAGAATATCCTTGATGCTTAGCAATACTCCCACAAGCTGTTAACACTCCCTCTGCCCCTTTGAGGCCTCACAGCCCTGTTCGTGCAGCCGAGAGAACAAGATCTATCACTTTGACTCCTCTCTCACTGGAAACCTCTGCTCACTTGTCCCACTATCCTGTTATGGTCTTCTGGAAAAACCTAACCCAGGCCAATCCAACTGTCTGCCTCCTTGGCCCCCACCCCGGGGTTTCTAAACATGCGTGCAGAGAAAGCATCCAACTGCAGGGGCTGGTGTCTATGGAACCCAACCTCAGCCGGGCATACCCTGTGCTCTCTCTCGCCCTCTTCTCAAGGTCAACCTCTTAAGAAAGTTGTCTACGTGCTCCTCATATTTCATCACTCTTCCCTCAGTCTTCAACCCACTGTAATTGGCTTCCACCTCCACACTCAACCAGCTTTCACCGAAGTTCATAACCACCTGCATGTTGTGCAATCCAAAGGGCTCCTCCCCTTAGCCTTTCTGCTGCTTAACCCTCGACTCCCTTCTTCATCAGAGTCTCTTCTCTTGGCTTGGACATTCCCATGCTCGTCTAGCTGTCCTCCTCTCTCTCTGGCCACTGAGATGGAATTTTTTTTGAGACTGTTCTTCTGCTCAGCTCTTCAGGGTCCTAGGGTCTTTCTTTCCCACTCTACCACCTCTCACACCTCTCAGGGTGATCTCATTCATTCTGATGGTTACAGGACAGGTTGATGTTTCCCTTCCTGGGTGTTTCTATGGCTCCCGGGTGATACCACTGTTGGGTACTTTCCTTTCCACTTGCCCTCTGTCTCCCCTGGAGGACTGGGGCCATCTCTGTATTCCCAGTCACCACTCCCAGTAACTGTTTCCAGCCTTGTTCTACTTCCTAAACTTCAGATCTATATACCCAACCACCTATGAATTTCCCCACTGGGTGAACTTAATATGTTTAAAATAGACTTTACCATCTTCCAAATCCCCAAACATTTCCTGTTCCTAAGTTTCCATCCTGAATGAATTGGGAACATGACCTACCCAGCTGCATGAATTGCATCCTGGAACTCAGCCTCAGCAATTCTTTTCCCTGACTCTCTATATCCAAGCCATCAGTAAATCCTGCCAAAGTCTAAATATCTTGATAACCATGGCAGGTTTGCGGAAATGAGGGGAGGGGGGGAAAGGTGCAGTGTAGCTGGGCATAGAGTTAAGGACAGGTGATACTAAGGCATTAATCTCAAATTCCCCACCCATCATCCCTCACTCCCCACTCTTGATGCTGGAGCCCTGGAGCTACAAAGCATTGTATAATAATAATTTGGGGCTGCCAAAAATAGGATTTTGTAGGATAAGTAACATTACTTTCATTTTTTTAATTACAGCTAACCAACAATGGTAAAAGAAACTGGGCTTAAGTGACTGGCTCTGCTCTCCTTACAGAGTTACTGCAGGGAACAGTGATTTCCAGATGAGTCCCAGGTGTGGAAAGTGAAGCCGTCGTGGAAACATCAGTCTTCAGTTCTGCCACCACATTTGAGAAACAATGCAATATTTAAGGTAAACAGGCTAAACTGGACGTGTGTGGTGGGTGAGGGCTGAAGGAAGGGAGGACAGAAGGAGTGATGAGAAACAGGCCAGGCCTAATGACGCTCGGGCATAGCTGACAGATTATCAACTCATTACTAAAACAGCACTAATACAAAGTTAATTAAAAGCCACAAAGTAAGCAGGAAGTGCCTTAAGTTGGCAGTTTCTAAGAGTTCCTTGTCAGGGTCCCTGTATCTTCCCCCAAACTATAAGCAGTAACCAATATCATTAGAGGAATGGTAATATGGAAGGGCTTGGGCATACACAGTAGAAAGAGAAAAGAAAAATGTACTGGCAAAAATCTACAAAGACAACTCTGAATATACTAAAAACTTTCGAATTGCACACTTTAAGTGGGTGAAATTTACAGTTTACGAATTATATCCCAATGAAGCTATTTATTAAAAAATCTGCCAAGACATACGCATAGTAAGCAGAGTTGTACAGATCAATTAACATAAACAATACTCGAAGAGTAGCAGGTAATCTTCCTTGATCCTATAGAGGAATAACCAGCAGCAAAAATCATTTTTATACGTCTTATAACGAAAATAGACAAACTGCTACTTATAACCAAAAGACAAGAGGAAAAGGCATTGTCAAGACATTTACAGAAAGCAATCTGTCAACGCCCACACTGGCTATTACTTTAATTCCACTTTTCACTATTGGAAGACTCTGCTTACTGAGGTTACTATGTTTTCACAAACACAACAGTCACGCTGGGGAGTTTCTGTCAAACTAGTATCTTTTTAAGAAATTACGAAAGTATGTATCACAAAAAGAACTATTACGGGCTCAGAAAAAGCATGTAAATCTCAATGCCTAGAGAAACAATCAGATGAAGAAAAGGCAAATTCTGAGTCAGTGATCATTTCCTTTTCAAGACAGGGTTCGAAAGAAGGTACAAAAGATAGATGACAGGTAGAAACACTCAGCTCCTCATAGGCACACATGGGTTTGTACCTGGTACTCGTTGGAAAAGAGGCAGGGTACAAATTTTTCTTAGACTCTATTTGAAAAGCAAGTTAGTTCACGTAAAGACAGAGTTCTTTTTAAATCACTTTAAAAGGTAGATACCAAAGTAGAAGGCAGGTGTATGCTCAGAATATGATCCACTGGAATGGAAATTAACTATGCCTATCCTTTGATCTCATGCAGTTTCAGCTGACCAAGCAAAACAGTTCAGCCAATACAAAGCAAAACAGAAACCTATCCTTCAATTTCTGTCCTCGGAGTTACCTCGCTCAAACCCAAGGAACCAAACGTAACTCACTTTCAGTTTTAAGTTAGAACATGTTGAATCCACAGTGACTCAGCAGATGGGTTTCACTTAAAGTCACCTGAAACCAAGTTTCCTTTACTGTGACTTTCCAACAGAAGAAACAGACAAGGACAGAATTAGGCAGGAAGAGCACTGGTCTCGGAGTCAAAATTTTAGATGTAATCTCGACTCCAAGGACTCCCAGGTAAACCAATTCAATCTCTTTTGAAATTAGAGTTTCCTTTGAATTCTTACATGCCTGCATGCCAAGCACACAATAGGTGTTCAATAAATGCTTTCTGAATTATTACTACTAATAGCCAACATTTACCAAGCACTTAGTAAGTCCTTTATATGCATTATATCATGTAATACTTATGATAACCCTACAAAGTAGGTTTTCGTATTATCTGCATGTCACAAATTCAGAAACTGAGGTTTAGAGAGATTAGTAATGTGCCCATGTGACTCAACTGCTGAGTAGCAGAGAGGACGGCAGGGCCCAAGGTTCTTAATCAAAGTGAACTTGAGCCTGCTGCCCCTCTGAGCACAACGGGGCACCGGCCAAAATAATCAGAGTCCTCAATGAACATATGAGGCTCCTCCAATTTAACGTTGGTTTTATTGCTTGCTTTTTCCCACCACCTGTCTTCCTGGGAGCACTGGCAATAAAAACCTTGGGATCCTTGTTATTCAAAATGTGGTCCGGGGACCTGGAACATAGATAGGTGTCACCTTGAAACTTGGAAATGTAGACTCTTGGTCATAGTCCAGAAACAGAATCTGCACTTTAATGAGATACCCAGGTGATTCATAGGGACCTCAGTTGGAAAGGCACTGGTTTAGACTAGCTCCAAAATGACGCTCTTTACGACAGGAGGAAAGAAGTTCTGAGAAGGAACATACAACAGAAATGTTATAGTCGGTAAGAACAAAGCCAGCTTGCTACGGCTGTGTCAGGACCGCAATTCACCTACGTAACAGCACACAAATATTTATGAAGAACCTATAAAGCCCAGGGAATTGATGATAGAGGTAACAGCTGAATCTGCAGGGAGTGTGTCTACAGTTCCACACCCTTCTAAAATCCCCAAACCAGTGTTTTTAGAACCATGTATCATGCAGCAAATAAAAATACATTAAGTTTTTAGCAAATACTAAATCGCTCATCAGGCAAAGAGTAGAGCTGTGCTGCGAACTGATGAAACTTAAGATTCGTATGATACTACCACCTTCGTTCACAGCCTGGGAGTCACCTCTTAACAAGGGAGCTTTATCCTTTTGAATACTGACACACTTTTTGAGCACAATACACACGTGAGTCAACATAAATTTAAGTTTAAACTTGATTTAAATTGGAGCTATTTCAATGTGGTTTATGGTTTCCTTTTTAAATGACACACCTACATTTTTAGACAGAAAGTCGTCCATATTTTTAGCCAAGAAGTACAGGACAGTAACCGTCCTCTCACAAGAGATGTGAGTTATGTTGGCCTCAGAGTCAGAATCTCAAGAACCATCTGAAGGAGTTAGCTTTCACTCACTATTTCTTACCTGTTTAAAAAGAGTTCTAAAAAGTCAACCCCACACGTAAAAGCCATGCACATGACTAAAAGTTGTCTTAGTAGGAGATGAGGTGTAGAGCTGACTTTTTTCTTTATTCCCACTTTTAAAATAAAAAATAAAACACATTTATTGCCTAGTCACAATTCTATACTTTCCAGAGCTAAAACAATGCATTGCATGTAGGTGGAAATTCATTCTCCACTTCAGTTCTATCCTTTTGGTCATTTGAAATCTACTAGGCAGGTTCTTCTCCTTAACAGCCTTCAACTGTATATTCCTGGCACTTTCCACTTCCTCCCTGCCTCCATCTAGGGAGAAGTAGAACAATGAGAATGGATTTCTTGCTAATTAATCATCCAGATATCTCCTAGAAGGGTTTGCTTTCACCACAATGGATCATAAAAAAAGAACTGCTTTTAATTTCCAACCCATTTACTCCATTACAGTCATGAATCGTCCTCTGGATTCAAAGATTTTCACCAAATAGCCCAGGGTTTTACCATAAAGGAAAAGGAAGACTTGGGCATGCTCACAGTAAGGGGCAAGCAGGAAGCCGAGCAAAGTTTAGGGCAGTTGAGGCCCCTGAGGATTCTGACTCAGAGTTGAGGCCAGAGGCCACAGAAACAGGGAGGCACATATTAACTACAAACAAGCACTGAAGGGGGAACACACAGGCCTGAGTCAGACTATGATGGGGGATTCGGGGGCCTGAGGAGTCCCGGGAGAGAATCAAATAAACTGGAGTTTCCCACAATGGACCCAATGCCCAATGCTACTAATGGACTGTATTAAAAACCAGCCACAGTTGTGCTAAATCGGCCTCAATGCTGGTGGCATTGTTAATGAAGACACCACTTCCAGACATAATTTAGCAATATGTTTGTACAGTCACAAGAGACTTATACTCTTTGATATGGTAACCATGCTCGACAAACATGGAGAAAGGGACACCCAGAAAGTAGGTCACTGCCAGGAACAAATGCAGATGTCGGCATTTAGGTTTAAACACACTCACAAGTACAGGCTGGAATGGCCTGGACTGGCAGCTGTCTTGTGCAAAAGCCCTGGGGATTTGGGATGAACCTACCTTACTTCAGGTGTCTTATAGGGAGCAGCAAGAACGGCGGGAGCTGCAGTCGGCAGACTTGGGCCTGAATCCGGCTCTCCCTTCTACAGCCTGTCGCAAGTCCCCCAGCTCCCTTAAGCTTGGTCTCCTCACCTACAGAATGAAGATACCCCATTTCCTTGATTCTAAGATGTGCTTTCTGTCTCCCTTCCCCCAACACACAGTTTAACTTCTCTGAAACTGGCATGACTATTGTATTTCATGTTTGCATTTAATGGGATGGCATCTTCCTTCCTCTGTTTCTCCCTGAGAAGCTGAAATTTAATTGATGGTGTATCTTGTCATTAACAGTGTCTTAGAATCAAGGAAATACAGTAGTAGTGCTGGCCTCAGGATTGCTGTGAGGATTAAATGACATAACATATATAAGGCAATTTGGCAGACTACCTTGAAAATAGTAATAGTTTCCCCCCAAAATGACACATGTTAACATTATTTTTAAAAAGCCAATGCACTCTTAGGCTACAATTATCTGAAGAGCAGTACCCAGAGAAGCAGCCAATCACCCCGCCTGCTAGTCAGTCTACACTTGGGGGACTGTATTCAGTCTGAGGACCACGGAACGACAGAGGCAAAGCATGGATACTCAGAGAATAGGGACCGGGTTAGAGAAGCCTGCAAAACATGATATTATGAGGAATAGTTAAAACAATCTGGAGTTTTTAGGCTGAACAAACATGAGAAGCATTTTAAACATATCAAGACCTGTGGATGATTCCTCTGTGGTTCTAGGGGTCGGAGCTAGAACACAGGGATGGACATTCTGGAGAGGCCCACGTCACATCGGCATAAAGGAGAACTTTCTGATACTGGGAGCTCTCCGGGAGTGAAAGAGCCCTGGTGAGCGGAAAGCTTCCTAAAACAGGACGTGCTCCATGCGCACCTGGATGGGGCCATGTCAGCGCTCTCCTGCTTGGTGTCAGAGGCTGAACCCTGTGTCCACTTCAACTTTAGAATGCCATGCCTGACTGTCCCTCCTCCAAACTCAGACCAGGCCTCTGGGGACCACCTGGAGCAGAAGTGGCCCTGAGGCCTCCACCAGCATGGGCTCCGCTGTCCAGGGAAAAGCTAGCACAAAACTGGCAAAAAGTAAAGGGAGGAGGAGGACTCACTGGGTGCCCGGTATGGTAGCAGCTCACGTGGGAGGCAAAGACACAGTCTGGATGCAGAAGACTGGTAGATTCGAACTCAGCGGGCAAGAAGCAGTGCGTCCTGAGACTCTAAGATAACACTGCCAGCCCTGACCTACTCCATGTAGAATGTTCTAGTTGGGCCCTAACGAATCCATTTAAGATGCAGACCAGTTTTCTGAATTACAGCAAACCCTTGGTGAGATCCACACTCTTTCCTTCAGCTCTTGGCCAGCTCCCTTCTTGACCCAATTACACACTTTTTTTTTAACCCTCTATCCATGCTTTAGTGAAAAACGTCTATCCATACCCTGTGAGAAACTGCTAAGATCTCAGATTAAAAAGAAGTGTAACTTTGGACTGTATCTTCTTATCAACATGTATTTGAACACTGGGTACTAAGCTTACTGTGAACTTTGTGATTCAACTACATTGTCAGTGTTATAATCATTTTTATCTAAATCTCTCTGAGCAAAGGTACCTTGCTTACATCAGGCAACTAGTGGATACTTCTGCCAAGTGAAAATGAATGGCACAGTAACCGACTGAAGGACCTCACAGCCTTACTCCCCCGATGATGCTACTTTTGGCCCAAGAGAAGCCACAAGCTATGGCTTTCTGGCCATCTGCTCAGCTCTCAAAGTTTACCTACACATCTTTTGTTAAAGATATTTCTTATAAGTGATACCTCTGTAAACCCAGATGTAGTTAGGAATCCACATGACATAAGATCAAAATTCTCTCTTCCATGGTGTTGAGCAACTACCACATGTCAGGTGCTGGGATGGAGTGGAGGAGCACAAAGGTCAACAGCTCACAGTCCAGGCCTGGAGACAGGCTTTTAGCAGCTAATTCTCAGAGCATGAAGAGAAGGGCAGTAGGAGCCCAGAGCAGGAAGTGCTCAGCCTAGGGCATGGGGAAGGCTACTGCTGGGAAGGCACGCTGGAAAGGAATCTTGAAGACCAGACAGGAGCTCACTGAGCAAATTCAAAAGGAAAGCATAGTCAAAGGAAAAGGAACAGCTACAGTGTGTGGGGCTGTGTAACCTAAAGAATAAAAATATCCTTGCTTGTCTGAGCAAGAGAGCGAGGCAGCGCTGTTATAATTGTTTTTAGATATCTGGCGGACTATCTGATTAGATATTTGCTTCTCCAAGTAAAAGGTACTATGAGAATTAGAAAGGGGGCAGGTACCTACAAGAATGTACATTTCAGTTTAATACATACAAGAACATCCTGAAAAAAAAAAAAAGAACTAGTAACAAAGAAACTGGCTGTCTGGAGTAGACAATTTATAATTTTATAGTTTTGGAGTCAACTCAGGTTCTAATCCCAGCTTAGACATGGTAAATAGTGGCCACGCATGCTGTGAGATGGGGACTCCCCATCACACTGTGAGCTCCAGCACCACACCGAGGTGCCATCTCTGCCTATGTCTCACGTGCGGGGTTTGAAGGTGAACTAGAGACCACCAAGGTCCCTCCTAGGCCCTAACCTGGGGCTCTCATTTGATTGTCTCTGCCCACTTCTGATCTGGCAATATTCCCTCAGCTCACTAGGAAAGACACTAAGGGAATGTCCATTGAAAACCTTCTATACAGATGTTAGCTCTCACTGCTGTTGTCATTGCTACTTTCTCTGATACTAACTTTCCATTCATTTCATCATCCCTGGTTGTGTTTTATTCCTGTGAGTGTGTGTGTAAGGGTATACAAATATTCCTGCAAGCCAACTCAAATCCTTAGTAGGATATAAACGAAGCCAGGAAAAATAAAATAAAATAACCTTCTACAGTTTATTATAAATGACACTCATGACAACAATAGGTCACATTCACTTAACACTCATTATGCATCAGGCACTGTGGGAGGCCTTGTATATACATTATTTCATTTAATACAAGAACCCAAAAAGTTAAACACTATATCATAATCCCCATTTTATAGATAAGGAAATTGAGTCTCAGAGAAGTCAAGTAACTCACTGAAGGCCCCAACTAACTAGCGGTCTAAACTAAAATTTTTGCAACATAGCCTACAACAATCTCATATTAATGGATAGGTACTCCCACATATTTTTAAAATTTGAATACTGAATATTTTTTATTTGAATCTTGAATGCGGGGACCCTGGAAAACAAAAATAAGCTGCTTAAGCTATGAAATAGGTGACAACACTGAGCTCATTTGGTCTTAATCTCACATTTCCGGACACTGTTGAGAAGGGTCCACAGAGTAACCAGGTCACGCTCGTCTAAGTGGTCTTTCAGCATCAAATTAAAATTTCCAGCTTTCTCACTCATTGTATGATTCCATTCATGTGAAATGTTCAAAGTGGGCAAATCTAGAGAGATCTACAGACAGCAGAAGAGAGGTTGCCCAGGGCTGGGTGAGGAAAAGAGGGGAGAAAGAGACTGGGTACAAGGTTTCTTTCAGGGGTGAAGAAAATGTCCTAAAATTAGATTATGGTGATGGTTACAGAACTCTGTAAATACACGAAAGGACACTGAATTGTACGCTTTGTAGGGGATAACTATGTGATAGGTAAATTATACGATATCAATAAAGCTGTTACAAAACAGTTCCCCAGGTTCAGTATCGAGTGATCTCTAGTCACTCCACATGGCCTGCGTCTTCCAGAACAAACATGCAAACCAGATGTGCGTTAAGTAAGCCAGCGCCCAAGAACAAAATGTTCAGACAACCATGACGAGACGGCAGACCACTCCTGTGAGGTCGGTAAGCTGTCCTTGGAAGCGTCAGCTTCTTTCTCAAATGTCGTTAGGTAAGTGCGGAATGGTACTGGCTTCTGATTTTTACCAACCCAGGAAAAATGGAAGTATAATTTCATTCCTCATTGCTAAAATGTAAGTGAACAGAATGAAATCTTAAAAATAGCAGCAATAGGGGAATCAGAGGACCTCAAAAGGCCCGAAAAGACTTCAATCAAGTCGACTGGAACCTTGTGGCCGTGGGGACTCAATCGTTCTGCGCTTAGAAAAGGAGGAGGAAGAACGAAGTCAGTTACCCTAATAAGGTTCTCTCCCACCTTCACTATTCCAGTCACACCATATCTGCTAAGGGTTGTGTCAGTACGTTGACTTGTCCCCTTCTAAACAATCAGCCACTGCTCTTCGACCAAGGAAGCATCAACAAGACATCTGGACACACTGGAAATTCATGGAAGTGTCTTTCCTGGACCGAGATTTCAAGTATTCAAGTGAGCCTCCTCCCACATTCCTCATTAAATAAATGACAGTCTTATAATTTGATTAGCTATGGTATCTGACTAAAATTTTAAACCTGGTACATAAAAATCAAAAGGCAGTTTCCTAACATAATGCGTAACTGCCGCAAAATAATTGTTCTCCAAAGTAAAACTTACCCTCTCCTTTATAAAAGCTGATCTTGCCTCAGCTCTAACCTGTCACTCCATCTTCTTAAAGGAAACCTTAAGTTTACAAAATATTTGAGGAAGGGAGAACCATTCTTAGAGCTACCACTGAGATAGATGGCGGGTGATGTTAACTTAGGATACAATCTCGCTATATCTGGTTTTCATTTTTCTCTCTCCAGGAATAGTTTTTATTTGTTTAAATATAAAGGAACCCCATTTTAAATATTAATATGCAGGAAAGTACAAGAAGAAAATTAAAACTTCCAGGAACTCCCAGGTTTAAAACGATCCCAAAGCCCTGTGAACTTAAGGTGACCACCTAGCCTGTCTCCCCAGGCATAACACACACAGAGACAGGCATGTTTAAAACATGGCCAAGTATGTGAGGCACAAATAGTTTGAACTTAAAGATTGTTTTCACTTAAAGATCTAACATCACCATTTCCTCATATTACGTTTCACAGGTAAAACTGTAACAGTTGCATAATGATCCATCATGCAACTTTCTTCCACTACTGTATGTTTTGATTATTTCCAACTTTTCATGATAACAAATAATACTTCAATGAGTATTTTTGAAATTAAAACTTTTACACCCCTACCTGGACAATTCCAATCTTTTGCCCTATTTCTTTTGTAATATTCTCTGTTGGTTTTAGGAAAAGAAAGTGCCTCCCCATCCAAAAGTCAGAATTCTTACTGTATGATTGTTTTTCTTTCTTTCTTTTTTAAAATTTAACTCCTTAACCTATGGACTGTATTTTTATACATTTTTAAAGACTCCAAATGTATCTGTCACATGGTTAAGTTTTGGACAAATCTAGAGTATGTTATTTGTCCAGCATTTTCAAATGCACATTTACATTTTTAAAGGAAATACGTGTCTCATATTCTTGGCTTTCCACTAAGTTTCAGAAAGCCTTCAGGACTAATAAAATAACCAGAGCTTTGATTATCAGCAGGAAATCACAGTGGGCAGGAATGAAGAGGACCCCCATACAGGCCAGATTAAAGCTAATCAATCAGGAGATCAAATTCCCGGCCTTAGTGGTTTTATTACTTTAGCCTTAAAAAGTCTCGAAAGTTCCAAGGTTAGCTTACGTAGTTGAAAGACAGTTTTCATAGCTATGGGCTTATCCTCCATGTGGACTGGTCACCACTGGTCTCATTTACTGACCACGAGCAAGCTCTAAGTCCCACCACTGGTCACTGGTTCTTGTCACTGGTCACCAGCAGAACATGTGGGAAAGCAGAGCACAAGTTCACCCCCCATCCAGTGGAAAAGGCACACAGGACGTGCTTGCTGGTTGACAGTGGGTCAACAGAGGCATCTTTGAGCAGGACGGGCAGCACAGATGTCAGTATGTACGTGGCTGCCTCCCATTCATAATAAAGACTGGATTCTATTTCCCGAGGACATCAGCTTCTCATACCACGTTTTCCCCACCACGGCCTCCCTCCGAGGCACCCCACTATTGCTGCTGACCAGCTGCTGTGACTTGGGACAAGTTAAGCAGCCTTCCTGGGACAGTCCCATCAACTGTAAAATGGGGATAAATAAGGACAGCTGACCTCTTAGGGTTGTTGTGAGGGTTAAACAAGAGACGGAGAGCAGGACTGTGCTTTCTGAGCATCAGTGTTGTTATTCTACTGCCAGAGCCTCTACCACTCCTGCTACGAGTGCTGACACCATCACCCCCAGAAATGCCACGCCAGACTTAAACTGGGTTCTTCAGAAGGAACGAGGGACCGAGGAAGCCTACCGTCAGCTCAGCCCGGGGAGCGGAGTCCGTCCTCAGCCTTCGCAGTCCCTCTGGGAAGTCAGCATTTACCGTCATTACTAAGATAGTGAATTTCTGGGGCGGGTGGTGTCACAACCTCCTTGGTTTTCTGTCCCTACTTTCTGATATGTAAACACAAGACCCATGCACATTGGCACCTTCCACGTGCAGAGTTAAGAACAGGAACCCAGGGAGGGGGTGCTTAGAATGAAAAAGGCAAGGGGTGACATCCATGAATCTGACAACGCCAGAAACTGCAAATAAAGAGCTGGCAGCTCCCAACACATGCACCTCAAAGATGAAGACTGTGGGCAAGAAGGAGAGTGATCCAGGGTGTGGATGGAACTGGCTGATGGGAGAAAATGTATCAAGAGACTCAGCAGTCAGAAAGCCCACTCCTACGTCACAGTTACTCCTAGGTATTCATTTCTTTCCTCTGAGTCCTTTTCTTCTGACTTTCAACCTTTCCAGTGCTTTGGGTGTGAGCCAATTCCTGTTGAAACAGTTTGCCTAAGGATTTGTCTCCAACTTTGAAACTCAGATTCATTTTAAAAGAAAATAAGGATCATATGCTTCTGGAACATCAATTACGTTCATAACCATCCAAGATTTATGGGACATCTAGAGGACTTTGAATGTTAAAAAGAAAGCATGTTGGATAAAAATTAATTGGCTCAAGCTTAACTTAAAATTACATGATATAGAATGGGAAAAATGCTCGCCCGTCTCTACTTGATTTTAGCCAAAAGGCAGAGCTGTAACAAAACTAAACCAGTCTGGCAAGATGAGAACAAGAATTGCAACATGTGTGCCAAACCTAGACTCAGGGGGAAGATTTGCTTAGATCCCAAATCACAGATTTTGACCATACTGTTGTACCATCTTTTTTCCTCATGTCTGAAGGAAACTTGATGTAATGAAATCTAGGTTTTAGGGAGTTTCCCCTCTTATTCCATCCTTTGCCACATTGTTCATTTCTGTTTCTAATCAGCGGTATTTTGTTTTGTTATCATCTGTAGAAGAAAAGGCTGCAAAGCTCTTGGGAACACAGAAACTGAGATCTACCAGACATAAACTAGCCTTACATGAGCTTTTAAAGACTTTTCTCCGTGGCAACTAAGCACAAATGAGTAGTCAACAAGTAAAATGCCTTAACACTGTCCTTTAAAATCATCGAACAGCTACAATCAGACTGACAAAAGTCTTCCTTTAAATTTTTAAGTAATGGCATTTAATAATAATGGCATATATGTGCGGTAATAGCAAATATTAAGCAAATCATAGCAATCACTGCTTTGGGGGGAGTGGGACTTGCTGTTAAGGAAAATATCTGCAGAGGCAGGGTCAGCAACACAGCTAGCTGCACGCCCATGTCTTGGTGGGGATAAAGAGCCACCAGTTTCCCAGTCCTGAGATGGCACGGAGCCGTAACTTCACAACTTCAGCCTCAGCCCAGCTGGGACTGGGAAGCTTTACATTTAGCAAATCACCACAAAGATTTTTTTAAGTACCGATTTCTGTCTCCTCTCCATCTCAATTTTACATTTTTTAAACAGAGGACAACATGAGAGAATAGGCCCTTCCTGAAACACTGTATTTCCCAGGGTGGGGGATAAAAAAAGGAGATTAAAATGACAATAACAGAAGCATACTAGCATATTTTAAAACACTAGTGCTTAACCGGAACTAAAGCATACTTAAAATAACATAAAAGCAAGTCTATTTCATAAAGTGTTGCAAACTTGAAAATACCATCAAGTCGAACCACTCTTTTATAGACCAATTTCATGCCGATTGCTTTGGTGACGAGTGAACAAAGGTAAAAATCACTCTCTGGATGTTTAAGTTAATGAAATTAAGGAAGACACTCCCTTGATATTTCATTCTATTCACTTAATTTCATTTTAATACTATTAGCGATACTTTTATGTCTTACAACACTCCGTGTTGACAGTCATATTTACTGTTAGAGCAATCTCGGATTCTGAGGAATCACTTACAAATAAAAACAGTGACGGCTAAGGAAGGGGTTCAGTCCAGCTCGGTTCACTTGTACACATGCCCACATCAACTGTTATGCAGGTATTTTCTGAGGCATTCTAGAAAAATTCCAGACTTTTCAAAGAGAACATTAAAACGGTATTCTGGTCCCTTGTAACTATAAGAAGTAGGCCCCAGAGAAAACCATGCATCAGGCAAACATGCACAAGTGTGTGAGGGATGACACTGGAGCTGGGTGCAATGCGCTGCTGCCTAATGTTCCAAAAAGCAAAGTCAACTGTGTATAAAATCACAGGCATGCCTAGAAGGTAGACTAGGAAGACACAAAGAATGGAATTCTGAAAAAGGAACTGAAAATACAAACAAGTACAGAACCCCAGACTGCAAATCCAATACATTTATGCCATTTCTTGACTTCCACCTGCACTTAATATTGTCCAACAATGCACACACTAGGAGAACCATAAGCCCCAAACCTCTGTAGGATCAACAAACTCACCTTATTTTCTAAAAGAACACGGCAACAGCATAAATGCTATGCTGTCAAATCATCGCCCCGTGAGGACAGAAAAAACAATCTGACATACGCAGCGGAAAGTTCAAAACGTTATTTACTAACCTGGTGCCCCTGTGAGAGCAGTCTCTTCATCTTGCTTTAAAGAAAGAATCCTTACTATGCAACTAATCTCCAAAGCAGCTGATAGCCGAGAGGAGAAAAAACTGACTACCACAGAAGCCACATACGCGGGGAAAGCAGTCGGTTCCCAAGCCCCGGTTTTGGCTGACTCCCCATAGGCAACTTAAGTCATAGCCAAGCCCACAAAGCACTTTAGCCTCTAAGCTTTAGGAATGCACTTGAAACCACTCCCATATGTTAAATAGACACTAGGCTGCTGTGAGAAATAAAAACCACATACAGAAAGAGCTAAGGCTTCAGGCTTCGTTTTTGTATTTGCTGCCCAAGAAAACTGTAACACCCTCACTTGCTTCTCTCCCCTCAGACACTGTGTTAAAGTGACTCATTCACTCTAAACAAGAGGAATACAGTTTCCCCTCCATTAGGGCCATGAAATGAGTTTTACATTGTTGCCCAAGTTGGTGGTGGTGGTGGAACATACAGCATTACAATTTCACATTGCCTGAGAGGGACACATGGAGCTATTGTTTGAGACACAAAGGCACACACTATCATTACTTCTAGATTTAAAAAATATCATTAAATAAGTGTAAAAACCTCATTTATCACTAAAGCCAAAAAATTAATCTAAGTTCAAGAGGAAAATTTATCAAAGAACCTTCTAACTTCTGATTCTGACTTAATATCTATAAGCTTGAAAAGTCACTCATAATTCAGTTTCACCATCTCCAGGTATGTTATGTTTATAAAATAAAAAAGCTTTCTTTTCAGTTTTGTAATTTTGTATAGTTTAAACCGGAATTTAATATAACTCATGGTTTCAAAGGAAGAAATTTTTATTTATTTGTCATTCTACAAAAATATAATTAATAGTTTCATTAGGGCATTTATATCTCAAAGCAGCCAATAATGTTCCAGTGTATTGCTTGAGAAAGAATAAAAATCCATGCTCTGCTTTTTAACATAATGTGCTCACATCAGCAAATGGTGTTGGGAAAACTGGACAGCAGCATGTAAAACAATGAAGCTAGAACACTCCCTTACACCATATACAAAAATCAACTCAAAATGGATTAAAGACTTAAACATAAGACAAGATACAATAAACCTCCTAGAGGAAAACATAGGCAAAACATTATCTGACATACATTTCAAAAATTTTCTCCTAGAAGAAATAAAAGCAAGAATAAACAAATGGGACCTAATGAAACTTATAAGCTTCTGCACAGCAAAGGAAACCAGAAGTAAAACAAGAAGAAACCCTACGGAATGGGAGAAAATTTTTGCAAGTGAAACCGACAAAGGCTTGATCCCCAGAATATATAAGCAGCTCATACGACTCAATAAGAAAAAAATAAACAACCCAATCCAAAAATGGGCAGAAGACCTAAACAAGCAATTCTCCAAGGAAGACATACAAATGATCAAAAAGCACATGAAAAAATGCTCAATATCACTAATTATCAGAGAAATGCAAATCAAAACTACAATGAGGTATCACCTCACACCAGTCAGAATGGCTGTCATTCAAAAATCCACAAATGACTAATGCTGGAGAGGCTGTGGAGAAAGGGGAACCCTCCTACACTGCTGGTGGGAATGCAGTTTGGTGCAGCCACTGTGGAAAACAGTGTGGAGATTCCTCAAAAGACTAGGAATAGACTTACCATATGACCCAGGAATCCCACTCCTGGGCTTGTATCCAGAAGGAAATCTACTTCAGGGTGACACCTGCACCCCAATGTTCATAGCAGCACTATATACAATAGCCAAAACATGGAAACAGCCTAAATGTCCATCAACAGGTGACTGGATAAAGAAGAGGTGGTATATTTATACAATGGAATACTACTCAGCCATAAAAACCGACAACATAATGCCATTTGCAGCAACATGGATGCTCCTGGAGAATGTCATTCTAAGTGAAGTAAGCCAGAGAGAGAAAGAAAAATACCATATGAGATCGCTCATATGTGGAATCTAAAAAACAAAAACAAAAACAAACAAACAAACAAAAACAAAGCATAAATACAGGACAGAAATAGACTCACAGACAGAGAATACAGACTTGTGGTTACCAGGGGGGTGGAGGGTGGGAAGGGATAGACTGGGATTTCAAAATTGTAGAATAGATAAACAAGATTACACTGTATAGCACAGGGAAATATACACAAAATGTTATGATAACTCACAGAAAAAAAAAATGTGACAATGAGTGTGTATATGTCCATGAATGACTGAAAAATTGTGCTGAACACTGGAATTTGACACAACATTGTAAAATGATTATAAATCAATAAAAAATGTTTAAGAAAAAAAACATAATGCGCTCACAGTATACAGAATTCTCCCCTAGTTTTCAACTCCAAGAACAGTTTTAATTCTAATGTCTTTCTTCCATAATTTCTACTTTATTTAAATAAGACATGTTTAACATAATGGTCAAGGAGACCTAATTTTACTGTTTCTCCTGAGCCATAAAGATGGGACCAAATATTCCAAGGAAAACTTGATTCACTTGTTGCCAAGTTGATTTACATGTATTTCTGGTAAAATTCAAGTTACCCAAAACCTATGAAACATAAGCCATTAGCATATTAGCTCAACAAGATCAGGCGTGAAAAGCCTCAAGGCTCCCTCAGATGTGACACTCACCCTCCTATCCTTCTCCACCCACTCCCAGGGTGAGGGCTGAACAGTTTCTCCAGGGGTCACTTTGTAATAAGGTGGGCAAAACAGCCACCCCAGTGAGAAAACCAGCTCAAGCCCTGTGGCCCACGCCTTATAAAGGAGCCAGTGCCCCACCTGCTGGCAAAACCAAGTAAAAGCTGAAACAGCTAAGCCTCAGGCGAAATTTTACTTTGATGTTGAAAGAAAAACAAAAAGGAAGAAAAGAATTGATTATAAGCGTACATTACTGTTTCATACAATGTGTGGTAAGGATCGTGAAAAGCTTTTTTCTCCCACAGAGTGGAATATTTATAGAGGATATGAAAATACTCATGCAAAAAAATGTAATTACATTCAAATCCGTCTCTTTAATATGGATCTGGTTTGCAAGCATGTATGATTTGCATTCCCAGAGAAATCCTCTGATAAATAACATTGATCTCTCCTTTACCCAAAGGGCTATAAGAAAAATTCCTGGGAGGTCAACATAATCCCTGAAATGGAAAAACCATGGGTAAATTCCCAACTCAACTACCTAACAGCAGGTGGGACAGTGTCTCCATCATTCTGTTAAAAGGCTGTATCCCCAGGATCTTTCCTATCTATCTTTCAAAAAAGATTTCCTTTTGTCTCATATGAATTATTTCTGCTAAAATCAATGTCTAATATCAGATCAACTTCAATAGGGATGAAGAACAGTTAAAGACTGGATTTCAAATTACACTACAGTCTTTAATGAAACTCCAACAAAAATAAAAGTATAGCAGGATGTCACTTTTAAACGGGACTAGGCCACATTACTGAAACGAAAACTAATAATAATCACTAATATTTAAGCTCTCACTATAAGGTAGGTATGGTTCTAAAGTGCTTTACAAGTATTAGCTCATTCAAATCACACACCATTATTATACCAGTTTTACAGATGATTTGAGGCATCTAATGGGTAAATACCTTGCCAAGATCAAACAGCTAGTGATAGAGCTGGAATTAGAACCTAATTGGGAGAAGAATGTCACCCCTGTATCAGTAAACAAAGGATGTTACAGCCATCAAGCCTCCAGACACTGCAGCCACCCCTGGCAGTGCACTCTTGGGGGATTCAGGATGGAGGAAGACAGGATACTGGCCCTAGGTAGTTAAGGTGCATAACAAATGAATAATTTCAGTGCCCACACTCTTTCAACTTCCCATACATAAAAAAGTGCTAAATACATTAACTTGAGATGTCTGGCTTTTCTTTAATTAAACAGTAATCTTTTGATATTCCAACTCCCTGGTTTTAGTTGCAAAAACTCCTATATATCCTGGCTCCTCCCTCACCTCTGCAGCAGTCTCTCAGATCTATTTGAGAGGCTGCCTCCCTGGGCTTATGGTCTCAGCAAGCCCACCAAATAAAACAAAATTCTCCGCTTTTAGGTTGTACCTTTTTTTTCAGTCCACAGCCCTAAAATCAGTGCTCCTAACCACATACTTTGATAATTCTGCCCTCCTGCATGCACACCTCTTGTGAATCCCTGCCAGACCCTAGTCAAATGCAAGAGAGTGAGAGATGCTGGACGACATGGGCTCTGTGGACAGTCCTCATGATGATGCAGGCAGGGGAAGGCTATCCAGCAAAGTGGTCACAGAGCTGAGACCTGCAGGCCGTACGGCAGGAAAGGGATTCCCCAGGCAGAGGGCACTCACTTAGCCTGCCAAGGCAAAGGGAGAAGCAGGGAGCGGGTCACTGGAGGGACCACAAGGAGCTTGGTGATGCTGGGGGGACCAGCTGAAGAAAACTCCCTGAGGGAGGCAGGAGTCCTCAGATGACACATCATGGAGGTAAAGGGGCATCACCAAGAGATTTTAAACCAGAAAGTGGCCAGATGTGCATGTTAGAAAGAGAAGTAAGAAATGTAGAAGACATTCCAGGTAAAGGGAAGGGCAGACCAGTCTAAAATATACAAGTCCACATTTTCACAAACTTTATCAAGGAGCCTGGGGCAGTAATCCTGGCGGCAACAGTGCTTACTTGCTCACTTGCTCGTTAGGTTTGGGGTCTGAGCCATGCAGAGGGTGGTATCCACAGAGCTGTGAACACACGTGGAAGAGCAGGCTGGAGGGAGGAGGGGGGTGTGGGATGGAGGCTGAGTGCGAGGTCCTGTGGGCCATCCAGGGTGGACGCACAGCAGGCTGCAGGAGATACAGGTCTGGTGCTCCAGTCCCCCGCATGGACAGCAGGTACACATCTAGGTGTCATCGCACTTAAAGGATGACTGCAGCTGGAGGGCAGCAGCAGGGCACAGAGCATAAGAGGAAAGGAGGAAGTTTTAAAGCAAGGGGTATCTGAGCAACTCAGAGAGAATTCAGGACATGGGTAGGGAAAAGTTTTGTTCTAATTTTTACTAATCTTTAACTGAAATTTAGCATTTCTTTCTGTTGCAAATATAGGCAATTACCTATACCTCTCTCGACACAAGTAGAAATCAAAGATACCTTCATATCACATGACAGTATTGCAACTATCTCAAAGTATTGTCTCCACTCATTACTACTTAAAAATTATAGCAATTATTACGCCTGCCACTAGCTCTTGGTATGTAGCACATCAAGAAAGGATGGATACTATAAAATTACTTTTTTGGTATGTTGATAACTGTGTATCAGCCTGACTGGTTTCTTTCGCAATCCTACCCATTCTAATTTTCATGTATTTTTGTTGTAAGAATCTTTGCTGCAAGCAATTTCAACGTACAACTAACTGGCTGTAAGGCAATTCTGCCATGAAAGATGAAATAACGAAAATAAAATAATAGAGACATTAAAAAGGACATAATGAAACATGAAAAATTAGTAACAAAAAATTTTTTAATTATTTTCTTAGTGAAAGCAATGATACTTCCTTTCTCAAAGTCAGTTATTAAGGATTCAGGATCTAATATTGGATGTAAGTTCTTCATGATATTAAAAAAAAAATCTGCTGTAAGTTCCTTCAGATTTCCCTGGGAGTAAAAGGAACAGACAAAGGGACGTGACTAGTAGTACATATCTGGGCTGCATTTAAATGTTCCATGACAGGACCCAGTCCTTATATTTCACCACATCTTCCAAGCCAGATTCTGTGCCAAAACCCAAAATTCTGTCTATACCAAGTTCTCCACTATCAAATAGCAAAAAATTTTCACCATTTTCATAAAACTTAGCAAGAACCATGTAACCACCTCTCCTTGGAGAGACAGGAGGAGCTAGATTCTGTTTGAATATTGAGTGATACATCTGGTAAAGATGGCCCTGCAGAACAAGCTCCTATATCTACATCAGCTAAAGAATTGATCACTAATGCTCTCAAAGACTGTTGTGTATTACTAGCTGCCTCTTTCATATTTGCCATAGCTTGGTAAACTTTGGGGTCTGACAGGTGAGAGGGATGGATTGTGCTCACTGAAGAATTTGCAGACTATGTTATCATCTTCTAGCATAGTATGCAGTCTGGCTTTACATTCCCTTATTTCACACTTCAGTAAGTTTTCTTATCATTGTATTTTCTATCAAGTTGATATAACGTAGTTGAAACCAAACTGTCAACCAGTTGTTTTATCTTTTACAGCAAAATTGCCTTACAGCCAATTAGTTGTGCAGTTAAACTGCCTTACCGCAAAGATGTTTGCGGCGACAATACCTAGAACCTCAAATTTTACATTTATATCAGTGTATTAAACATTATTCTGAAAAGAGTTTCATTAGTCCATGCAGACACACACACACACACACACACACACACACACACACAAAAGCAAAGAACAAATGATTTAAGGGGGGGTGGGTGCTGACACAGGAAGACAAAAAAGGAATGCAGAAAAAGGGAAGCCTGGTGTGAGATGATCAGGATTCAAACCCAGGACTTCTGATTTGTGTTCTTGCCTCCACCAACACACCCTAAAATAATAAAAGTAGTAATCCCTTTATTTGTGTCAACAGAGCGCCTTCACAGGTATCAGCTCCTCAGCTCATCACAAAGCCCCAGAGTAGGAAAAGGCGGGCAACGACAACCTGCCCCAAACCTAAGCCAAGCCGCTGCCCCAGAAGCCACCACTCCCCGGGCCAGTCCCGGGCCTGGAGCTCGGCACCTGCCGCCCCACCCTACAGAGCCGGAGTCCTGAGCACAGAAGGGAGCGGTCCCTTACGCCATACTAGCTAGAACCCAACTGCAGAGGATGGAAGGGCGAGGGCAGAGCCTGCTTCTCTTCAGGCTCCTGTTTGCAGGCAAGGCTAGCGCTCTGTTTGGATGGTTTGCTCAAAGCTCTTTTATTTATGTTCTGATTGGTGATCCGGGTGAATTACAAGACTTACAATATTTCAACTGTTTTATTTTCCTCCAGCTATAACCAGAACAGAAGCCTATACTTAAGCAATTAGTTTGAAATTGGATAGACAGGCTGAAACAATGTGCTCCCTGTTCTCTCCGGGCTGTGCCCACCAACTGGCGTTCATTATTTAATCTGTGACACGTGTTACCAGGGCTGTGTTAACGACAACCTGCCCTATTGTCTTCACATCTATTCCCAATTCTGCGACATCTGCATGGCTCATATTTACATTTTATCTTATTTTATTTTATTTTGCTTCTCTTACTTTTATAGGGTCATATTCTTAATTACTACGAATTACTCTGAAATCTATTCTAACCCTCTAAAAGGTAACACCATTTTTTAACTTGCTGATACAAAACACTTAAGGGGCACACACAGATACCCTTTTAGATTGCCACAAAATTATTTCATTATAATAAATTTTATCTCATGGTCGGCTAGATAAACTGGCTTTATTTTTAAATAATTCGATCAGTTCACAGATTACATTGGTCCCTTCTCATATAATATGTGTTTCCTTTTACATGATAATGAAAATGTGGTTTTACGTGACTGACATAATATGCTTGTAAGGGAGGAAAACATTCTTCCTTCTTCCCTTCCAGGTTCTTTGGTTGGTTTAATAATTAAATTGACATAAGACAGAGTAACCGAAGAAAAACAAATTTAATTTTGTACATATGAGAGCCCATAAAAATATGAAATTCAAAGAAGTAACTAAAGCAGGCAGCTTTTATCTTTTAGACAAAGAACAATAAATTTGTGAAGAACTGACAAAACATAGGGGTATGGGCTTGGGGTAGCAAATTAGTGAACAAGTAACATGTTTTGTTTATTCAGTCTTCTTGGCCCTGAATTCCCTCTCTCTGGCAGTAAGGATACCTTCTTCCCTCCTGGTACAGGGAGGATCCCTTTCACTTGGGAGATTTATTTCCTGCTTTCAGGGGGACAAAGGAGGGTCAGGTGTCCTACTTATACCGACCATTTTTTAAGTAACTTTAATTCAAAATAATCAATATGCCGAAATAGCATATTCTGGGGTGGCATGTTCTGCTCTACATGTTCTTTTGAAAAACAAGATGAATATTTCCTAATATGCATGTTAAAATGTAAATTAGTATGTTTATTGGTTGGCCTTCAACTTCTAAGTATCTGTATTTTTTTTTCTTTTTTCTTAAAATAAGGAGCCATAGTGAAATTTGTCATTTGCTTTCTAGTAACAGTCACTTAAAAACTAGCGTGAGAATTCTTGTGGATTAAAAATAGAGTTCAACATTGGTTTCTGGGCCCCAGGAACTGAAGAGCAGTGCCCTCCTGCAGCTGCCTGTCCACGTACGCCAGGCCACATAGACTTGGCACGTCCATCCACTCTGTGTGTATCACAGGGTAACGCCCTGGCCGCCTGCACTACGGAGGAGAAGGGACTGAAGCTGGCAGCAGCAAGCCTGTGATGTGTTACCTCCTTTCCTAACCACCCAGAAGCACTTCCTTCCTCACTTGCCCAATCCAAGCAAGGAAGGGTTTCTTGTCACCCTGACAGTTCCTGCAGCCTGAAGCCACTTCCTTCCATTCCTACTCTGTTTTCTTTGTGTTGCTCTCAAACTGCTTCCTCCCAAGACCTCTCCCTCCAGCCAAACTGATTTATTCTATTTTTCAACCCCCTAGTTCTTCCTCCCCTTTGGGTTTATGCCACTGCCCCATCTGTGATGCCCTTCCCAGCATTTCAAGGGGCAGCCCAAACCCCCATCCTCCACAAGCCTTCTCAGACTACCATGGTTTAAAAACACTGCTTTTATTTCTCACACCTAGAACAATCGGCAGCAGCAAATGCACTAGACAACTAATTAAGCCTGATGACATTTTTGTACTATTGTCTGGATTGAGTATTTAAATACTCTATGGCATTTAACCTTGCACAGTATCTGTATCTATTTTCTCCAACTAAGTTATCAGTAACTGTGGATCACACGGTATACTTCTGAAATTGACCACTGTCACTGTAAACAGCATCTAACAGGCAAATTCCACCTTACATAGCATTCATATCTATTTGTTGATTGATTGTAAGAGATTTAAATCATTTATATTATTGAATAGTAATTACAATGACAACAGCCAACAAACACTAGCCACAGTGTCTTATTACACCCAGTATCTTATTTGACATTCACATCTGCCCTTGAGGTAGATACCATTATTTTCCCCATTTCTCAGATGAAGAAAATCAGGCCAGCAAGGTTAACTTGCCCACAGTCATTAAGTCAACATATAGTTGTTGAGCACCTACTATGTGACAGTCATTGCTAACAGTATTAATGATTCAAGGCAGAAAGTCCCATCCTCAGGGGGCTTTTATGTATTCTACTAAGGGAAACAGATTATCAACAAATAAAACAAACAAATATCAAACCAGATATTGCTAAGTGTTAGGAAGAAAACCAAAGCAGAGTAAAGGGCTGGAGAGTCATGGGGTGGGAGGACATTCTTCTTAGATAGGGCGGTCAAAAAAGGTCTCTCTGGGGAAAGGACACTTAGGCAGAGATCTGAATGAAGTAAGGTAACAACCCATGTAATTATCTGGGGAAGAGGTTCTGGCAGAAGAAACAGAAATTGCAAAAGCCCTGTGGCCAAAGGAAGCTTGGAAAGTTTAAGAACAACAAAAAATTCGGTGTACTCAGAATATTGTGAAAGAAAGAGCAACAGAAGAGGATGAAGTCAGAGAGCAAACAGAGAGGTCTGATCATGTCAGGTTTTGTAACCATTGCACAGGTTTGTTCTTTTTTTCCCCTAAATATGATGGAAAAGTGCTAGAAGGTTTCAATCAAGGGAGTGAAACACTGTGGTATTTTTTTTTAATTGAAGTATAGTCAGTTACAATGTGTCAATTTCTGGTATACAGTATAACACTGCAGTATTTAAAAAGGTGACTCAAGCCGTGTAGCTAAAGAATAGACAGAGAAAGAAGATAACTTAGGAGAATGTTGCAGTAAACCAGGTGGGAGATGAAGATGGCTTGGACTAGAAGGATGACTAAGAAGCAAAAGATTTAAGCTATACTGTGAAGACAGAACTAAGAGGGTTTTCTGATATGGGTAGTGACGTGGGGTGTAACAGAAAGAAAAGTGTCAAGGAAGACTCCAAGACTGGTATATGAGCAGTAAGGAGAAAAGTCCAACTATCAAGTTGGGGAACGTGGTGGGTGGTAGGGAGTGAGAAGCAGCAACACATTTTAGAGGCAAATTAAGAGTTCCACTTTGGGTGGGTTAAATTTGAGATACCCTTTGGATACCCAAATGAAGATCAGTAGGAAGCTGAATATTTAAGTCTGAGGGTTGGATATATAAGTCCAAGATTCAGGACTGAGATATAAAATTGGGAGTCAGATGGCTTTAAACATTGTGGTTGGCTTTAAATAACATATTCACACCATGAAACTGACTGAGAACAAATAAACGACAGAAGTCTGAGGACTGAGGCTCAGGGCCCTCCAACATCTAAATGTCGGGAAAAAGAGAAGGATCCAACAGAGGAGGCCAAAAAAGAGCTGCCAGTGAGATGGGAGAAAAATCAGGAGAGCATGGGGAGAAAGACACCAGGTGAACAAAATGCTTCAAGGATACAGTGATCAGTCATGTCAAAGGCAGCTGAAAAATGGAGAAAGAGGTAAACTGAACTGACCATTGGACACAGCACCATGGAGGAAAGAGTTCAAATGAGAATGGGACGACAAGACATTGCTGAGAGAAACTAAAGACCTGATAAGTAGGTACACCATGTTCATGGATTGAGGGACTAAATATTAAGATGCCGGTTCTCCACAGACTGATCTATGAGTTCAATAAGCCCAACCACAATCATCTCACTGGGCTTTTTGTAGAAACTGACAAGCTAATTCTAAAATAGTATTATAGAAGTGCAAAGGACTTAGAATAGCCAAAGCAATTATAAAAAATAAGCCAAAGCTGGAGGACTTATACCACCTGAGTTTAAGACTTTGAGTAGTAAGTCTACCTAAGCAAAACAGTCTGATACTGGCATGGGATCAACAAAGAGATCAATGAGACATAATAGAGAGCTTAGAAACAGATGCACACTTCCATGATCATCTGAATTTTCACAAGTTGACAAAGAAATTCAATAGAGGAGGACAAAGCTTTATAACAATGAAGCTAAGACAACTAAGAATCTATATGGCAAAATAAGTAAGTCTTTTTTTTCAGAGATATAAACAATTTTTAATTTATTAATCTTTTAATTTTTATACAATTTTTAAAAATTTTATACAATTTTAAAGGTTACTTTCCATTTACAGTTATGACAAAAATAAATAAGTCTCAATCCCAACTTTACACCACACACAAAAATTAATTCGAAGTGGATCACAGACCTAAATGTAAAAGCCAAAACTATAAAGCTTTTAGATATGACACAGAAAGCAATAAACTTACAAGGAAACAAATTAGACTTACAGTTAAACATTTCTGCTCATCAAAGACACAATTAAGAAAATGAATAGATAAATCACATCCTGGGAAAAAATATATGCAAATCATACAACTGACAAAGAACTGATATCTAGGCTACATCATGAAGGCTTATAATTCAATAAAAAGAAGGTAAAAAGTTTGACGAGACAGTTCACAGAAGAAGATAAACTAATGATCAATAAGCACATGAAAAGTGTTTACTATTAATAGTCATCAGAGAAATTCAAACAAAGAGCACAGTGAGGTATCACCGCATACCCACCAGAATTGAAAAGCATTAAAAAGGCTTATAAAACCAAAGGCTGCCAAGGACATAAAGCATTCACAACTCTCATATACTGCTGGTCAAAGTATAAAACAATACAACCGTATTTTTTTTAATCTCTAGCAGTTTTTTATAAAACTAAATATACACCTACCCCATGACCCAACAATTTTATTCCTAAGTATTTATCCAAAAGAAAAGAAAACATATATCCACAGAAAGGCTTTTGTGTTTGAGGCAAGTTCCTTCATAATAGCCTCAAACTGAAAACAGCCCAAGTATCCATCAACAGGAAACAGACTAAACAAACTGTTGCATAGTCAAACAATGGAATAGTACTTAGCAATAGAAAAGTGTGAACTATTAATACACATGTTATGGATGAATCTCAAAAACATTATGCTGAGTGAAAAGAACAGACACAAGAAAGTACACACTGTATGATTCAAGTCATACATGGTGGGGAAAATCAAAACAGAGGTTGCCTCTGGCAGGAGATGGGAGGGTGGGCCGGGGACTGACTGGGAAGGAACGTGAGGGAACTTTCTGCGGCGACGGTCATGTTTCATACCTTGATGAGTGTCTAGATTGCAGAGGGGGTGTACACCTTTGTCAGAACCCCGAATGACTCACTTAAGATTTGTGTGTTTCCATGTATGTACATTTTACCTCAGAAGAGAGAAGTAGGAACAAATAGTGAGCTCTAATAACACGTACACTGAAGGCTCTAAGGGAGTGTGTACTGATCCCACAACTTAGTTTAAAATGTATCCAAAACGTAAGCTGGATTGATGAAAGGATCACAGGATGAATAGATGACAAGATATGCATTAAAGCAAATAAAACAAAACATTAATTGTAGAGTCTAGGTGGTGGTTATATGGGTGTTCACTTTGAAATTCTTTCAACTTTTCTGTATGTTCGAAAATGTTCACAATAACACGTTAGGCAGGTAGGGTGGAAAGTAGTGAGGTAAGTTATTGGAGACAGAGAGAACAGACAACTTATTCAAAGAGTTTTGCTTCAAAGAGGAACAGAGACATGCAGCAAAGCTGGTAGGAGGCAAAGGATTAAGGAGGAGGTTTTTGTTTGTTTTAAAGAAAGGAGATATTATAGAATGTTTGAATAATAAGAATGATCGAGTGAAAAGAGGACCTTTGATGAAGCTCGTGGGAGGATACTGCAGAAGCAAAGCTCTGAGTCGGCAAGAGCAGAGGAGTAGGTTGGGAGCGAGGTGGACCTCAGCCAGGACACACACAGCTCATCCACAGCAAAGGGCGGGGGCTGGGGGACAGAATTATGCAGGAGGTTTGGTGGTGGGGAGATGAGATGCTTCTCTTCCAACTGCTTCTAGTTTCCTAGTGAAATAAGCAACAAGATCATTACTTGAGAGAGAGACAGGAGTGGATGCTGGAGGCTTGAGCCAAGAGGCAAAAGGTATGAAACAATCACCTGGGAAGGTGAGAGAATGAATTTATCAGGGAACATGGCAGGGTTGCCCGAGAGTGCTGAGTGTCAGTCAGTACAGCAGGTGGAGTCATCAACTTAACATCATCAGATTTTGCGGGGGAGGTCGGTGGGGAGTGTGGAGTTTTTCATGGACAACCCTGATCTTAATCAGGGCTGAGTTTTGCAGGAGAGTAAGAAAGAAGGCAAGAGGTGACACATGGACTATGGGGTATAAAGTGAGTAGAGGGGAAAAGTTAGAACACACGGGTCACTGATGGAAAGCAAAAGTGGCAGAGTCAGAGGACTAGAGGTAAAATCAACAGATCTGAGGATATGAGAAGTGAGCAGAGAAGCTCGCAGATGATAGAGCTGGGATTTGAGGCTAGAGGTCGGACTCCTAAGTCCACTTTCCTTGCTGTAACAGTCCCTGGCATTTCTGGCACTCCTGGCCTCTGTGATCCTCCATGTTTGGACAATCTGTGTACCAATTTGATCTTTCCAAGACTCAGGGGCACTACTGGCCCTCACGTCCTTATAAATAGTTTTTATCGAAGATTTTTTTTATTTTCATGGAATGGGAAATATAAAACATAAAGAGTTGGTGTGATTTTTCATCTCAACAAATTGGCTACAAGAGAAAAATGTATTCTCTTGTCCCTCAGCATATCCCTTTATGACTTAGATTCCCCACTTCTGAAAAGAACATGTTGCTACTTGGAACAAAAGAAATACCATATTAGGAGGATCTGAACAAACTAGATTCATTGTAATAATTTCAAGAGAATTCATTTTTAAAACACTTAATCATGAAGTCATCTCATTATTAAAAAAAAAAAAAGATGCTAGCACTCTTCCAGGTATGCAGAATTTTGAAAAGACTGATAACTCGGTATTTAAGAAATCATTTTAAGGCACCACACTCTCACTGGCATTTAAGTACTACAGGAAAAAGTTCAGATTCCCCAGCCTGCCTTTCTACTATTTAAAGTCCATTCCCCATCCCCACTCCCCTGCACACACATCATGTCCCAGGCAGGTGAACCCCCTTCTTCCTACAGGACCCCTCCTGCCTCACCTCCTAGCCTTTGCTCTTGCTGTTCCCTCCACCTGGTCATCCCTTCCACCTGCCCAATCTCTGAGCACCCACAACCAATTATCCTTCAGGCTCCAGCCCAAACAGAAACTCTAAACCAAACAGTGACCACCCTCCTGTGGAACCACCAAAGCTCTGCAGATGACATCAAGTTGTGTCTATCAAGTTGTATCTGGTACCACAGCTATTGGATACCTATACCTGCCCCCTGAGAGAGGGTCATTCTAATCTGAAACTCTCCATGATTTACCTTTAGAGTGGACTCAGAATGCCTCACATAGTGCCTGGCATAATACCTACCCAGTAAACAGCTAGTGAAAATGCAAAGTTACATTTTATAGAGACATACAGCAAAGTTAAACAGAGCGGTAGGTGTGCCTACTGTAAGCCCAGCATTCTAGCTGGGGTAACGAGAGTGAAGATGCAGACTTTATTACTGTGGGTTATTGCCAAGTCATTCTTCAAAAAGTTTACCCTAATTTAAATTCCCATCATGAGGCTGGAAGAGAGCCTAGGTCCCAGCAATTCATGTGCACGCCTCACCCGCCTAACAGTGTTGCCCAGTAGAACGGCGGCATGAGTCAAAAATGTAACCCACATAGGTCACTGTAAATTTCCTAGTAGCCACATTAAAAGGTAAAAAGAAACAAGCGAAAATCATTTAAATGACACTTTATTTAACCTAATTTATCCAAAATACTGTGTAATTTCAACACGTGACCTATATAAAAATTATTAGAGATACTTTACATTTCCTCTGTACTCAGTCCTAGAAATGCAGTGTGAATTTTACACTTTCAGCACATTTCCGTTTGAACTGACCAAGTTTCCAGTGTTCAGTAGCCACGTGGGTCCATCTCTAACTGGACGGCACAGGTCTAGAATGTCCTCAAAGGCAGAGGATGCTGCTTTCAGCCCTACACTCTCCACAGTGATTTACTCATCCAATGGGACTAAACCCAACAAGCATATAAAATCAACTGTGTAAAAGCACCCAGCACAGCACTCGTGGCGTAGACAGGGTTCAACACCTGTGGGCTCCCTTTCCTCTACATGCAACAGACACTCCGTTAATGCTTCTGCAATTGAATTTCCAAGGCGGAAGTCGTGTTTTAGGATTAAGATCATCAGGTGCCCTTTATTCTGCTCTGTTGCCTCCAAGGAGCCTTGTGAACTCACTGTGGTTTCATGACAGATTTTCCTGGGAGAAGAATGTTTTACCCACCAATAAATAATACATCCTGGACTACTTGGAAATAATAATTTCTTAGAGCAAATAAAACAGTATCCTGTCTTCATCAGCCCCCAGTGAGTTTGAGAACCTAGCAAACGTGCAGGGTTCATTCACCCCTAGCTGACTTAATAAAAGTGAAATTCTGAAGCTACAAAGTGGAAGACAGGACTCAGGAAGCTAGAATTAAGGAGCAGCCACCCCTGAACCCATCCGAAAACAGCTGGCCAGACAGACCCTCCAACCCAGAGTCCTGTCTACTGAATCAGGGTTAACAAAGGGACTGAGTTACCCAGGCAGCTACTTGGATCTCCAATTCTCAAGGAACTAGAACAGGATAAAAAATTAAGAGCACTAAAAGTACATTTTAACGTAACTGAATATTATTTGAGAATTCCAAAGTCATTTCAGAATGTCTTATCCCTCAAAAAGCAACATTATAATAAATTTGCACGGGATGTTTCCATAAAAATTATACTTTGAGCATCCCTGTCATTTGAGCTTCTGCATTGTTTGATTACATACTCAAAATGCAAATGAACAAGTCTATAATGTGTTTTGTATGTATAATGTATATAACACAATATCTCAATCTGACAAAATTTCAACTAGACTAGGTGACGTGGGGTTTTCCTTACCAATTCTCATCTCTCATGCAAACATTTGTGACAAGCAAACATTTCTTATAAATACCTGCAATGCCTTGTAGTTATGTCTCATGCTAACTGGCTCCCTTCATTAACAGGTCGTCATTGCTTCAAACCTTCCAGCCTCTGTCCACCCATTCTTTGTTAAATTCCTTGTACATTCAGACAACTCATCCATCAAGTCATGCCATAAACAAATACTTAGAGGGTGCACATCTCCAGTGGAGCGCTGGGCACCCAGCACACGATGGAGGATCAGAAAACGTGGTCTTGGCCCTGGGGAAGCTTACAGTTGAAGTCTGTGGACAATCACTCTTCATTCTGCTTTTCCACCATTAGTCTCTCCCTCTGAGCTCCACGAGAAGTCCCACTAACAAACAGGAAACTGGCTGGGGTTTTACTGCCTCTGTATAGTAAATTAGGCTGTCTGGTGAATTTCCTTCTTTAGGCTATGGTCATCAGGGCACCGCACAGACCTGCTTTCTGGATTAGTCATTGGAACGGTCAGTCTGCACTGAGTGTTTTCACCCCTGTCTTTCTTAGGATCAAATTACGTTCCCTTGGCAATTCCTTCAGTTTTTTAAAATTATATAAATACCTGGGTGCCCCCAAGTGGCTGATGCTTCCCTCACACTGCAAGTACAAACTGCAGTACCAAAGAAAAACCTGACGACCATAATATTAACCCAAGAGAAAATGTTATGGATTTATTCACCAGGAAAGGAATCTAAAGCTTATTTGCATATGTGATAACTCACTTAGATATCAAAATGCCCCGAAAATAAAATTAAGGATCAAGGACATTTTACCCCTTTTTAACATTCCTGGTGTGGTGTTTGTGTTCATGGTATTTAATGTGCATGATGTGCTGTGTACTGGGGGCCGGGGAGCAGGTATAAACAAGGTAGGTTGATGTCTCCTATGAAGCGGCAAGTCCCTTAGTCCGTTGTGCCTGTATTCTCATTTGAGAAAAGGAAATCTCTTTTCCCTGATAGTCTAATGAAATTCAGATAATACGAGAACAAAGTTGTTTAAAAAAAAAAATGAAGAAAAGTGTTCTTTTAACAAAGCATTATGATCGTCAGCCTCAAGAACAGAATTAACTTTAGTGAGCGCACCCTCATTTTCTCTTTGTGAGAACTGAACAATGGATATGTTGGCCTGTAAACTGATGAGATGGGTGACAGAGAGAGAGAAACAGGGTGATCAGTTTACCAACTGCCGAGAAAACCAGGCCAGGTTCACAAACTACCAACACCAAGGAGGGGTAGGAGTGAACTTTTCCTTAATGCACAGATTCCTGGATGACTCACGCAACTGAGTTCATTCAGTTAGCATGCCAGTAAACCAAACAGCCTGCCTCTGGATTTCTAACAACTTGTCTCTCATTAACTTTCCAAATAAAAACCAAAACACACAAAAACAATCCAGCAACGAATGAAACAAAATAACAAACTTTTACTACACATTCTTTGAACTGTTCTAAAAACTCTTCACGTCTCCTGAACCCTGACCCAGGAAAGTACTGTCAGGATGGCGAGGAAGTGCAGTTCGGTCCTGGACAAAAGAGCTTTAACACATATGCTGACCTGGGATTCTCCACTTTTATAAAAAAAAAAAAAAACTCAACTGAAGATAGCTTAAGAAGGCAAAGAAGAGCATTTATTACAGTTCAGATACACTTCTATTGCCAAGTCCAATGATCTGTTTGCACTTAAATTCTCTGCTGCCATTACAGGGGTTGGTTTGCATTCGTAAATGAGGCCACTTATTTGAATTTGAATCCTTCTTTCCAATCTGCAGAATACTTTCTGTCTGCTATGCACCCTGCTAAGGCACTGAGGATTCAAGGATGACTAAGACAGACGTTGTCTTCTGAAAGCTGGCAGACTCACAGAGGAGGCAGCCTGTGTGGCTCGGCTGGCTGTGTACAGAGCAGTGCATGAAGGCGCCGTGCAAACGCAGAGCGGGGCAGAAGTGAGCCAGCATGCAGGGACGACGGGCGGTCAGGGAAGACTCCAGGGAGGCATAGGATGTTTCCATCTGCAAGTGGACAAGGGAGGGAGGGCATCCTATTCAAAGAGACCAAAAGCCGAGAGCACGTGGCAGGCCCTGGCACTGAGAATCCCTGCAGAGACAGAGACGGGGTGGGAAGGAGGGAGGCAAGGAGAGAAAGGTAGAGAGGATGTGGGCATGTATACTGGGGAACCTGGAAATGGAGTTGAGAAACCACATGGCAGTCACATGGAGAAGGGTCTTACTGTGAATCTGAATGTTTGTGCTCTCCCTCAAATTCATATGTTGAAATCTTAACCCCCGGAGGTGATGGTATTAGGAGGTGGGGTCATTGAGGTGGAGAGCAGTGCTCAAATCATGAAGATGGAGTCCTAATGAATGGGATAGTAATTTATAAAAGAGGGCCAGAGAGCTCCCTAGCCCCCTTCAGCAATATGAGGACACAGTGAGAAGGTGCTGGTTATGAATTGGGAAGAGGGCCTCTCATCAGAAAGCAACCATGCTGACACCTTGATCTTGGACTTCTAGCTTCCAGAACAATGAGCAACAAGTTCTTGTTGTTTGTAAGCTACCAGTCGGTGATATTTTGTTACGAATGGACTGAAACAGATCTTGAATACCATGCTAAGCTTTAGATCCAATCCTTGGTGATGGGGAGCATAGAAGGACTTAAGCCAATCTTTGTTTTAGAAAGACCACTCTGTAGAGCTGGAGGCAGAGAATCAGCAGCATTCCAGTATTCCATGTGCTAAGAGCCCACTCGGGCGGTGGCCACAGTGGGAATGGAAAGGAAGCATCAAGGAAGAATTTAGAAACGAGCTGCAGTAGAAGGCAGGGAGGCAGGAGGTCAAAGATGACCACACTTCTTACTTAAACAAGGAGGTGTGGGCAATGCCATTGCCGAAGGTGCGCAAAACCAAAATGGGGGTGCGGGGAAAGCAGAGTGTCATGGCGCCAATATCAAGAGGACCGGGGGTAAGTCAGCAGGCTCAGATGGGCGCCAACAGTGGACTAGCTGAACACCGTGCAGGGCCACTGAGTTAGGCAATTCGGCGGCGTGGTGGTCTTCCCAGGCAGTTTCAGGCGACGAGGGGAGGGAGCGGAAAGCACTGGCGTGCCTAGGAGGCTGCGGTAAAGGGAAAAACAAGAGACAAGGAGGGTCCAGACGAGGTCCGGACAGGTGGGAGAGACTCGGGCATTCCTTAAGTCGGAGGGAAAGATTTAATAGTGATTAAATGGCTTCATATCTGAGAGTGGGAGTGCCCCATAGGAAGTCCCATAAAAGAAAGAGAAACACACTTAGGAAAACACACACAAGCAGTTTGAGACAGATAAGAAAGAGGGAAAGGAGGATGGAAGTGTCTGGAGTCTAAGGGGATTCTAAGGGAGTTCACTCCTGTGGCCTGTTTTCTTGGAGAAGAAGGACACCAGGTCAGTTATTGAGAGACGGGTGGAAGGTGTTTACTGCCTACTGGGTGCCAGGCATTGTTCTAGGCTCTCTGAATACAAAAGAGAACAGACAAACTTCCTGCTCCCAGAAAGTTTACATTCTAAGTGAGGCCTTAACCAAGTTTGGAAAGCATGCATTTTAAATCGGACCAGTTAGCAAAGTCCTAGCTGTTTTCAGCTTCATACTGAGGACTAGGAAAAGAAAAGGTAAGATGGATTCAAATTTCAGACTGTTATTTTGCAGTGAGAAACTAGCCTCATCCAATTATCATCCACAAATAAATATACATCAAAAGATCTGGGGTATTTATTAAGAAAATTAATTTCTGCTTGCATAAGGAAACATATAAATAGAATTTTATAATTTGCATCTTATTTAGATCTTTCATCATGCACACCATGAATCTTTATTAGCACTATGTGCCAGACACAGCACTAGACATTGTACTGGACAGAGTGCAGCAAACAGAACAAAATATCTCCTCTCGTGGGGCAAGGGCACTGAAATAAAAAATAAATGTATCACATGCACCCCAGTGTTCACAGCAGCACTATTTACAATAGCCAAGACATGGAAACAGCCTAAATGTTCATCAACAAATAAATGCATAAAGACATTAGTTGTGGTATATATAATGGAATACTACTTAGCCATAAAAAGAATAAAATATTGCCATTTGAAGCAACATGGATGGACCTGAAGATCATCATCCTAAGTGAAGTAAGCCAGAAAGAGAAGGAAAAATGCCATATGACATTACTTATGTGGAATCTAAAAAATAAATAAATAAATAAATAAAGACACAAATGAACTTATTTACAAGACAGAAATAGACTCACAGACATAGAAAACTTACGGTTAACAGCAGGGGGAAAAGGGTGGGAAGAGATAAATTGATAAATTGAGAGTTTGAGATTTGCAGATACTAACTTCTGTATATAAAATAGATAAAAAAGTTTCTACTTATAGCACAGGGAACTATATTCAATATCTTGTAGTAACCTATAATGGAAAAGGATCTGAAAAGGAATATATATGTATGTATGTGTAGGATTGAAACATTAAGCTGTACATGAGAAATTGACATCATATATGACTACACTTCAATTACAAACAAACAAATGAATGAATAAATAAATAAATATATGTATCAGATATGAGAGCTCAGAAGAAGTAGAAAGCAGAGCAAAGTGGTAGAGCGGGACAGGGCTCTATTTTGGAGAGACGGTCAGGGAAGCCTCTCTGATAGGTGCTCTGTAAGCTGGATTCTGAAGGAAGTGAGGATGCAAACCCCACTGCAGTGGGGCTCCTTCAGTTCTCACTGACTGCAGCGAGGCTCATCGCGCTTGTCAGAATTTGCATCCAATCTTAGAAGACCTTGGCAGTTTCTCCCGTAGCTGCTGTGAACGCAGCCCCTAAGAAGACCTGAGTCTCTCGTGGAATGTTCAACTGTGTTCTCAAAGTCTCCTTGAGAGATATGGTCCCCTCCCTCCCTCCCACAGACCTACAGTTCCATAATTGTGGATCCCCAAGCACATGGATCCTAGCGCCAGGGGCTTCATCTCTCAAGACCACAGTCAAGATGGCATCACAAAGGCCAAGAGAATGCCCTTACCAACCTCTGCACCCACCTGACCACAAAGTTTCTAAGTCTTCTTTAACTTGGGACCCCCAGCCCCTAGCACTGAGCTTGGCACAAACTAGAGGTTCAATAACTACTGGTTAAACAAATGAGGGAAAGCCCAGATTCTGAACTACATCTGAGGAATAATATACTAAGTGGTAGAAAACCCCATAATGAAGGCCTCATGTGTATTCTGCTCACAAAATTAAGACCAAATGTTTACAACTCTGCCCTGACCAAAAGCCACCGATTTCTGTTTTCATGTGATTTAAATCAGACAACAGAACAGAGTTTTTCAAATTCTTCATTTGTCTTAAAACATTCACATCTGTATTTCATATAAAAGAATTCAGAGGTTCTGAAACTAGTGGTGCTCAATGTACAAATCTGTGAATATACTAAAATTCACTGAATTGCACACTCTAAGAGGGTGAACTTCATGGTATATGAATTATATCTCAATAAAGCTGTTACTTTAGAAAAAGAATAGAGGATTCTTTCAATAAAAGATTAATGCATATCTGAGTCTCATCAGTAAAAACGGATCTGTAATGCTCCTAATTTTTGCTGTAATTACAAAAGCTATTATTGGTTTGAATAAAGAACAAAAGGGTCCATTAGTATCTCTGTATAAAGAAGACCCAAAAAAAGGCACAAATGAGAAAAAACATTTGTGCTATTAAAAAATGGACATCTTAGAGACGTACTGTACAGCACGATAAATATAACTAACACTGCTGTGTGTTATATACGGAAGTTGTTAAGAGAGTAAATCCTGAGTTCTCACCACAGAAAATGTCTTTCTATTTCTTTAACTGTGTATCTATCAAGATGATGGATGTTCACCAAAGTTACTGTGGTAATCACTTCGTGGTGTAAGTAAGTCAAGCCTTTATGTTGTACACCTTAAACGTATACAGTGCTGTATGTCAATTATACCTCAATAAAACTGAAAGAAAAACATTGGACATCTTACCATTAGTTTTAAAAGCAAATTTTAAGTTCTGTTAACTTTGATAAGTTCACAGTGACTGATGCACCTAAAAGCTCTTTCCTTGCCTAATGAAAATGTCAAAAATACAGCCTTAACTATCTATGACAAACAGAGAAGGAAAACAAAGCAGAAAAATATAATTAAAATGCACAATTAATACCAGGCCCTCATTTTAGCTACCAATCAGAGCATCAGTCCACCTTCTGCCAGAATATCAGAATGAAGAAACACTGATTTGTTTTTACCCTCTCTCTCTAGGTGACAACTAAATAATAGTACATGATGGCTTTGTGATACCTCAGCTTGGCTTGGCGGCACCCTATTCCCCAGAATTCCCTTTCTTACAAGGCTCCAGTTAGGGGCACCACTACCAAGGCTATAGACTCCTGAGAGCTGCAGTAAAGGGAGGCACCAGCCATGGTGCAGTACACACACACCTTTCCTCAGGTAGTCAATCAAAGCTAATCTAGCACCACTGTGGAGGGATTCTGCAGATGTAATTAAGAGATCTAATCAGTGGATTAAATTAGTCAGAAGTACAATTATACTGAGCGGGACTGATGTAATTAGTTAAAAGCCCTTTAGAAGAGAGCTTAGGCCCTCCCAGAATTCAGAGACTCCAAGCTTTAGCTCCTGCTCCAGCCTGCCAATAATATTCTCCTCTTGACTGCTTGCCCTACGCATTTCAAGAATTCTTAGCAGGCCCCACAACTGAGAAAGCCAATTCCGTAATAGATTAATCCCTTAATCTACATAAACTACCAGCTCTGCCTCCAGGGTAAACCCTGGCTGATTCTTGATGTTACAGTTATTACGGCTGCAAAGACACAGAGGAAGACCTCTTGGCATGGAATCGTCCAGGAAGACACTAAAGAATCTCACTCTTGCAATTATGGCCAGGAGAACAGAAGATTGTGGATTCATTCATTCTTTAAAAAATGAAATTTGTAGTAATTTAGAGGTAGGGAGTGAATTAAACACAATGCTGGCATTTGTTACAGCTCTGTGCCTAAGCTCTGGCCAGTGAGACCTAAGTAGGAGTGTCAGAAATCTGAGATCTCCTAAAAAGGAAATGGCATGCCCATCTCCCTTCTTCATTCTCTGCCTGTCATGTAAATACAGTCGTCCCAATCTTTGTGGGATTGGTTCCAGGATACCACCGTGGGTATCTGCCAAAGCTCAATTCCCTTATGTAAAATCGTGTATCCTTTGCATATTAGCTATGCACATCCTCCTGTTTACTTCAGATCATCTCTAGATTACTTATACTACCTAATACAATGTAAATACTATGCAAATAGTTGCAAATACAATGTAAATACCATGTAAATAGATGCCAGTATGTGGCAAATTGAAGTTTTGTTTTTTGGAACTTTCTGGAAATTTTTCTAAATATTTTTCAATCCGTGTTGGATGCGGAACCCGCAGAAGACAGAGGGCTGATTGCATGATGGTTGGAGCTCCAGCAGCCCTCTTGGACACGGGCCACATCCTGGAGGTGGCAGACTGGACAGCTAAAGAGAGCCTGCTGATTCCTGCTCTTGTGCCAGCTCTCAGCAGCCCACTCCCAGACTGCTTTAATATGGGAAATAAAGCCACTATCTGGCGGCCTCTGATACTTGTAGCTAAACAATACCTACCTGATGTAAGGACCGTCTTCTCTAGTTTTCCTACTTCTTAGCAATAAACTAACACATCCGAGTTGCTATATAACAAGGAATAGCTGTATTTATTTTCACTGTTACGTGCATGGGGCCACATTTAGCGTTTAAGAAGATTAGAGCAGATAACGATCACAGGAAAAGCCCATCTTTATGCCTCCATGTGTCTATGCTTTGACAAAAGAATACAAGAAAAGTTTTCATAGCCTGCAGTAAATGCCTTCTCAAAGCCACTAACTTTAATTCCCATGGAATAGAATTTCCCATGGCAGGCCTGTGGTCACATCCAAATCCACTTATTCGACAGATCTGTGCTGTAGAAAATTCACACTGCTATCTCTTTAGATAGGCTCTGTCTTTTCATGTCAGAGTCATCTAAATTTCTCCCAAACCAACAACCCTTGAACATGTCTGGGGTATATATTTTTTTTGCTGAACGCGAACCACATGGTCATTTCAAAACCTGTAATTCACTTCAGTAGCACTGGCCTTTCTGGATGTTCGTGAACATAACCACCAAGAGTGGCATCACTTTTGGTGATAACCCTACCAGCTCGAGCTCTTATTGTGTCCCGATATCATGGTGAAAAACTGTGACACACCAGGCAGCTGACAATTGTGCAAGAGAAAAAAAATCATTTTCCAAGGGGAAAATGAAGTGATTAATATGGAAAACACAGCAGGCAACATCAAACAGGAAAAAGTTGACGTTTCCAAAACCTTTAGCTTAAAGTAAATTTGTTTTCTCCTCACCCTGATTATCAAAGGCTGGATCAAAGTATGAACACGGTACAAAAGTGTCAGATGACTTCCTATCCCTGAGTCACTTATGATACTGCAGTCCTTGACTCCTTGTATTAGAGGGAGGAAGGGAGGCAAGGTTAACATAATCATAATTCGGAACAGATAAACTTTAGGAAACCATAAGCGTAAACACAATGGGCCAAACTGTTCCCAGTCGAAGCCACAGTCCTGCCTCAGCTCCTTTGTTCATGCCACTTCCTTCCTTTCAGACTTCCCTGGACATTTCTGTCTGTCTGGTTCTTGGGCTCCTTCCCCCCACATCATCTCTTAAACACAGGGGTTCCTTTAGGTTCTGAGCCCTGGCTAGTCTCCCTGTCCACTCGCTCTCATTCTCTGTCCTCGGGGAGTCAGGGGTGTCTTGTAGTCACTCATGAGCTCATCCACTTCACTCCTCTCAACACCGCCATTCATTTCATCTCTTTCTCCTGAATGCCCAGAACAATGAACTGTCTCTAAGGCACCTATTTTATCAAAGTCAAAACTGAACGTGATTAAACTTCTCTACCTGAAACTTCAACTCCATCCTCTCCCCTCTTCCCACCGCCCAGCCACACACGCACCGCCCTCGGCATTCCATGCCTCAGATACTGGCCCCACCACGTGCTGAGGGCCCACTTCCACCCTTTTATCTCCATTCTTCTACTAAGAGCAGCAGGGGCTGGATGACCCTCAGATGAAATACATACACTCTGGAAGTGCGCGTGGATCAGAGGGGCTTCTGGCCATCGGGACTCATCTGCACCGGCTGATCTGCGAGGGGAGCTGGGAACTTCAGATAGAGACACCTCTGTGACTTCCAGGAGCCAAAACAGGAGAGACAAGAGGGGCAGTTTCCCCGCCCAGCTTCAGACCGGCCAAAGCCGCTGCAGTGAGCACTCACAGGAAGAAATGGAGAAGCCTGTCTTCCCCTTGCCTCTGTGAGTCACGGAGAAACAATCCCAGTAATTTCAAGCTCCTGGAGATTAACTTCTGTGGGGCACACGCCAGGTTCCAACACCCTTCTAAAGCCCCCTCCCCTAGATGTGCAAACTTGGGAAATCAAGACCTGGCACATGGCTTCTGTGGCACGGACCCCATTCTCCAGGAAGACAACTGCAGCCATTGCAGGGGTGGGGTCTCACCCTCAAATCCCTTTGGCCCATGGCCATCAACAAAACCCAAAAGGCGAGAGCCTCTGCAAGCACACATAAGCCATCTCAGAGATGCCAAGAATATCTGGAGAAGACTTTTTATTAAAGGCCCTACATCCATGTTTGAACACAAACCAGTGAAATCTGCACTCTCTCTAGTGAAATAACATCATTTGAAGCTTCATGCTGGTAAGATCTAAAGACCTTTCCTAAGTGTATCTTCTACTTTTCACCCCTAACATAGCTTGGGTACTTTTTCCCTGCCTCAGGACCACTCCCCTTCAAAACATTTTTAGATCGCAACCAAAGTGAGCTTCTGGTTATAACTCCAGGAGTGTGCTGGGCTGGCTCGTCCCAGCTCCTGAGAACTGACTGGTAGATTTTCAGAAATTTTATGAATAGCTGTTAAACATAGCAATTATTAACAATAATATAAATTTATAACAAAATTAATTACATTAAGCCCAAAGGTAATAAATATTGGAAAATTATGACTTCTTTATTACTTCAGTACACAAGTAATATCCATGCTATTGGATTACTTAGGTCTGTTTCACCGTATGCAGAAATGCTGTAAAATGTTTTGCTCCAGCACATCTCTTCCCAATTCCCTGTAACTTGAAAGCAGCTATAATGGCAATATTTTCATATGGAAACTGACAAACCCTATGTATCTTAGCCTGGTTTTTGTTTTGTTGATTATTCAAGCTTAAGAAAGTGATGGAGAAAATGTTAATAAAATGCATGGTGTAGTTATATTGTAAATAAAACAAAAAGTTGAGGAAATAAACTTCTAGTACTATTCAGCTCATAAAGAAGATGCTTTAATGAGCAAGTGAAGTTCTAGGATCTGCCTTCATTGTTTCACTTTCATCTTACTTCACACTGTTAACAGGAAAGCATCAACTATCCTCTCTCGTCCATGGGTTGGCCATGGATATAGGAGTTCAGTGAAAACAAACTGTCAGAATCAATTAGCCATATGGACTTTACAAGGAAGAGTATTTATTGTCTGTCTTATCATTATTTGTAAATTGTGTACTACACACCCTTTATATCAAATTTATTACTGATACACACACACACACACACACATTTATTTTTCTGGCGAGCTGGTTGTTAAACATTTACCAGTGCACCATTATATAAATCTGATTAGGTGGGTCCTTTGTTAAAAATCTGCCAGTAGCTCCCTGCATCACCCACCTTTTATGCACAACTTCAAATCCTCTCAAGCTCACCTCGTATCCCCGCCACTGCAATGGCGGCCACTTCCATGAAGAATCCAGTGTTATGCAAGAGCAATCTGGCAGGGCCTCTCGAGCCCAAGCTCCTCTGATGCTGTTTCGTGAGGTGCCCATGGGAACCCACCTGGCAGTCAGACATGCCCTGTCTGAAAAAGTGGGGCTGCCTTTAATCAATGGGGGACCAGAACATGAATAAAAGCTTCTCCCTTTTTCTCTCCAGCTGAACTACACTGAGATGTATTTCATAAGAAGATCCCTTGGAAACAAGCAACCAGTTGCTAAGAGCAAGGGCCAACTCAATAAACCCTATCTCGTACTGGCTCTGTCTCCTTCCCTCTGTGGCTCTTTCTGGTCCTTCACTACTGCTCCCCAGATGGCATTCCCAAATAAACTACCTGGCACAAGACTCTCCTCACCTTGGCAGCTCCCCACCCTCTGAAACCGGGCTGCTCTCTCCCCTTCCTGCTCCCTTTCCTAGCAGGTCACACCCTGGTCACAAAGAATACACATACTCTTTCCTATCTCTGGTGCTTTCCTCATCCTGGTCCCTCTGCTTAAAATTCTCCCCAAAACGATGTGCAGAGAGATGTAAAAGTCTATAATTTACTACAATCACAACCTTACAAATGAAGAAACTGAGTTCCAGAGTAGAACGTCTGGCACAGGGTTTGGAACGGCTAATTTAAGACAGAGCTGAAAACTTTTCTCATTTTTATGGGCTTCTGCTTCTGATTCCTGAAATGTCCATGAATATCTCTGTTCTAGTTCTGAAAGTCTACTGGATTACTGTTTCCTCTTTCAGCCTCCCAAAATACTTGGATTTCCATTTCCCTTTAAACTATCACTTTTTATTGCCTAAACCATTTTGTCTCTCTCTAAAGAAGCAAAGAGTAATTGACTTTTACCCAATGATTCAATCCAATTCCTCAAACATTTGCTGGTCACTTTATACGAGCACTTATGATGAGTGCAGTGAGGAAGACAAAAATGAATAAAAGATGTTCTTTACTCAAAAGGAGTTTGTAATCCAGTGGGAAAGACAAATATACAAATACATGTGTGCTTATTATAATGGAAGAATGAGTCCAGAAGGTTTAAAATATTTGTTATACTTTTAAAAAATATACACATAGAACACAAATCCAAAAAATGTTCATATGCATGGAGGAAGAGCAAGTCGACACACTAAGAAAACTATAAGTGAAATGAAGAAAAGCTTAAAAAGAAAGCTATCTACAAATGTAAATATTTTAAAGCTAATGATTAACCCAGATCAACTGATCAACAAATACATGAGTACCTGTTATATATAAGCCATTTATTTCTGGTACAGATATATTCTGTACTATTTCAGACAATCAACAGCCCTCAAAACATTGATTATAATCATACAAAAAGAGACCTTTAAGGGCATCTGATCCAGTCCCCTCCTCGAGAAACAAAGGTCTTATCCAGTGTATTTTCCCTGAGAGATCCAGCCCCCTCGTTCTTCCCCAACAACTCAGACTTGAATTCTCTGTCTCTCTTGACCTTTCCATCTCCCTCATCCCCAGCAACCAATCAACTACCAAACCTGTGGCTTCTGCCAGATTCATCCCACAGTGACATCCTTCCCATCTTCATACTCTTCTTGCTTGTGGGTTGGGCTGCCCCAATAATTCCTAACGGGCTCTCCTGAAATCACTCTTTCTCTTCCCACGCCACCCATCACAATGCCAGAGTTGCCCTTCTTACACGCAGCTCTGATCATGCTGTTTCCTTGCCACCAAAATCCAAAAACCAAGAACTTGTTAACTTTCCAGCTCTCTCGCTCTCAATTCTATCTGTTTCTGGTTGTGCCTTCCCCCGCATCAACCCTCCAGTCCACCTAGCTAAAGCATACCCCTACTCCCACACACATTCTGCACTCTCCCTCCCATCAGGAGACTGGGGTGGGCCATCCCCTCAAATGCCCTACCTGTCAAGGCTTTATCCACTTGACAAGATCCTGCTTAACCTCTCCCTCTTCCATTAGGGCTTCTCAGCTCTCCAGCTGTTCATTAATCTTTTGACCCACTCCTCCACACTCTGTTTCCCACTGCACATTACTTGTACTTATTCCACAGCATTTAATCTTTGAATTGTGGTTACTGATGTGTCAGCTAAACCATTAGGTCAGTGGTTCTCAGATCGTGGTCCCCAAACCAGCAGCATCAGCAGCATCTGGGAACTTGTTAGAAATGCAAATTCTCCACCCAGCCCAGACCTACTGAATCAGAAACTCTAGGGTGAAGCCCAGCACTCTGTGTTCTGATGAGCCCTCCAGGGGATTCTGATGCACAGTGGAGTGTGAGAACCACTGCACTAGACCGTAAATCCCCTGAGGGCAGTGACAAGGACTAAGGTTAATTCATCTCAGCTCCAGGGGCATGGCTGAAACAGACAGAGTATCAGTGGAATTTCCGGAAATAAAATGCCCAGGGTCACACTAAGTTAGCAGCAGACACAAAATCAGAACTCAGGTTATCCCGAATATCAGACCAGAGTTCTTTGCACAACGTTCACAGTTTCCAACAGTAAATTCAGGTCATTTAAATCCATGCATAAAAAGCTACAAAGAGTAGAAAATGAATTAAATTACCCAATAATGACAGACTGTACAATTAATAAATCAGGCCATTTGCAACCTGTCACGTAAAAATGATGAATTAGTTGAGCTGGCCAAGAAGGTTTACTTAGGCCCTGTTTGCGTGAAAGGAGAAATCCTACAGGATTAAGATCCTACAGGATGAGTCCCTGAATTTGAGTAAGTCACTGAATTTGTGTTCTTCAAACTTCTCACAGGACTCACTATCAACAAGTACATTCTGCTCACAGAATGGATTTTAGGAGCAAACTCGGAAGGGTGTCCTTTTAAAAATATATTATATATATTGTGGATATTTCTTTTGAATGCATTTTTCTAAGTAAACAGCTTTTGACCAAAACATATGCAAATATCCTAATAATATGAAAAAACTGGCATGTACTGATGTGAATTAGTTTTAAATTTCTCATTTATTTGCAGCCTCCGATACAAAATTGACCAAAGCCGGCTAAATTTTTTGAAAGTTCATTCCTTTTCTCTCAATCTTAAGAATTTTTAGAGGCTTATTAATCCTTCAGTGCTATTCTTCCCTAAAAAGTTTTGTGATGGCTTTCATGTGTGAACAGTAAAATCCATTTTCCACTTTTTCATGACTTATTTGTAAAAAGATAGATAAATAATACATAAACATAAGTATCACTGACCCTTAAAATGGGAAACCTAAAGAAACTTTCAAGGGGAGGAAAAAGCAGTCAGGCCACCGAGTCCAGGTATCACCTTACCCTTGTGTATGACTGTCCTACTGCTGTAGTGTCAGCAATGGGGGGGGGTTGGGTGAGATCAAAGAAGACTGATTAAAATGCTGAGGGGTGCAATGCAGAACTACATGACGAGGGTGTTTCCAGTGAATTACGGTCACTTAAATATCCTTTACTAATATAACTCTGTATTATAGCTGGAGATTGTCATTCTAAGTGAAGTAAGCCAGAAAGAGAAAGAAAAACACCATATGATATCACTCCTATGTGGAATCTAACAAAGAAAAAAAGATACAAATTCTATTTACAAACTAAAAACAGACTCACAGACATGGAAAACAAACTATGGTTACCAAAGGGGAAAGGGTGAGGAGGGATAAATTAGGGATTGGGGATTAACAGACACACGTTACTATATATAAGATAGATAAACAAGGACCTACTGTATAGCACAGGGAACTATATTCAATTTCTTGTAATAACATGTAATGGAAAAGAATCTGATAAGAAAAAAAAATGTATGTATATGTATAACTGAATCACTTTGCTGTGCACCTGAAACTAGCATTGTTAATCAACTACACTTCAATAAAAAATTAAAATAAATAAATAAATAAACCCCCAATTTTTGCAGCATTAAGCAATGGGTCTCACTTTGAAAGAAACCAAGGCTTTGTTTGGGGGAACAACATGGCCCAGGGCTACCTCCAGGGTGGCTGGTGAGCCCAGAGGCCAATTCGGGGCCTCCCCCCAGCTGGAGGGGTGTCACCATCCTCTCTCCCTCAGAGCTATGCCACTTCTCTTGCTCCACGTCAGCTCTGGGGTTGTGGTGAAGAGGATCCCAAGGCCAAAGAAGCCAAGGTCTTATCTGAAACTGTCTCTCTCTCCCTGCCCCAGACCCAGCTTGGTTTGTGAGCCATGACAACAAAGAGAAATTCATCATTTCCAGTCATTCTTGCTCAATGGTCGTTTTAAGTAGTGGACAAAGTTCACAGCCCTCCTGAGTCTTTGGCCCTAGGCAATCAAGGTGTAAGGAAACTTTTTCTGTACAGAAGTCATCAGATTAAGGATCTATGACTTAGCGAATAAACAAATAAAGTGAGAAAAAAAAATCCTGGATGGAATCAGGAGGTGGTGTCGATATAGGTACTGGTTTGATAAGAGAGAAGGAAAATGGAATGCTTGCTCTGGTAGTCTTAAAATAATCCTCATTACAGTCAATTAAGTGAGGTGCTTATCCTTCACGCTTAACTTGTGCTTAATTACTGTGCAATACAATGACTTCTTAACATGTTCTAAATGAATATTGCTATCATTTATTTGAATGCAATAGTAAATTCTTCATACTTACCTAGCCAGAGCTCAAGGTCCAGCTCTAAGCACATTACCTGATCTTCTTGGGAACTGACCCATAGGCCTGAATTTACTTTGCCATTTATGGAGTCAGTCATGCAGGGATGGGTCTCACACTCCTTACAGGAGGACTGAGTTCTAGCACTAGGGCTGCATGGGGACCCACCGCACACTAAGCCACTAACCCACGCCTGATTCAGGAGCACTCTACTGGCCCAAATGGCCAGGTCATCTGGTCTCCAAGTATAATTGTCTACCCACAACTTTGATTTAAAAAAAAAAAAAAAAAGGAAACTGCTTGTGACTAAAACCACTCCCTAAAGTATTTCTGGTGTGTGAACTGGCAAAGAAACAAGAACACGGAAAAGCACAGGATTTTAGAACAAAATTAACTAGTGAAATACAAGAGAAAATCTAAAACATTAAGAGAATAAAGGGAATGAAATCTTTTCAGGATTTTTTTCCTCTATTTTAAGCCAGTTCAATAAGCAGATTGGGATCTGCTATAGGTTAGATTTTTAGATGCATTAAAAAGAGGTGAAATATATGTTTACATACAGTTTATTTAATTATATGCTGTAGTAAAGGAAAAAACTGCACATCGGAGATTCGGTATAGAAGACAGAAAGCATGGAAGCTGATGTGGGGATTCCTACAACAAGTCTACCATTCTTCCAGAATTAGAAGAACAGTACATTGAGCAGGATTTTCAGTGTTTCTGTTTAAGAAAAATCTGAAAAAAAAAAAAGGATAAAAATTATTCCTAAACCCCACGTATTATTACACTTTCTAGGTTGTTTCAGTAAGACAGATGACTATAAATCTCCGTACAGGTGAGCTCAGCAATAACTGAAAGTACTGAGTGCAACCTCAGTAAACAGACCATTACCACCCCCAAAACTTAAATATTTATGTCTTAACTTTACTCCTGCAAAAAATTTTTTAAAACATGATAAAATCATGAGTGGCAATTTGATTTTTATTCTCCCCAATGAATAAATGCATAAATAGGATATTTAAAGGAAAAAATAGAGGGAAAGATAAAATATATATGTAAACAATAGTTATCTAACATTTTAAAACATCAGAACATTTTGATTTGAATAAAATCTTTAAAAAGCCAAATATAAGTAAATAATATTATATATTAATGATATAATAATAATAAATATATGATATAATAATAATGACACTGGATTATAACCCAAAGTTTAAGATGAATATCCATGGGTCCATACTGATATGAATAAATAATTGAATAAATAAATAAGTGGGGATGAAAAGACAAACCTGCCACGAAGAAGAGTTCTAAATCATTTATGTAGCTACTTGTCCCCCTCTAGGAGGTGGGTCATAACTCCCCATCTCAACAGTATGGGCTGTGCAGTGAGCTCCTTCCAAAGAGGACACTGTGAGAAGGGGAGAAAGAGGAACTTCACAATGGTGCAACCCTCCAGACACTCCCTCAGCCAACTGACCAAAGTCAACCTCAGGAGGAAGCCACGTTGCTAGTGTGTGCCTCTATATGATGAGATGAGACCACCACTGTGGTCTTCCTCTCAAAGCCCATGACCCCAGTCAACTCATGAGGAAAACATCATAAAAATTCTAACTGAGGGACATTCTACAAAATACCTATGGGGGTACCTAACCAGTACCCCTTCAAACAGTGAAGGTCATCAAAAATATGGAAAATCTGAGAAACTAGCATAGCTAAGAGGAGCCCAAGGAGACACGACAACATGGGATCCTGGATGGGATCTTGGACTAGAAAAAGGACATTAGGGAAAAACCAAGCAATAAAGTATGGACTTTAGTCAGTAACAATGCGTCAATATTGGTTCATTAATTACAGCAAATGTTCCATCCCAGTGCAAGATATTAATAAGGGAGGAAACCACAGTTTTCCCATGTATATACTATCTTTGCAACTTCTCTACAAATCTGAAACAAAAAGTTAATTTTTAAAAAGGTAACTACACAAAACCATGTTTTTAATGAGATGCTTTTGTTCAAAGTGGGGTTTAGAGAAGTACCAGAGCTCTGCTCTCTACGTCTCTGACTCCAGCTTCTGCTCCGATCCTAGCTTGCCCCTGAAACCCAGAGTGATTTGAAAATCACTATCATGAAAAACTGGGACATGCTTTCATAACAAAACACCAGCCCATTTCAGGCAGCCTGGCAGGACTGGACTGCACCACGTAGCCTGGCCTTCAGCTGACTGCATTAGGCCTCGAGCTCTACGCGGGCAGAACCACATGTTAGACGCACAAGCCCATGTGAGCACTCCCTTGGCATCAAAGACTCTGCCTGATAAACTCTCCAATACCAGCACGAGCAGCACTGTTGCAAACACAGGATGAGGGCTTCCACTGCCGGTCCTACTGGCCTTCCTTGGCAGTAGATCTGCAAAAATTACTCCCTCATTACTCAAGTCTGTTGCCTGCGAGATCAGACCGGGCTAGCACCTCCAGCGTGCCTTTCTGGCCTCCTGGTGTCTTGAGGTGAGTGATGCACACCCTCTCACCCGCATCACTCCCCCCGAAACCGCCCCTGGTAGAACTCAGGAAAGGGGAGACACAGGAGTTTCCCCAAATCGGTCAGGTTTATTTTACATCACCTTCATGTTTAATTGATCTACTTTATCACAGATCAACCACCCACAGAACAAATGGGTATGACTAAATCAAGCCCTTGGACGCTCTCTGAAGTTGAAGGTAACATTCACATAAACAGCTACAGATTTTGCTTCCCATCAGTTGAGAGTGGCCTCTGTTCCAAATGGCAGCGATATTTCAGCAATGAGTCACTGTCATGAAGGTAACATCGCGGGGTCAGGAAAGAATGATTAGGAAAACAGATGACTCACTTGGGAACCCAGGGTTCACACTAACATCATCTACTTACATAGCAGTTTGGAGAGGCCTTCATTTAACAAGTCATTAGTGAGCACCTACTGCGTGCCAGGAAAGCCCCAGCTCTCATGGAGCTCAAGTTCTCATCAAGAAAACTCAATATTCAAGAAAAGAAGACACAAAGAATTCAGATAGTAATAGGTGATAAGTGAACATCACCCACAGTAAAAGGCTAGGATGAAGAGGCTGTGGGCAAAGCAAGGCGGACTGTAGGGGAGGCCGATTTGACAGTCGAGGAAAGACTTTCTAGAGAGGTGACTTTTGAACTTTTTATCACTGTCTCAAATGTCAAAAGGAGGCAATTCATGCAAAAACTCAGGAGATGGGTGTTCCAGGAGAGGGAAGGACACAATGCAAAGGCCCCAAAATGGGAACGAGTTAGTGCACTCCAAAACAGAACCCTCCTGACAATCCCCAGACACAGGCCACCACAGCTCAGAAAGGAGAAAACTGAGGCTGATGTGGGAATAAACCCAGCACAGCCAACTCCCCCACTAGAGTGCAGGCACCACGCACAGCTTTCTCCTTAGGTGGCGATCTAGGCCCAACAGAACTGAACGTGGGGAATCCGGCCCTCGCATAAGGAACGGGTTCATGGGGCAGAGTCAGCCTCTGAAAGCTGTTTCACAAGAAGAGAATTTGAGGCCAAACATAAAAATCCAGGCTCCTATGCAATGTGGCCAGGGCCTAGTAGCCCCAGTGACTTGACACCATCCAGGGCACATGAGGCCCAGGGCTGGGCAGCAAGGACCCCAGGAGGAGGCACTGGGCGACCGTCAAAGTCCCAAGGGAACTTACAGGCTGCTGCACTGAGTCTCCCCACCCCAAGGATCCCAACTGGTAGGTCTGCAGCAGAACCTGGGAATCTAAATGTAAGTGATTCCCCGGTGATTCTGTTCAGGCAGACCTTAGAATCGCCATCATCGGGAGTGAGGAGGAGGCGAGCTCTTCCTGGAGGGGGAGCTGAGTCTGAAGAATCCTATCTCTACAAACAAACAGCATCAAGGATTAAAGTGAATGCAGTTGACATTTTCTTAAAAATGTATGAAACCAAACAACACTGTACCAAGTAATAGGAAAGACAGTTAAGAACATGGCATAACTAGGTGTTTTCCCTTCCCTTCAACCACATCTCCAAATTTAGGAGAGATTACTTTTGTTTGCAATCTGATATATTTAATGTAAGTTTAAAATCTAAACTGAAGCAATTTGATTTTTCATAATGGCATGTTTAATGATTGGCTCATGAAATTCCCAAAAGTTTAAAAATCTGCTCTCAGTATGAGCCAGTCCCAGCACACCACTGGCCAAAAGCTTTAAAAAAACAGTCCACGCCTTTCCTTCCCTTTTTCTCTTCGAGTCTTAGTCTTGTCTTCCCTGCAATGAGGCTACAGTAGTTTCTTCATATCTGTCCCCGGGAGCCCCATGGTGCCAGCAGCTGAGGGGCAGCTGGTGCCAGGAGGCAGGCAGGGAGAGGAGGCGGGAGGGAGCAGCTGGCTACTGGCCCCATCTAGGAATCGGCAAGAAGAACAGCACTGTGGGGGAGGGTGTAGCTCAGTGGTAGAGTGAGTGCCTAACATGCACGGGGTCCCGGGTTCAATCCCCAGTACCTCCATTAAAGATAAATAAATAAAAACCTAATTACCTCTCCCCCAAAATAAAACAAAATAAGTAAATTAAAAAGAATAGCTCTGCTTTGGGGTGTTTTACATCCTGGGATTTCACAGAAGAACTCAATCAGAAAAGCAGTTCTTGGAGACAGGGGTTGGGAAAAGTAACTACAATTTTTTTCGTACAGTGTCAGCACTGCTGGCCTAGGTTACTGACACAGCATCTACACGTCCGTCCATGATTTATGCGGACATGTCTTACCCACACCCCTATAAAGCTGGTGGTGCCAGCGATGCCCTCCTCCCACTTAGTATGACCCTGAAGAATGTGACAGGAGGGGTGTTTTTCCATCACAGCACGAGAGAGCCCACTTTTACCTTGAGAGTGCACTCTATTCTTAGTTCTAAATACATTTTAAAAATACACCTCTAACTCACGAACATAGAAAACAAACTATGGTTACCAGGGGAGAAGAGGGGGATAGACTAGGCATTTGGGATTGACAGACACACATTATTATATATAAAACAGGTAAACAACATGGGCCTACTGTATAGCACAGGGACTATATTCAATTTCTTGTAACGAGCCATAATGGAAAAGAAATTGAAAAAATACATATGTATGTATGTATGTATGTATATGTATAACTGAATCGCTTTGTTGTACACCAGAAACTAGCATTGTAAACAGACAACACTTCAATAAAAAATAAGAATAAAAAAATACCTCTGTACATACACACATTGGTAAAGAGCAATGAATCATATTTCTCCTACTAAATGCCAAGCTATGCTTATAAATTAAGAAAAATCAAATTTTCTAGCTCATGTCAAAACATATGCCCTAAAGGTATGATTTTCAAAGGCATACAGTCCACTCCCTCCAGTTGTAACCAGCTCTGTTGCCAGAAGTCTTCCTACTGCTTCTCATCGCTGGAGTCTCATGGAATGCCATTCTCACTCCAGAAGTCCTCCCGGGCAAGATTCATTTCTCCCTGGTCCAAATCCCCCCACGTCCCCATGCCCATATCTCCTCTAGCAGCAATCCCAGTTTGCTTGGCTATTTATGGATATCACACTTGCTGGGTTTGGGGTGCAGCAGGGAGGGCGATGTGTGAAAGAGGGGAATCTAACATTTATGTGTCATTTCTGTGTTCCAGGCTCCATGCTAAACACTTTACAGGCATTGTTTCCTGTAGTCCTCACAAGAATCCTATGAGATAGGTACTGTTTTTACCCCCATTTTACAGATAGGGAAACCAAGGGCAGAGAGGATTTTTGAAGTTACTCATCTCAGGCCACATGGTGCTAAAGTGCTCAGGACCTGAATCCAAGCTCTCAGGCTCCTCGGCCAAGGCTTGCAGCCACTATTCCTCCCAGTGAGGAACTTGTGGGGCTCACCTGTGCCTTACTGCTATTTACCTTACTTGCCTGCCAAACACCTGCTTCACTCCATCACTGCCCCATCACCCTGCTTCCAGCCAAGTCAGTGGCAGCTTGTGCTTCAGACTGGAAATGAGGGTTAGGGTTAAAAATCTTTGCTCCAAGTTTCTAACACTGAAATATTTACCAGCTACAATATCCTACCAGGTGCTTTTTTTCCTTAGGATTCCTTGGGCTCGATTCCCCCACCTTTTTAGTTTTTGTTTTTTGTTTTTCCTGTGATATGATTTATATATGGAATCTAAAAAAAGATACCAATAAACTTATTTACAAAACAGAAATAGACTCACAGACATAGAAAATAAACTTATAGTTACCAAAGGGGAAGACAGGGAGGGATAAAGTAGGAGTTTGGGATGAACAGATACACACTACTATATATAAAACAGATAAACAACAAGGACCTACTATATAAGCACGGGGCCTTTTTAATTTTTAAATCTTTTTGACATCACAATCATGTTAGTACCAAAAATATACTTCATCTCCAAATCCTGTACCCTTACTTGAGCTTATGTTTTTACTCCAAAGTGGAGATAACGATGAGATTTAAAAACAATATCAAACCTCATCTTCATTTTTTTCCTACTCTTAGTCCCTTTTATCAAATTTCCCACTTTGGATTCCGCACATTTATACCACTGCTCCCCCATACATCTGGAAGTCTTTTCCTGCTCCAAGCCATGGAACCCCCATTTCAATCCACTGCTATCTCCCTAATCTCCTTATTTCAAACAACTCCTTCATCAGAACTTGGGTAGAGAATACTGCAGAAAAAGGCCAGTAAAATGAGTACAGCTGCCAGTCCAAAATGCCACAGAACGTCCACTCCCCATCTACAGATTTATTTGTAAAAATAGTTAAACAGCACAGCAGAATACATAATAAATAATACATTAACCCTAAAAACCTTCTTTTCTGGAAATACCTACATAATGAAATGAATCACACCATCTTCCTTGATTTGTTAAATGCATCCTTTGATTCAGCTCACACCTACTGGGCAGTGGAGACACAAAAATGACAAAACCACAATCTGTGACTTCTCACGGGGAAGACAGGTGATAAAATAATTGCAAGCCCAGTGTTCTAATATCATACTATATACAAAACCCATTCATATAAAAGTAGTGTCAACAAAAACAGACTAGGCTGGTATGACGATCCCTAGCAAGGGCTGAGAGTTGCCTTGTATCTTCTTGTCCACATGCTTCGTTGCTTAGCAATGGTTTCAAGCAACATTAGGATGTTGCTTCAAAACATTCAAGATAAAGGCCTGAAAGAGACCTGAAATCATGAAACTCCTAGAAGAAAACATTGGCAGAATGCTCTCTAACAACCATCTTAGCAATGTCTTTCTGGATATGTCTCCTCAGGCAAGGGAAATAAAAGCAAAAATAAACAAGTGGGACTATATTAAACTACAAAGCTTCTGCACAGCAAAGAAAACCATCAACAAATCAAAAACACAACCTACCTACTGAATGGGAGGAGATATTTGCAAATCATATATTTGGTAAGGGGATAATATCCAAAATATATAAAGAACACATACAACTCAACATCAAAAAACAAACAAACAAACAAACAACGCAATCTAAAAACATGCAGAGAAGATGATTAAACGTTTTCCCAAAGGAGACATACAGATGGCCACAGGCACATTAAAAGATGTTTGATATCACTAATTATTAGGGAAACCCAAATCAAAACCACAATGAGCTATCACCTCATGCCTGTTAGACTGGCTCTTATCAAAAAGGCAAGAAATAACAAGCGTTGGCAAGGATGTGGAGAAAACGGAAGCCTCAGGCACTGTTGATGGGAATATAAACTGGTGCAGCCACTATGGAAAACAGTATGGTGATTCCTCAAAAAATTAAGAATAGAACTACCATATCACCCAGCTATCCCATTTCTGGCTATTTCTCCAAAGAATACAAAAATACTAATTCAAAAATATATCTGCACCCCTATGTTCATTGCAGCATTATTTATAATAGCCAAGATATGGAAACAACCTAAGTGCCCATCAATAAATGAATGGGTAAAGAAGATGTGGTATATACAATGGAATATTACTCAGCCATAAAATAGATGAGATCTTGCCATTTGCACAAAACAAATAAAAATAAACAAGTGGGACTACATCAAACTAAAAAGCTTTTGCACAGCAAAGGAAAACATCAACAAATTGAAAAGACAACTTACCTACCAAATGGAAGAAGATAGTTGCAAATCATATATTTGATAAAGGATTAATATCTTGATGACCTTGATAATATTATGCTAAGTGAAAGAAGTCAGATGGAGAGAAACAAATACTGTATGATTTCACTCATAGGTGGAATAGAAAAAACAAACAAAAATAAACAAAAAAAGCCCCCCCCTAAAAAAAGAACAAACTAACCAAACCAAACACATTGATAGAGAACAATGCAGTGGTTAGCAGAGGGGAAGGGCCAGGTTGGGGGGGTAGACGGAGGGGGTGAAATGGGTAAAGGGAGTCAACTGTACTGTGACAGATGGAAACTAAATTTTGGTGGCTGTCGTGTACACAGTAGTAGAAATACTATGCTGTACACACAAAACTTACATAGTGTTATGAACCAGTGTTACCTCAATAAAATAATCATAAATAAATAATCACTCTAAGATAAACCAAAGGAGAGCTATTTTTCCACTACGTTTGACATTTCAAAGGACATTATTAAGATGAACCACACGGAAGCGCAGGCTTGTGTAAAGAACTGACAACGGTGTCAGCACCCTGTCTTCTGTGCTGGCTCCATTCTCTGCACTGGTTTCTCCCTCCCTTTCCACTGCCTTTGTTTTCCCATGTTTATTCCTTATTCTCCTTCATCCAAATGTACTTACTGTCGGTAAAAGCCTACTTTGAAAAAGATCACTGTTGAATACTAAACTTTTATTTTCCTGATCTTAATATAAAGTTTGTCAGCTTATGGCCTTAGAAGTCTCTCTCTCTCTCAACAAAAGAACCGACCAAACAAAATTATTTTTATTTCCATGTTGCTTTTGGCTGATTTTCTTTTGTGCGTCAGAGGCTTTCAGAAAATACAGACTTGTGGTTACCGGGGGGGGGGGTAGAGGGTGGGAAGGGATAGACTGGGATTTCAAAATTGTAGAACAGATAAACAAGATTACACTGTATAGCACAGGGAAATATACACAAAATGTTATGATAAATCACAGAGAAAAAAATGTGACAATGAGTGTGTATATGTCCATGTATGACTGAAAAATTGTACTGAACACTGGAATTTGACACAACACTGTAAAATGATTATGAATCAATAAAAATGTAAAAAAAAAAAAAAAAAAAAAAAAAAAAGAAGGTTCCCAACTCTAGGTCCAAAAAGCTCAAAAAAAAAAAAAGATTGAATACAGAATAAAATATTCCTCTTATGCAGAGGGGAGCCTGAGGTCATAGGCATCGCCAGCAACTGGGGAAGGAATCTGGGATTCTGGAGTCCTAAGCAGCCAAGACTTTTCAGGGCCCACAGTGGGTCACAAGCTTCGGCTCCATCCGCCCCGACATAACCCAGGCCTTTATTTAGCAGATTAGCTCTGGGATGGTTATAATGATTATTAAAATACTGAAGTATCTTCCCCAATTGGCAATTATTGCCCCCCAATACACATCGTGGCCTCCCCAGACCCTCCCGGAATCCCTGTCCCAACCTCCTCACAATCAAGAGGTAAGATTTGATCCAGTAGAGGGTCTCCAGGACCCTGCCCCATCGCTCTCAGAGCTGGACACAACCACACTCCATTTTAATCTCCTCTACTGAAAAATCAGAGAGTTCAACTAATTGAGTTGTGCTTTGATTACAATTATGTCAAATTATTTATCCCTGAGGACGAAGACAAGCTAGGAATATAACAAGATGAAAAAAGTTCATTTGTTAGGAGGGGGAAATCATGGGTTATATTTTTCTGGTGAGATAGCAGTGCCAAAACCCTGGTTTCAGGATGCCTGGGATGGAACCCCAGCTCTGCCGCCCACTGTGCCTCAATTATTTTATCTATAAAATGGGATGGTAGGACTATTACCTACGTCACAGGGTTGTTTTGAGAATAAAACGTGTTTATGTTTGTAAAATGCTTGGAATAGTGCCTGGCACACAGTAAGCATGTTTAAGCGTTGATTAAATAAGCAAATCATTTTATTCTGTTGCAGAATGTTTGTTCAATAATTCAAAAATTAAGCAAGTTTCACAGCACAAAGGAAAAAAATAACTGTGACACTATGAAACATACCATACACTGTTGTTTAATAACCCAGCACTAAAACATCTGGGATCCAGATTTTACTCTGCACTTTGAATTTAGGGAAACTAACACTCAGATTTGTACCATTCCTTTTCTAACCAGAAATGTCACAGGCTTATGGGAAATGTAGGTTGTGAGTTTCTCATTTTAACCCTGAACAACATTTATCCACACCCTGGTGAGAGAATACATTTTATTTTGTGGTGCTAAGACTTAAAGGATTGTAAACATAAAGCAAGGCCTGGCACAGCCACAGCCTCTCTCGTGGACACTATGACTCACACTAACTGCGAGTTTAAAGGGCTGTATTTTACCTCTACCTCGATCGGTCCTCTACCATCAATCTTTAGTAAACACCTGGCATGGAAGGGAATCTGCTCACCCAGCAGCTAGGTTGACCAAAATTGCTTTTAGTTTCTAAAAAACTGCCACAACTTGAGCTCAAGCATAATTTAGAAACACACTACTGCACTGCTAAGGAGACAAAGTATTTCATTTTTCTGTTAGGTATTCAGGGGAGGAAAGAACAACTCCCTTACCTGTTTCTCCTTCTTGCCAACTACACCTCACAGTACCTTTCTATACAAATTTAAGTAGCTCACAAGCTTATCTTCATATAGTAACGTACTAGACCTTTCCTGATGGATATAAGATTTACTGAACACAGTCTGGCTACAGCTTCCTTCTTCTCTAAAAGTGAATTTCTCTAAAGCTATGAGAAGGAACTCAAACCTTGCTTAATGAGAAAACTAACGCTTGCATCATAATCATTATCTTTAAAATAATTATTAAAACCCTAAAAGAAAGACTAAAAGAGTTTTGTGGAGGGATAGTGGTGATGGTGCACATCGATGTGAAAGTACTTAATGACACTGAACTAGATGTTGAACAATGGTTAAAATGGCAAATTTTGTATACTATGTGTATTTTACCACAATAAAAATAGAATGGGATAAAATAACTTTTTAAAAATCCTGTAAGAATTGAAGGTAAATGAATTTTATAACAACAACAATAAAAGAAACACTTAGTAATCAGACAGTTTCCAAGGAGCAGGGTCCCCTGCTACCCAGTTATAAGTGAATCAACAAGCCTAAATGAATGCTTTACAGCACTTCTCACCATGGTTGACAAATATTATCACATCAGGGACAAACATAGTAAAGACACATCTTCCTCAAAGCCTTAACTCACATGTTTTATATTGATTGTGAATGATACTAGATCCTGTGAAGACAGACTGTGAGCTCAGACAATTAGTGGAAAGATCCTCAAACAATATTTAAAGGCTGTGTACGAATATAAGCTAAAAGCCTGTGCACAATTCACCTGTATGTATGTTACCACAAAACATTTTATATTGACAGAAACCCTACTCAAACAGGCAGTGTGAAAAAGTGGTGTCTGTTAACAGTTCAAGTTAAAGATTCTCTTCATTCTTTACACTCTCACTGCACCATTAACTAGCCAGTTAACGCAGCACAGAGATCTCTGGGTACCTGGCCTCCCAAAAGCCCCAGGAAAGCCCCCAAAGGGCGATCTCAGCTGAAACTGGCAGGCTTGGCAGATAAAGTTAAGGGAACTCCTCATTCTGGGGGAAGACCTAGAGATAATCAAATGCAGAAATCCTTGTGGTCTTTAAGAATCTACTTGCCTTTATTTCTTCACAGAGGAAGTAAAGAAGGCAATAATACGAGACTAAGAGAAGGAGCAAATACAGGCGTGGCGGCAGTTCTGTTCTGGACTGATTCTACATGGGCAGTTCTGAAGGGCGTCACAAAATCCTATTCAAGGCCAAGAAGGCTTGGAGCATCGTGCTCTTGGATCTGAGACCTAAGTCCCAAATACCTTGAGCTAGAGCGAAAAAAACAAGTCCCTTTACACACGCCCAGCTCCTTGCCCCCTCGTCCCCTGCCCTACCCCGGCGTCATCACCTCTTGGGCGCCACAGCGAGCAGCTGTGTGGCCACAAGCCAGAGACCGTGCATCTGGCAGGCTGGGCTCTAAGCCTCTCGGAATGCCGCACTTCCTGGTTGGTCCGGGATGCTGGTCCCATCGCGCCAGCCATCCCGGTCATCCCACAGGGGATGCGAACTTGGGAGCGCGAGATGACCCGGCGACACCAGACACACTGCACTGGGGGCCCAGCGGTGGGGCAGACAGGTGCATCCTGCAGAGGACGCCTCCAACTTGGGCTGGAGCCAGCGCGGCCCTGCGCTCCGGGCAGCCGCGGGCCCTTGGCAGAAGTGCGCGCGCAAGTCGTCAGCGTCGACTCTGCAGGAACTGGGACGAAGGCGTGCGCAGGAGGCCCCTAGGGGCTGCCAGGGAGGCCGGTCCCGCGAGGCCTCATGGCGCTGGCGCCCGCCGCGGACGCCACTGCCAAGGTCCCGTCCAAGTTGGGCGGGGAGCGGCCAGCTGCCCGCAGCCGACGGGAGGAGGGGCGGAGGGCGAGCGCAGCGGAAACCGGGCGCCCGCGGGAGCTATGCGCGCCCCCGCGGGAGCTGTGCGCGCCCCGACCGCGGCGCGGCTCCTACCTGAGGAGCGAGGGCGGCCGCGGCGCGGCTCCTACCTGTGGAGCGAGGGCGGCCGCGGGAGCCTGCGCGCTGGCGCTGGCGTCTTGGAGCTCGGGCGCAGCTGGCACCGCTGGAGGCGCGGGAGGAGGGAAGGAGGGAGGGCCAGAGTGGGGACCGCGCCGCCGCCCGGAACTCGGCCCGCGGATTCGCGCCGGCCTGGCAGGGGTGGGGCGAGGCGGTGCCGGTCCGAGTGCGTCGCGGCGCAGGTTGGCGGCCCGCGCTGGGCACGAGGGCTCGGGCGGCTGGGCCTCTCTCCTGATCCCTGTTTCTGATCCTCTCTTCCCCCGAAGTTTCAAACTCAACCGCATCAACCAAGGGAACGTTCACTAGTGTTTTTACTATCAGGTACCCTTGAGTAGCCAAATTGCCAGGCGCTGTTGTAGGAGCTTTGCCTATGTTGTCTAACCTTCGTCTATCGCAGCTGATAGCCATGATTGGCCTATTTTACAGGTTAAAAACAGGATCAAAAAGTGAAATAACTTGCCCTACGTGACTCAGTTAAGAAGTAGGAGCTTTGTTGACGTCATCTATAAGCCTGCTTCCAACTCTGGCGTTTGCGTTATCACTAATGTACAAGCAAGGAAACCGAGACTCAGAAGAGTGAAGTAACCAGCTTAAGGTCACCCAACCAAGAACACAGGCGATCGGAACTCGTGTCTTGATGTCTTTCAAGCTCAAGCTGGGTATAATTCAGAAATCTTAGTATAAAATAATAAATCAGGAGTAAAACATGGAAAATTCCCATTCCGCCCGTAGAACTGCCCCAACACAGCAATTTTGATGTCCACTTAGAATACAGTCTTAATAGAAAAAGAACCAGTTGCCATGTGGCTTGAATAGCAGCCCTTTTGGAATATAGCTTTGAATGTAAGCCAACTCCGACCTCATTACACAATATTGTGTTCCGCCAAAGCCGAAGGAAGGCATCGCCTCCACATACCCCAAAATGTTAATGACGATGGCCGCTTTAAAGCACTCAGTGGATGTTGCACAGCCCAGACAGGCCGAGTTTCATAATGTCTTGCTGCATACGTGAAACTATATGGAATGCAATCCAGTTCAGAGGAAGGGAGGAGTGAAATTACAGCCTGGAACTCAGTTTTCCTGTAACCTATAGTTACTCACCCCTCCCTGCACTACATTTTTTCCCTCTTGAGCTCATCTTTTCCAGATGATAAGAGAAGTCACACAGCCTTCACTCTCCTTGTTGACAGAAATGATTGATGTCTTTTGAATCCTATGATACTGACAGATTTTTACAGTTAAACATACGGCCCTCTGAGCAGTTTTGCCTAAGAGGAGTTTGGCAAGTGTAAGACAAGCATGTTACTGAGAGGCTGAATACCCTTTTTTCCCATTCTTTCTCAAGTTTTATTAGTCACAGATGATTTGATAAGTATTATACACACAAGTAATGCACTCTTACAAGCTTGTATTTGGAAATTACAACACTTTTGATTAAGAAGCAGCAGCCTATAAAATTGTGTCCCAAATTCCTAAGTGTCATCATTAAAACATTTGGCACTGACCTGCAACAATAGATCTTTCTAGTAACTATAGTTAGAAATAAAATTATTTACGGGCCTCATAGCAACTGAATTTCTGCCTCCCTGAGCTAGAGGAATAAAATAGAAAAAGGCCATATGTTGTTTAGAGATAAACTTGAGCTATGGACAGTCAAAGATGAGTTTTAGATACAGTATGATTCTGTATGTAATTATGTCTATTTTCCTGAAAGATTTGCTGATTGCTGGTGTTTTTCCAAACCTTCCATATCTTCAGAAATGTCAAGAAAAAATGACTATGAAATCCTGTTGTATATCCATCTGGATACACATTTGACGTTTTTATCAATCAAGTGGTATTCTAAATCCTCTTTCGTTTTTATCTTTTCTTTTCAGTATAACAGTAATACATGCCCATTTTTATAATTTTTAAATTTATGTTTTAAAAATACAAGATTTTGAAGACTACAGAAAAGAATATTTAATTAAAAGTATCTATAGTCTACCCCCTACACCCACACCCATTGTTAATATTTTGTTATTTTTCCTTTTTATTTGTTTTCTATACATAAAGATTTGTTACAAAATTAACACCACGCTATACAAACAATTTAACATCTTGTTTATGTCACTGAATATTTATAAATTGAGCATTTTTTACTGTCACTAATTTAGAAAATATTTAGTGGTTGAAGAATATTCTAATTATTCACCTATTGATGGCTTTTAGGATGTTTCCAGACTTCTTAGAAATTTTTAAGTCATTCTGGAATGAACACTGGATACCAATCTTTGTTGAGATTTAAACTCTAACTTTTAGATAAGTGTCCTATATGTGGAGCTACTGGATCAATGTTTATAAACATTTTTGAAGCTCTGTGAGATGCTGCAAAAATACCTTTCAATATTATATATTATCTTGCCTATAATTTGAAAATGTGATGGCAAAATCGTATCTTGGTTTAATCAGCATTTCTTCAATAATCTATAATGATAAACACTATTTTTTCATGTTTATTATTGGTACAATTTACTGAGAATGATCTATTCATGTCTATTCCTTTGTTTTTTCTGTGTGATACTATTGCTCTTCTTGTTAATTTGCATTAATGCTTTTAATAGAAACATATTATTTATCTATACATATACATATTACTTATAAAATATTCTGTAGAATTTACATACCAATGTGCTCCTCCCAGATATTACCTTGTGGTATATTTTATACATACGTTGCTGTCCAGATCACCTAGGTCATTTTGGTATGCACAGCATCCATCATCTTTTCTAATACTTCTGATTTTTTATAGAGAATTACCTCTCCCCAAATGTGTATAGTCTCAGCAAGTGGACACTTTGAGGCCACAATCTCCAAGGCAAAGGGCAGATCCCTACTCTCTATTCCCACCACCAACCACTCCATTCACCCCTGGAGGCCAGTGGACCGAATCCCAAGGAAGGAGGGAGCCGGCAGAGTTTAGGGTTGGGCTCACTGAGCACAGGCAGTAGCAGCCCCAGCAGCAGCGCTGCCCTGATCAGGGTGACCCAGTCGGAGACAGTTTCCCACTTCCTGATTTGTTTGTTTTTAACCTCCTGGCACTTCCTTTGTATCTGCTATTTCCAGTCTTGTCTCCCAGCCCCGCCTTGAGTCTGTGAGCCCCTGGGGCCCTTTTCCTTCAGATAGCAAGAGCCTGCATTCATTGCTCGTCTCTCTATAACCCTCACTGACACCCTGTGTGACTTCTGTGTCATTCAGTCCACCTATCAGTCCCCTAATTAGCGCCTCATTTATTAATTATTAACGCTAATTAACCACAGTTGACAGGCTACCCTGGAAACGCAGAGTATGAAGCAGGATATTTTTATCCTCAGTCACCAGCTGACATAAATCACGTTAGCCATCCTAACACTGACAGAATGAAAGATGAGAACAGTGTGGTTATCGAGGCTCAAAATTAAAAAAAAAAAACTATTTGACAGTGATGAGGACCAGAAATCTCAAGGGAGGATGAGGAACAAAGTGGGTATTGCCAAGGTGTACAGAAGCATCGAGACTCTAGATCTTTATTTTAGCTTCTTGTGGACCATTCACATGTTTCATAATTCCTCCCATTAACGATCAGTTTGTGGGCTGTCTACCACGTGACTCTATAAAGGGGCCATGCTGACGCCTACAGCCCCAACTGGAACACCAGAGATAATCTTCTCAGTTACCCTTAGCCAGTCCCTTAGAAGCTTTTTTTTCACACCCGAAGACCCAAAAGGATCCAACTCCCCTAGCAGTCATTAAATAAATCTAAAAACGTGTTTAAAATATCTTTATAGTTTCAATGTTTATGTGTCTTTTAAAATTGTTTTCATTTTAATGGATTTGGACATTTATACAAAGTAGCATGATTATTAAATGAGAAAACATGCAAAATCATGTAAAAGAGTGAATACTTGTTTAGAATAATCAATTTTATGTCAATTGGTTGCTATAATTGTATTAAAGAAACTATACAAGCAACTGTCATCAGTTTCCAAAAAAAAATTCATAAACTGGACAGTAAAAAAAAAATGATCTCAAGAAAGTAATGTTCAAGGAACCCATAATAAAGGAAAACTAACATTTTTTCCAAAGCTACATATTTTATACAAACATATCTATGTATTTTTAACTTTTAAACTTAACATCAAATATAAGTTTTCATTCCTTCCTACATTATAAAAGCCCACTATGTTGCAGGTACTGTTTTAGTGGCCGAGGATACTACATGAGTAAAACAAATGAAGCCTCTGCTTCTCTGTAGGAGGACAGACTGAAATATGTAGGAGATGAGGGGTACTGTGAAGAAATACATACCAGGGTAAAGGAAAAGACAAGGGCTTCCAGGATGAAGTGGAGGGAGGCTGACAGAAGGCTTCTCTGATAAGGTGACACCGGAGGAGAAGAAAAGGAGCAAGGCTTGTAGATGTCCAGAGGAAGAGCATCCAGGCAGAGGGATGAGGTCGTGCAAAGGCCATGAGGCAGAAATGTGCTTGGTGTTTTCAGTAAAGAGTAAGGAGGCAAAGATGAGTAGAGTGATGTGTGCAAGGAGAAAAGTGATGGAAAAATGGAGTCAGAGGGGATCAGAGAGCAAGTTCCTAAAAGGAATGAGTTTGAATTTAGTGTTAATTGATCTGAAAAGGTTGAGGCAGAAGAGGGACACAATCCCACTTTTGTTTTAGAAGGAGCACATTGACTACTATCTGGAGAGTAGACCACATCGGGGTGAGGGTAGAAGCATGAAGACCAAGCAAGAGTCTAAGGAAGAATGGACTGGAGTGAGAGTCATGGAAGTGTTGGAAGGGGTCAGATTCTGCATCCTGATATAGATAGAAAGAAACCAATATTCAGGAAAACCAAATATTCGGGATGAGCCTTACTCAAGGGCATTAGGTAGTTAGTCCCTAACCATATAAATTTCATGGGGAGGTGAATTAGTGAAGGTATCAGTAAGGTTCAATTAATGGCATCATTTTTTTAACTTCATCCACTCCACTCATTTATAAAATGTAAGTTTGAGTTATTGCAGTTTTTCCCTGTGGATCTCAGTTCTACCACCCTTAGACCAGTTTCTGCACCATACATATTCCCATTTCAAAATTAAAGACAAATTTCTTCCCCATCAAGTTTTGATTCGACCTTCATCCAAATATACATACCACCAATTCAGCTTTTCACGTCATAACTTCAGTGTTGGTTGAAATCAGATATCATTCCTATAGTCTCAAAAGCATCTAGCTTTGGACTCAATGTGTAAACATTAACATTCTTTACATTTTGCAAATAAACTATTTCTACAAACATTTGTTTGGTTTTACACTTCCCTAGTTCAGTTCAGATTTAGAAAGTTACGTTTATTATAACAACAAATGTTTTTACTTAGAGTAGAAGAATAGAAATAGAAGGACATGTTATAAAAGGTTTCTTTAATGATAATAGAATGGCAAAACTTCCCAGGATGAGAGCCACTTGGATCCCTGCCTGTGTGCCTTCTAATCTTTCAGAACCTCCAGAGAAATATGGAAATGTTTTCTTGGAAAACATTTTTTAAAAGCTAAGGGGTTTGAAAATATTTTCATTCGCCTGCATCACTTTTCATTTTCCAGAAGAAATGCAATCATAGGACACTCACACTAAATTGTTGCTGGTATAGATTTTCACACTTGTACAATCTGTCACACTAAAGGCACGTTTTTCTAACTCGTGCCTTAGCCTAGTTTGTAAGGCCAGTCAAGACATCCCTAACCTCATACCCAGATAGAGCAAAAGCATCTCTCAGAAACCTCTCTGCTCTCAGCTTGATTTGTGCTCTGAGTGTTTTCAGGAGTCAGGATACTTTGCAAGGAGAAGGTGAAACAAGAAAGGAAAAAATGTGTTACATACACACACATATATATATGTATATATATATGCATATGTATGTGTGTGTATATATATATATATATACACATATGTATGTTATTTCTTTAGTGGGACAATCCATTTGACTTACATGCTCACTTTGAATTACAGACCCTCTGCCCAATGATGTGACTCAACCATCCTTTAATAACAAAAATTCAGGAAATGAAATTTAGAAGTATTGATCCTTAATATTAAAATACAATGAAAAAAAATCCCTGTGTATCATCAAAAGTTCTTCATAATTCTTTACCCATCTTATATTCACCACTCGGAATCTGTCCATGTCCACAAGCTCCAAAACTTTTAGGACAAAATGAAGTTAGGATATTCTGAATTTTATTAGGATATTCCGGCCTCAAATTGTCCACTTGCTAAGACTATATACATTTGGGGAGAGGTAATTCTCTAAAAAAAAAAAAAACATGGCAGCATCCCATAATTAAACACCCTCAGACTTCTGCAGCAAAAGGCATGAGCAGTATGCCGCACAGAAAACCAGTGGCTGCAAATAGGCTTGAATCAGTTCAGGTCAGATTTTACTGCCAGGTGAGTTATGAACAAAACTTTTGGTTTTCAGAACTTTTCAGATTTTAGAATTTCAGATAGGGCATCACAGATGTGAAATAAAACAAAATGGAGTATGCCTTGGAGACCAGGAAGAACACTTTCAAACCCTTTCCTTACCTCCTCCCAATTCATTCAATACCTTAGAGACCAGTTTTGTTTTTTTGTTTTTTTTTTTTGCCAACTGATCAGAGGTCTTGCATTTTTATATTTTTAACAATTGTATTTAACAAGTAGATTCAAAACCCATTTGAAAGTCATTTGGGGGTAGATTTTCTAAATGAATTAGAGATGCCTGTTTCCAAGCTTTTTAAAGTGGGCAGATAGGAGAATTTTTATAGGTGACACGTGTTTTTCAAAGTCAACCAGTTAGGAAGGAAGCACTTCCATAGGTCTGCTGTCATGCCCTTTACCGTAGCCCAAGTTTCCTTCAAGAACAGACACTCTCCCCTGTGTTATTAAAATGACACTTTTATTTTGAAGAGACAATGTTGATTTTAAATTCATTGCTATCATAGAATTGATAGACACTTGTTATCATAGAAAAGATAGAGTGTGGAACACTAGTGTTTTTAGAAAACAGGAATGTGTCATTCCTCTAAATTTGGCAATTCTGAAATGTACTCAGCTGTGATAAAAACAGCACCCTTGTCTATGATACAAAATGTTTGCATCATTACTTATCATCTCTACCAAGAACAGTGAGTAGTTTGCTATAGTTTAAAGGTCTGATTTTTATACCATTATCTATATCAGTGACATCTTGTAGCAACTGGTACATTTTTAGCTTCAACTATTTTGCTGCAAGAGCTTCTTACCTCTGGATGATGCAGTGAATAAACTTATTTTGAAGCTATCTCTGGATTTAATCCCAGAATCCAAGTTTTATTCCAGCCAGAGCAGCTCCTCCATCAGTGATTACATGGACACAATTTTTCCATTAAACATTATTCAGTAGCTTTCAGCCTTATCAGAGCAACCCATCCTTTTTATTGTCATAACATCCTCTTTACTATCATGAAATGGAATTAATTCACAGTTTTAAAAATACAAATATGTATTGACAACAAAAGAGAAATAATATAAAAATAAGTGATAATAAAGTAGACTATCTCTCAATATATAAAAATTTCAAGCAAACCACACTGGAAGACATAATAAAGGGGATAGATTTTTTACTCCCTGTAATGAATACAGGTTTTTTTAAAGACAAATTTCCATCTAATTATGGTCTACACCATCACTTCTCAAATTTCAGTGTGCATACACATTGAAATGTGAGTCCTCCACAGGAGTAGTTTCCTTCTACTCTTATGTTGTTGTGTTTTTATGATGAAAAGGTACTGAATTATGTCAAATGTTTTTCTGCATCAATTGAGATGATTAAGTGGGGTGTTCCCCTTTATTTTATTGATGAAGTGTGTTACATTAATCAATTTCCATGTTGAACTATCCCTTACACTCCAGGAATAAATCCCACCTGGTCATGGTGTATAATCCTTTTAATATGCTACTGAATTCTGTTTGCTAGTATTTTATTGAAGATTTTTACATAAATGTTCAGATGGTATACTGGTCTGTAGTTTTCTTATAGTGCCTTTGTCTGGCTTTGGTATCAGGGTTATGCTGGCCTCATAGAATGAGTTAGGAAGCGTACCCTCCCCTTCAATGTTTTGGAAAAGTTTGAGAAGGATTAGTCTCAGCTCTTCTTTAAATGTTTGATAGAATTCACCTATGAGGCCATCAGGTCCAGGACTTTTTTCTTTTGGGAGATTTTTGATTACTGATTCAATCTTCTTATTAGTCTATTCAGATTTTCTATTTCTTCTTGATTTAGTCTTGGCAGGTTTGGTGTTCCTAGGAATTTGTCCATTTCATGTAGGTGATCTGATTTCTTCACATACTCTAGTGCTCCCTTTTCTCTGTAGAATCAATAGTAATGTTCCCACTTTCATCTCTGATTTAGTAATTTGAGTATTCCTCTTTTTTATCTTAGCCCATCTGGCTAAATTTGTGTCCATTGTGTTGATCTTTTCAAAGAAACAACAATTAGTTTCATTGATTTTCTCTATTGTTCTTTCATTCTCTATTTTACTTGTCTTTGCTCTGATCTTCATTATTTCCTTCTTTCTGCTGGCTTTGAGTTTATTTTGTTATTTTCTAGATTCTTAGATTGTAAAGTTAGGTTGTTGATTTGAGATCAGAAAATGTCTATTTTTTTCTTAGCATTTACAATAGCCAAAAATGGGAACTCTAAGCCTACTTACACACAAATTCTAAACATTAGGAAAGCAGATTTTGAAAAACATTTAGAGAAATTTGGCAAGATTGCATAGCAAGGGACTCTTCAAGGAATGTTCTTGGAGTTTCCTCGCCCTTTAAAGCACAGAGAGAGAAGATAGAACTAGGGACCCAAAATCAAAAGAGTAAGAATTTTGTTAAAGAGACTCAAGCTCTGAATAAGGGGAGCCTCATAACAAATACTAAGTTCAAATTTAAAAGACTATTTTATAAAGCTATGGTTGGGACAAAAAATAGGAGGAAGAAGAGACTGAACCATTACTGAGTCACGCAGGGCAGAAAGAATGCAGAAATATTTAATTTCTATTTTGGCCTTGTCTTTATCAAAGGGGTGACTTTCAAGCTAAAAAATTGAGAACAAGGGTTAAGGCTAAGATAAGTGAAGAATCAGATAGGAAGTGAATTCTTAGCTCCTTTAAGTTTTGGTTTCTCAACAAAGATGCTTGACATTCCAGGGCACTGAAAACATGGTAGATGCATTGAGTTGGGGAGGGGTGGCAGAGAAAGAGCTGTTCCTCATCCTAGAGATTTGGGGAGACATTCTTCAGCAGCAGTGGTGCAACGCTGTGGCTGCTGGTGTCTTTGAAGTTCACATACTGCTTTGGACCCAATATTTAGATCAGCTAAAGAGTAGATACCTTATGCAATTTCCCTAACTTGCAACTTCCTCCTCCGTGAGAGTATTTGTGAAAAAAAAATTGCATAAGGACTTTCAAAAATTGTTAGCACTAAGCTTATTTCTGAAGTCCAGGCCACAGCTGAATGTAAGATTGATGGATAGAAGAAATTTTCTCCTTTCATTTGCTGAAACCATAAACTTGGATTTGGTCCTAGGCAGAAAGGGTGGTTTTCTGTCACCTTCAATGCCATCTCCTATAAGAGGAGCTTGCGGGACGTCCTGATTGATATTGATTGTCTGTTTGTCAATAGTCCTTAAGCTGGCATTTAGGTATGCCCTGATTTAGTCATCTCGTTATGAAATTTGCAGTATATTTAGTTATGGATAATTATAGCCAAGTAGATAATAAACTTTGTACAGACAGGAAAATGTGCCTTTTGGAATTTTCATTTCCAGTCCTTTTCTTTCATTCTTTTAAAATTTCTTTTTTTCCTTCCATTTTTCCTCCCTGCCTTCCCTTCTTCCTTACTTCCTTTCTTCCCTTCTCCTCCCTCCCTCCGTCCCTTTCTTCCTATTTTTCTATAATGTCAAATAATGCTAAGCAGCAAGCAGTTGGTCACTGATAGTGATAGCCCCAATCTTTACATAACTGAGGGCCCCCAGGCCAGCCTAAACCGTTGAAAATTCAGACAAGCCTAGGGAAGTTCTAGGGCCAGCTGTATGTGTATGAGGCTGAGGACTCCCCTGGGGAAGAAGACTCACCAGGAAAGAGAGTCAAGGGCAGAGGCTTGGTCCAAAGATAAAGGCTAGATCATACTGCAACCATCTGCCAAGGACATGCAGCAGATGGAGCATCACCTCAGCAGCTGGATGAAGGCATAGGGCACAGGACTGCTTAGAGGCAGCTGGAGGAAATGAGTGTGGGAGCCTGTGCTGCAAGAAGAGTGAACTCCCAGAGGGAGAGAGGAGACATACTCCTGCAGAACTGGAGCAGAGGCCTACAATTCTGCAGGCAGGAGTAAAGTCAGAGGAAAATGGTGAGGCACAGGGAATCAGTATTTTGAACTATTTTGAAGAAAAATCTGAAGAGGAAACTGATGCACTTCAAAAGCATCTTTCCTTATCATTCATCATGAGGAAATGCTGATAAAAGGTAACTCACCCATACTATAGGAGTGTTCTGTTTACAAACACCACATTTACATTAGGGAGAACCTAGTGATTGCTCATTCCAAAGTTACTCTAGTGTGGGTACTCAAAAGGAAGACTTTTGCTCACTAAAAGTGCACCCCAAAAATGTTGCCAGACTTTCTTCTAAGGAAAAGCACAAGGTTGGCCTAACTGAAATAATTACATTTTTAAAAACATAATTAAATCTATGTTGTAAATACTTCTTTTTAAGTGTACATGCTCTTTGAAATGTCTTTCTTATAATTACAGTCTTCTCTAACCCAGAATTAACAAGAAAAAAAGGAAGCAGATTGGGACGAAATTTCTATGTCTATCATTATTATTATAAACACACCAAATGAATTCTTAGCAGTGGGTGTGAGCTTAGCAGGTATTAAGCAAATATTTCTAGACTTTAATAAGCTTTTTAGTAGCACCTTGTGATACTGTGGTCTGCCCACATTTTCTGACTTGTGGATGTCACAGCTGTGCCTCTGGGTACACATCCCCAAGCTACAGCTCAGGCCATCTCTGACCCTCCTGGGTGCATTAAATCCTATGGTTTATCACTGATCGAAAAGTGCATATAGTTGAATTCTGTAATGTTTTCTAGGGTATTTTTTTCTTTTTCCTTTATCAAGAAAGGAGGATGAACTTACTTACAAAACAGGGACAGACTCACAGACATAGAAAACAAACTTGTAGTTACCAGCGGGGAAAGGGAGGTGTGGAGAGAGAAATTGGGAGTTTGGGATTTGCAGATACTAAGGAGTATATATAATATGGATTAAAAACAAGGTCCTGCTATATAGCACAGGGAACTATATTCAATATCTTGTAATAGCCTATAATGAAAAAGAATATGGAAAGGAATATATATATATACACACACACACACACACACACATATGTACAACTGAATCACTATGATGAACACCAGAAATTAACACAGCATTGTAAACTGACTATATTTTAGTATAACATTTTTAATAAAAAATAAATAAATAAAGGAAGAAAAAACATAAATTGCACCTGAATGCAATTGTAATGCAAATGTAAATAGCCTGAAATGGCCATCTTCTGGGGATAGTGATTTGACTTGTGTTAACCGTCACAGCCTTGCCTCTGGTACACAGAACGTGTACCCATTTCAATGTTTACAAAATGTATTACTAGGAAACATAGGATAATAAAACATGAAAAAAGGCAAAAGGATAGGCATTTGGCTTTCATTTTGCTTTTCGTAGAGAGATTTTTGTCTCAATCTTGGAATGAACTTGAAAATTAGAGTTGGTTAAACTCTAGTGTTGGAAATAATTTTTAAGCAAGAGCAGGACCCACACTCACCTCTTTGGAATTATCCAAATAAAGTCTTGGAGGATAGAACGGGCTGGAGGAGATTAGTAGATGAGATTAGAGAAGCCCATACAGCAGAATTTTTTTTTTTAAAGTCTGGTCAATTTAGTATTTAGAAAACTGAAGTGTAAGAGTTTTGTAATTTATATGTGTGTGTATGTGTGTGTGTGTGTAAAAAATAAGCCTATTTTCATAGCTTTTACTGACCTTACCTCCTACATACGCACCCGCAGACCCAACCTATAAATGGTCCACATACACGTGGGTCTAGAGATGACAGAAACTTCCTCAGTGTCTACCAGCATTAGGCTTCTCCTTCCGTTCACCAAACACTGATTTCCAAAGTGGATTCTTTCAAAAATTCTTCTCCCTCTCCCCTTTAGAGGAAGTAGACAATTCTATTAACATATGAACACCTCTTACCCCAAGTTTACAAGAGCGTGGATCAGAAATTTGACCTATCACTGTTGAAAAATGGCCCGTCTTTAATATGGAGCCTGACAAAAGCAGTGCAAGTAACAGCGGAGACCGTTCTACCTGATCACTGAGGCAGGAGGGGCGGCCAGGAGAGCCTCTGGAAGCAAAAATGGGGAGCAAAACAGAGCGCACTCTGTGTTGAAATATCCTAAGTGAACAGGGAATAAAACCCACAAAGCATAGTTTTATCCTTAAAGGAAGTAAAGGAAACAGTATCTTCAGGACAGAGGGCTGTGTCTGTGCTAGAGAGAGAGCTGAAACATCCACTTGGTGAGAAAGTCAAGCTTCAGCTAAGGACTCTGTTTTTTCAGCCTGAGGCCCGAACTATAAAAATTAGAAGAAATCCTCTCTTGAGGACTAGATTGAGGGGTTTATATTGTGGGCCTGGCAGCCAACGCTGCATGAAGTGTTTCCCTCCCTTTGCGCTAAGCTCTGTCACGTGATTACGATGCTCCCGCCCCTCAGACCACACTTTCCTTTGTGCTAAAAACCTAGGACTCTTATTAGCCTCCTTATTGGTCTTACAAATAGTTACTGGTAAACACCAAAACTGCAATAGCAATATATTTAGCAACAAAATACTACACACTGTCTTGTTACGTAGATTCAGAAGATTTAAAAACCACACTAGACGAGGATAACATATGTGACTTATAGAACTTGGAGCATTTATGCTGAGGTTTATACCAAATTGGCCCAAGTTGAAAGAACGAGTAATGATGTTGAAGATTCACACTTAGTAGCTGAATTTTATGCCCTTTAAAACTTACAGATGAATTGAAAATTTGCCCACTTCCAACTATAAACTTCCTGAAGCATGACCTGCCTCTCCCTATGGCATTATCCTTCAAACACTGAACAACTGAACTAATCTGAGTGAAAGTTCATCTGTCACTAGAGGGGGTTAAAGCATTTCCGTTCTCTGTTGCCACTGGGAAAGAAAAGTTCTGGAAAGTTGTCCTTTCTCCCACTTGGTATGTGTGGGAGTATTAAACCTCAAATAGAAGAGTGCTAAACTTTTATTTTTTTATATTTTCTTTTTCTATAAACAAACTTTATCTGTGGCCTTGTAGCAGACAGTCAGTTCCAGGAAACACGCAGCTAACAATGTCATTCCCCTTGTATTGCACATAATATAAAAACAGAGTTTAAGTAAATATTTGAATTAGGGCAATTTGAAAAATTTGACTTTGGAGCAGCCTTTCCCTGGTATATATTGATCACTTTTCTCCAGGGCCGCTGTTTCAGTGGATTCAGTATGCTACACCTACCCCGTTACGGGAAGCTTGTTCAATGTAACATATGACCTATGAGCAGAGCATTATCTTCAAAACTCAGCATTTGCAGAAGGGAACTCAAATGAGGAGGCTCGACGCCCGCTGCAGAGCAAAGGAAAGCTGATCTATATGCAGCAGTAGAGCAACACCTAGTGCTAAATGCAGATATAGCAGAAAGTGGTTGGGTCACAACGGCTTCTTACATTTTAGGTCAATATTGTACTTGGACGGCTCTTCTTGGTATTTGAGCTATGGAATTATTCTGTGAAATGACAGGCATGGAATGGCCCATTGCGAAGTTTCTTTTAGACTCTGTGATCCTTCACTTGGGTTATTACTATGTGCTTTTCATTCTCATTGCCCCACGTGATTTTTTTTTAACAATTTTTATTTGATGAGGATGATGATTTTTTCATGGAGGTGCTGGGGATTGAACCCAGGACCTCGTGTGTGCTGAGCATGTGCTCTACCCTCCCCCACCCCACATTCTTCGTGAACTTGTCCATTAGATAAAGGAGCTTTGCTTAGGCCCAGCTTTTATCTTTTATGTCAATAAGTTTTGCATGGACTGTGAGGAAGAAACAGAAGAGTCAATGTCCTGGGGCAATGCCATGAAGAAGTTCCAAGAAACACCATTTTCTCCTCTATAAATAAATAAATACATAAATACATACATACATAAATAAATAAAAGCTAGGTCAGGATATCTGCATTGCTGGAAAAGGAAAGCGTGGGCCTTTCTATACAAAAAAAAAAATGATTCCATCATCTGCTAATTGTAGGTGCTGTTTATATTATGCTACCCAACTCCTTATGTCATAAGGATGCACTCAGTATATTAGTTATCCTATCTCAGAAAAGATCACAGTATCACCAGTATGGAAATACAATAGGAGCATAAGTTTGCATAGCCAAATTCTCCCAAGCAAAATTTTTACATATTTTTGTTATTTCATTTTTCTACAAATTAGGGGAAAATAACTATTATCTATGAGAAGTGGTCAAATAAAGAAATGTGCAGAGATACATAAAAATCATTAGAATCACAAAAATTCTAATCATAAAAATCATTAAATTAGATAGATCACCATAAACATGAGCTGCTTTAAAATTTGGCATCACCCGTGGATTAAACAAGTGCACATGAGAGCTTTCTCTTGGAGACGGAAGTTCTTGCTGGACTCATGGGGTTAGTCTGTGACCTTGTGTCTTCCTCTAAAATAAATTTAACACAGAGTCATGTGGCAGTGTGTCACATGCTGGTGTAGCCAGGCCAAACTTGGTGACTTCAGGGTGCCTCTCCCGTGTATCTACATACAATGCAGAAGTAGTTACAGAGCAGTCTCGCAGCTGTGTGAGCTAACTCGGAAGACCTTTGTGTTCCTGTGTGGATTGTCGTGGAGAGGGGAAAGAGAGATTTAAGGTACCATGAAATTAAGTGTTTCTAAGTGAAGGCCTGAAAAGCTAGCTTTCACAGCAAAATGGTGTGGATAAACTAGTAATTGTGATAAGCAGTGACTTCATTCATTCATTCATTCGTTCATCAATAATTTCTAGGTGTCTACTGTGGACCAGGCATTGCTCTTGGCTCTGGGATGTAGCAGTGAGCAAAACAAAGTACTGGCCTTTGTGAAGTTTTAATTCACGTTGGGAAGACACATAATAAACAAGCAAGCCAAGCACTATGAAGAAGAAAATCAGCTGGTAAGAAGTAAGCTGAGAAAAGAGATAGAAAAAGGATTGACGAGGGATGGTCTGTGATGAGGGGCCCTTGGAGCAGAGACCTGGATGAAGCAGGGGAGTGATCAATTGTTTATACTGTGCTTAGCTCACGTCACTTTCCTATATTTTAAAATACGTAGAAAATTGAGGCTCCTGATATTTTAACGGTTGCTTGTTTCTTGACCAATCAGAAACTTCTATGGAGAGGTTCACCCTACCTAGTCACTCTTGGCCAGTGGATGGGGATTTGCCTTTGAGTTCTCTGCCATGTCCAGATCCTCATTAAATTCCCATCGCTCCATTTATCTGCACCAGGAACTCTATGCCTGAAATGTTATCCGTTCCCGCCCAGCTTTTCATCCCTTTTCAAGAAAGTGGGAAAGAAGAGTGATTCGGTTTTATGTTCTTTCAATCCTTGCCCTCCTTAGCCTCTGCTGTGTTTGTTAACGAGGTTTAGTTATTTTATGACAGTCACCAGAGCTGGGCTGAGATCACCAATTTGTTGCTCAGAGCTTTTTAATTGTCCAGCTGGTGGAAGCTGGCTCCCAGTTGCTAGCTGTTTGTGTGCCATGAGGGTCAAAGGAGGCCTCCTTGGAGGAACTCTAGGTGAAATCTGTCCAGAAAGACTCTAATTGGCCAATGCACAGTGAGCAGGGCTTTTTATGTGCCCATTGCTTGTACTGGACAGAAGGGCATCTAGCTGGAAGTTCCTGGTCTTCAAGGAAATAACATTCTTATCTATAAAGGCTTCTTAGGAACAGGCATTTTGGCCACTTAGATACTTTTAATCCTTTGGGATTTATTTTAAAGAATCTTAGCTGTGGAAGGAGTCTTAGAAATTATCTAGTCCACCCTCCACATGTTACTGAGGACACCAAGATTCTGAGAGGTTTTGATTTACTCAAAGTCACACAGTCCTGGTCTCTTTTTGCAGCACCAAGCTGCTCCTTATCGTAGTCATCTGTTTTAGCCTGCCCTTCCTCAAGCAGCTGTTCGGGGACATTCCATATGACAACCATCACGGTCCATCTCGACATTAAAGGCAAGAGCCTACACGTGAAGCATTGCAAAATGGAAAACTTGCCACAGCAACGCTCTAGCTAGGAATTCTGGAATTTTTACATCAATACACAAAAATGAAACTTCGGTTTTTAGTTCCCTCTTTGTTTTAATTTTAAAAAAATAGCGAGGAATCTCTTTGTTTGGTTCTTTCTTTAAAAAAATTTTTTTTGTAATGGGAGTAGAATCAGCAGCTCTAATAATGTCTCCTTTGTGCACATGCAGCATCATCTCCATTCCTATTGTGTCCTTGTCTTGAGTACCACCCTGTAGGCTTTGGTATCTCATGGTTCAATTTTCAGATGTACATATGTGTTTTAAAAGCTATAGTATACCTGTCTAGTGCTCTACTAGAGAAAAACAAAAATTACAAATTTCAGAGTCGAGTACTCCTAAGTTCAAACCCAGGATTCAACACTAATTGGGTCATCTTCATTATTTAGCATCTTAGAACCTCAGTTTTGCCATCTGTAAAATGGGAATAATGATGGCAACCGTAGAGGGCTTTGGTGAATGCACCCTCTCTGTTCCTCCCTCCTTTTTGTCTTTTACATGGATATAATTGGCCTAAAAAGTGTATCTAATCTCTTACTGAACAATTTGGTCCTCTCCTCTTTCAAAAATGCCAAGAAAAGGAACTAAACAGATATACATGTCTCATTTAAGGACTCAAAGATTTGTCCCTAAAAGCAACCTTAAAAGCAAGCATAATCTGAGAACATTTCAGGAAACTTAGAGCAGCCTCTTTCTCATTCTGCTTTTTTGCACTTTCCTTCTATTTCTTTCCCTTTTGTCCTCCCTACAAACCACTTTGGTAAAATGTACACGGACAGCCCACAGCTCCCATTGCTCCTCTGTCCCGGAATCAACTCTGTCCAGACCCCGGCTTTGGATCTGTGAGTGACGCAAGAAGCTGTTTTTGGCCTCAGGAATGTTTTCCTCTATGTTCTGACTCCTCTCTTGTTGTCCTTCTCTCCTCCCCATTTCTTCTCCACCTCTTTTCCCCAGACACCCCCATTGGTTTCTCTCTTCCTGTTTTCTTAGTTTCTTCCCCTCTCCTTGGTGGCCAAGGCACTAATCGATCACCACCGCTGTCACAATCAGTTCTCTCTGTGGCTCCTCTATCTCCACGATAAAACAAGACAGGAGCGGCCTTTCCAACAGGCAGACATCTCCACAGTAGCCTGTGGGAGGCTGCCTGGCGCGTCTAGTCTGCCAATAAGAGCATTTCCTTACAGCTGCAAGGGCTTGGGAGGGCCAACGACAGCGAGCTGCATGGCTTGCCGGTGACACACTTAAGTTGTTTTGCTTTGCGAAAACGGGAAAATTCTGATAAATTCCAGATGATTTCAAAACACATTTGAGGGTCAGATATACAAAAGGCAGATAATATCTGAATTAGGTAAGTACAAGTTGATGCACAAATCTCTATTTAGGTCCAAACATCTTGCAGATTAAAAGCCTTTCAATTTGACAATTCCCAGTTAGGGATGATAAAAATTGAACTTTGCTCTCCTTAAACCCCAAGCCGTTATGAGACGAGAGGGTTCACTCAAAGTTGAAGCTGAATAGCTAGTAAAAAGCAGAGGGAAAAGTGCATTATGACTGAGCATTGGAAGGATATTTAACCCAGTTAAGAACCTGCAATATTTGGAAAGACAAAAAAAAAATAATAAGTGTATGAAAGATACGCATCAGTGTGTCTGCATGAGTGCTGTGTCTTCACAACATAATTGTACACAACATCTGTCCATCATTCCTGTGCTAGGAAGACAGGTTCCTCTTGGTGCTGAAGGGGCCAAAGCAGTTTTTGGTCTTACATGCTTTATCCTGTGATCTACGTTGGTCAATGTTCTCAAAGATTATTGAGCAGCATGGCTATATGCCTAAGTAAAACTTAGGCCTTTCATTTGTTGCATGTTACTAAACCTAGATCTTCTTTTTTCCTTTTGTTCTCCCACCTTTTAATTTGAAATTCTCAAACCTACAGAAAGCCAAAAGAAAGCATAAAAGAACACTAATGTACCTACCTTCACCAATAGAACACTCTCTTATATAACAGTAGTGCCATTCATACTCCCAAGATACCTACTTAAAAAAAAACAACAACAAAAACCTGACTTGAGCATATACAGAGCCGTTACTTCTAGGGCTCACGTGTGAAGGGATGTACTTAGAGAGGTGGAGAATGTCCAAATCAGCTTCCCACTTCAGCATCACTGACATTATCTCACCTCTTTGGGAGTCCAAGTTATGTTTCTTTTATCTTTCCTCTCTCCTTCCTTTTTTTTTTTTTTTTTTTGCGGGGCGTGGATGGGTGAGTGTTGGAATCAAAATGTCAATTTTTTTTCTTTCAGTGGCAAAACTAGATGGAAGAGTTTGGTGGAACTTCGGCCCTTCTTCCCTGAGCCGAGATGGTGGGATCCCCCTGGGGGAGGGGGAGGGGGAGGGGGGATTTGTAATGCAGCCTGCAAAGACCTTGAGAAACACCACTTCCAGCAGGGATTACAGGCCCGCCTTCCAGTAAGTTAGTGCCAGACCGAGGGAGGGGGCCTGGAGGGGGCAGGGCCCTGTGAGCCTTGCTGGCTGCCCGACAGACACTGGGAACAGGAGACGTGGCCGATCTGAGAGGAAGCCTGGGCCAGGAGCGGAATTACACTCTCTCTTCTTTCCTGGTAGCTGCCCTCCCTGAAAGTCTTCTTGCTTTATGAAATTAGTGTGGACAGATTTCCTCCAGCAGGGAAAACACACAGAGAAATTCCTGCTTCTCCCTCTGTCCCATCTCTTTGTTATAATAAGGGCAACAACTCTCCTAATCATGAATAAATTCAGGTTTACAGGTCACAGTGGCAGAGTCAGGGTTAGTCTGTCAGTGTTACAAACACTGAAAAGGCCCCCCACCCCCACCCCAGATTAAAATAAAAAATATTGTCTTTGTTTGCCATCTTTGTACTGTTTAACATGAGTATTTCAACAGTCTTTATTTTTCAAACATGCAAACAGAAGAGAGTGATCTGACCCACAGTATATTGACATACCATGTAGCTATAACCTTGAGATAAAAAGTAAAGGAAAAAGTCAAAACAGCTCGAACCAAATACTAACACAAACGAGTCTTTCTTCAGCCCAGACCCCTGCCTCTGTAACAAGGGAACACGCCAGCATTAGCACACACTGGCCGTGGTGCACACACGCAGTTCTAGACGGGGGCAGACGCAGGGGGCCCCAAATGTGTAGCTGGGAAGTCGAGTGTATTCATTAATTAATTCAACAAGTGTGTACTAGGATCGATTCTGGGCTAGACATGATTCTAGGCGTTGGGGATGTCTTATACATGGAAGGGATTTATAAGACTCACAAGGTCTCTGCTCTTGTGGAACTTCCGGTGGCATTAGAATAAAAAATCAGGGGCTATACTCTCAGTGTTGAGAGGAGATGGAAAATAATAGCTATAGCAGAAAGCCTGAGCTGGCTTCCTGGCTTCTGTATATCCAGGAAAGCAACTGCTTCAAAATCTGGGTCACCCAGGGTGGAATGGCTACTAAAGACAGAAAGATGGAAAGGAAAAAGCAGAGAACCAAAGAGAAACTTCTCTCCTCACTGTATGTCAGAGGGTCCTTTGGGAGCTCTTACCAAACTAGTGAGGAAGAGGCAAACCTATTGTCTGCAAGACAACAGGTCAAAGAAACATGAAGACTGTTCCTTCGTCCCACATGGAAAGGACTCCAAGGATGGAATGGCCCGACGAGATAGCAGGTAGCTTCCCAAGCGTCTCTGCTATCGCATGCCCAGTGCTGAGCATTTTACGTGGACTGGCTCATTTAATCCTCACAACCACCACCTGGTGAGACAAACATTAATTGTATTCCCATTTTCCACATGAAGAACAGCCCTAGAAGAGCTAAGTAACTTGCCCTTACCCAAGGACACAAACCTGGTAGGTAGTGAGACCAGAACAGGACCCCAGCTCTGTCCGACTCCACAATCCATATTCTAAACCACCGCATGTCCATCCATAAAATTATTTTTCTTTATTTTATTTAAAGAAAAAGAAAAAAGGCATGAAGATTGTATAGGAAATTTAATCAGATAGCTTCAGAAAGTGGTCTGTGTTTTCCAGATGTTTGTCTTGGAAGAGACAGTCAGACATGCCCTCTGAGTCACAGCAAATACACACCACTTTCTCAAGTGCATGAGAAATTAAGAGATGAACTTCTGCTATTGCTCCGACGTACATAAGCCTGCCATCTAAAATCTGAATTACAATTCAAGAATGGAGATCAGTATTTTATTCAATTAATGAATTACTCCTCGAAGTTTATTTTACCACTGCATGCATTTCCACCTTTGCATTTTACTTGATAATTGAATTAATAATGAAATAATTAAGGTGAAGCTGGTTCAGTGAAAACAATGCAGAAATTCATAATGAAGCTTATGCATAATCCTATATAAAAAAAATCCAAAATAATTATATTAGAATTGAACTTTGAAGGAAATTGACTTTGTTTTGTGGGAAATTGTGCTGGGAATGTGGATCTATTGTGCACAAAGGATGTTGGCTTTATGCTGGAACCACCAGACAGGTTGAGTTGAGAAACAATTAGCTCAGTCAGCAAGCCTTTCAATCTGATTAAGCCAGGAAGTGGTCACTCCCCAGGACAGAGCAGAATGGAGGGAATGGAGGTGGGAGCCCATAACGAGGAACAACTTCTCTCTCTCTCTCTCTGAAGTAAACTAGTATTAGAATTTATTGTGTCAAATTTATGTTGAGGATTATTTCACTACATTTGATCATGACTTCACAAAAACAAATACAATCTTGCTTCCAAGTAGATCAACAGTCCGCATGTGTCATGGCTACGGTCTCCAAGAAACTTCTGTTTATTGAGGCCTGAAATACTCTCATGTTTTGGTAACAAAACATCTTTGAGACCCAGGACCCAAGTCACTGAGGAAAATGCAGGGCTTATACCAGGCTGCTGGCTGGATTCTCGTGACTCTGGGGGCTCTCAGTGTAGTCTCTGGAGTTATTGCTTTCTTCCCAGTCTTTTCCTACAAGCCTTGGTTCACAGGATGGAGTGTCTGGATTGCTTGTCCCATCTGGAATGGAGCTTTGGTAGGAAAATTTTTTTATTACTTATGTTAAGAAAATAGAGGAAAGTCGAGGTGGGAGGGGAAGAGGAAACAGAAGAACATATCCTTTTTAAGTTTTTCGACAATATGAAGACATCAAAATTCTAAAGAAAATCAGATTTTACCTGACAACCCTGATTTCTAATAGTTTAGTTATCTTTTAAATATGAGATTTTCTTAATATCATTCAATCATCTATACTATACTATACTATATTATGTATACTATAATGAAATGCTGATCAAGACATTCTTAAAATGTTCTTTTATTTTAATCTTCTTAACCTTAATATTCTGAGAAATTGGAATTTCTCTTTTGAAATTTGAACTGAGAAAAGTATAATCCATGAAAAAGAATTTTTAAATGAAGAACAAATTAAAATAATTTTCAGATTAATGCTTTTATTGGAAACACTGAGCTGTGTTTACATGACCCAAAGGTTTGCAAGACCAAAGTCTGAATTCTCCCATCTTTTTCTTTGCATACAACTGTTGGAACTGAAAATAACTGAAGAAGGTGGGTGATGGACTTCACTAACTTCAGGCCTCACTAGGAAAGTGTGCACGATCACATGATTGAAGGATGACAGCACTGGTGTCTAGCTCCCTGGGTCAAAGAAAGGGACACCCCTCACCTCAGGAGTAGGTGGCTTGATTGAAGAGGCGTTACAGAGGCTTAACGACCCAACAAATACTTCTCTCATTGTTTCTCAGGATGCCTGACATTCATTGCTGGAGACTAGACAGTTCAAATTTGAAGCCTTTTGATCTTAAGAAGTTTTCTATTAAAATGTAGCTACTCCCAGGAGGGGCAATATTTCAAGTCTTTTAAAAAAATGGAACTTGAACTGGGATATCATCTAAAAGCCAAACCCTAGGAAATATTGTAGTCTATTTATTCAATATATATGTATTGATTGCCTCCTACACGCTTGAGCTGCAGGGAGAATAGAACAAGTTCTCAATACTAAAGGAACTCGGTCTAGTGGGGTTTAATGATGTTGAGCATCTGAGGGGAAGGGGATGGTCCTTTGAGAGCGTGGAACTGAATAAGGAAACCATCTGATGGTATTATGCTTTTCTTTATTTAATACATTCTATTACAACCACCACCCAAGTCTTGAACCTCCACTCTTTTCCCTAACACCTACCCCAAACCGTACAGTCATTCAAAGAAATGTTTATTAGGCATCTACTAGAATGTAGAAATGGCAACTACATTTATACCAGCAACTTCCAAACTTTTGTTAGTGACCCAGGATAAGAAAAACATTTTATATCAGGACCTGGAACCTACATAAATACATCTATGTATTTCTCTCAGGGTAAGTAGATAGATATTGATATATAGATAGACAGAGCTACAGATATATATAGATCTATACAACAGAAGTTTCACAAAACAAGACAACCTTCTGTGTGAAGTGAATTCTGATATTTTGTTTTTCAAAATTCAGACTTTACAACTGACCCAAAGTCTAACAAAACAATGATTACTGCCCAACCGTGTGTCCCTTTCTTGTAATTCTTTGCCTATCCCTACAGAATCTGTCATAAATACGGTCAACAGATATTAGTGATTTGATTAAATTCACAAATTATTGAGTATATACTTGTTCTACATCAAACATCTATATGACCAATCGGGCCCAGAGAAATGGTATGATAATATCTCTAGCCCAGATATATTGGTGGCTTTTTTATTTTGAGGGTGACAGCAAGAGGAAGTAGAGTCAGAGAGTTAGGATTTGGGGAGGTGCCATTTCCCTTTGACATTCTTGGTAGGTGGTCAAGATTTCAGGGCCCTTATGCAGCCAGTTCCTCATTGCCTTTACCTGTAGAAAGGGGAATTTCACAGGTACAGAGAGCATGTGAAACTGTCTAACCCTAAGGTACTCAGAGAGAATGAACACAATTTGAGCAAAGACTGTATAATAAAGAGCTCTGCCAGTTTTAAAGCCCTACACAAATGCTAGTTAATACCATGCCTTTCATTTATGTCCTACTCTGTGTCCAAACCCTTTGTTCTTAATCCCTTGCCACCTGCCTCACTCTCCCATTCCATTCCCTGGTGACCTTCTGAGTTCCTCATCCTGTTACCTCCTAGACCTCCTCTCCTGCCACTCTTCTCTTAGCTCATTTCTTTCCTTGTTGTTTTCAAACATGCCAAGGTGCGTTTCTGCCTCAGGGCCTTTGCACTGCCAGTTCTCTGCCTGAAGCCTCTTCCCCCACACAGCTTGTTTCCTAACTTCCTACAATTCTTGAAACAAATGTCACTTTCTCACTGATGCCTTCCATCATTACCCTATTTAAAACTGCAAACCTCCTCAACTGGCATTCTCAATCTCCCATACTCTGTTCTATTTTCCCCCTAGCCCTTAATACCATCTAATATGCAATATTTTTGTTTTGTTTTTATTTTTTATTGTAGTATAGTCAGTTTACAATGTTGTGTCATTTTCTGGTGTACAGCATAATGTTTCAGTCATACGTATACATATGTATATTTGTTTTCATACTCTTTTTCACTATAGGTTACTGCAAGATATTGAATATAGTTCCCTGTGCTATATGGAAGAAACTCGTTGTTTATCTATTTTATATATAGTAGTTAGTATCTGCAAAACCTGAACTCTCAATTTATCCCTTCCCACCCCCTTCCCCACTGGTAATCATGTTTGTTTTCTATGTCTGTGAGTCTGTTTCTGTTTTGTAAGTGAGTTTATTTGTGTCTTTTTCTTCTTAAGATTCCACATATGAATGATATCATACAGTATTTTTCTTTCTATTTCTGGCTTACTTCACTTAGAATGACGATCTCTGGGTCCATCCATGTTGCTGCAAATGGCGTTATTTTATTCTTTTTTTAAGGAAATATATACAATACAGTTGACTTACTTATTGTTTGTTTGTCCCCTTCCCTCCAAATGTAGAATGTACAAAGGCAGGATTTTTTTCTATCTTATTCAGTGCTATATCTTCATCACTTGAAACAAAGTGAGTAAGTAACATATAAGGTATTCAATAAATACTGCTTGATAAATGTTGTTGAATGAGTGGTGAATCCTATGCTCACTATTCTGATAGCACACAATTCCTAATACAGTAGAACTCTGATTAGGTTGCAAAGACTGAAGGTCAAGCTGGTATTTACACTAAAGCAGGAAAAAATCCTCATGAGAAGGAAAGCAATAAGAACGCTCACTCTTTCAATAACGTCTAAATTTGGAACAATGTGATTTTTTTCTTCTCCTAGTGATAAGTTTGCTAGTGAACCACAGCTCTGACTGATCAGGGTTAACTTCAAAATGTCTCTGACTCATCCTACAACCTTCTTTTTCAACCTGCCTGCAAAGTGTGTCTTCCTCTGGTGGAAAGATAATTTGTACATTTCAACAATACTTTCTTTTGAAAATGACTCTGTATCTCTTTTGAGATTGGAAGAGATAGATCTTTAGAAGTGATGCATACTTGGTATTTTTTCGGTGACTTTCATTCAAGGCTTTCTAAATTCTTCTCAAATACTGGTCCTCAGACTCTCCGAGCTCTGTTCTGACAGCCACATGAAAGAGTTTTCCTAGGATTTCTGAATCAGGTTATTTAAAGGCATCAGCTGCTACGAAGTATGCAGCAAGGAGATCATAGTGCCTTAAGGACTTAGCTCTACTTTAATCCTGGAAAACCTGGCCTGTAAATCAAGCTCTGATGAAGAGACTGCAGTACAGTGAGTTTAAATCCAGGACCTAAAGTCTGGAGGGTCCAGTGACTCGGCCAATGGTGAGCAGCAGTGCTGCACCCAGAATCCTTCTGGGAGGCAAGAATTGTGGAGAAAGGTCGAGCCAGACTTACCCATGCAAGCTCCAGTTTCTTCATCCACTAGAGAAGGGACTTGGTTGCACTGTTGCTCAAGTCTCTTATAACTTCAACAGTCCTGTGATTTCCAGCAAACTGATGGTCAATTTTCCACTCAGATATCCTAGCTTCGAAACTGAACTTGTCCAAAGATGTAATCATCTAACCACCAAAAGCAATTATTTCTTCTCCTGACTTCCCACTCTTTGAACCCAATTTCAAACCCTGGAATGAATTTTGACTCAATCCTTTCCTCTAAACTAGTGTTTCTCAAATTGACATGTGTGTATAAATCATATGGGGATTGTGTTAAAACGCAGGCTCTGATTCAGTGAGTCTAGGGTGAGGCTGAGATTCTGCATGTCTGACAAATTCCCAAGGGAAGAGATGCTCCTGATCTTTAGGACTGTGCTTAAGGCAGCAATTCCCTAAACCAGCCCACCTCAGCCCCACTCCCACCCCATCACATCCAATGAGTTGCCAAGTAACTTTTGTTTTTCCTACAAAGTATATCCCTATGCCTTCCTTCTTCTTCTTTTTCACTGTGCAGCCCCCTCCCCCAACTCCATCCCACTTCCCACCCAACCTCGACCCAGGTTTTACAGTTCAATAACTCTGATAGCCAAACTGTGGGAATCTATGTATTGGTGGGTTATAAAATCAATCTATTGGGTAGTTAGCAGCATTTAAACCATGAATAGAAAAGAATAGAGAATATTAGAGTGTATCATACATAATAAGGTTATTATTATTTTGGTTAGATATAAAAATATTTCCAACTTGCAAAATACGTCTCTTACTGTGGGTAGGGGTTTGAAAAAAAAAAAATCTTGAAGACCAAGGTCCTACAGAGCCCTCTAGGCCTCACTCCATTCCAGTCCAGCGTGCGTGCAACAACAAGCCCATCTTTCTAAACCTCAGCTGCGTCAGTCTGGCCCCTCCTTCAGAAACCTTCAGTGTTGCTTCATCGTCCAAAGTTCAGATATGTGAGCCTGGATTCTGAGGCCCTCCTCATCTGGCCTCTTGTCCTGCTCCTCCCTGCCCAGCACCGACCCTCCCGCACGTCTGGGCTCCTCTGTCACTGTTCCCCAAGCACGACGGCCACAGTGCCCTGCGCCCTTGCTGCTCCTGCTGCCTGGACCACCCTTCCCTCTGCCGTCTCCCAGTGAAATCACATCCATCCTTCCAATCTGCTCCGAGCCCTCCATGCCTTCATCAGCGATGGTTCCCCCTGGAAGTGATATCTTGTCACTGCGTTCTTCTCACACAGAAAGCACTCGCGCTTGCCTAAGGTTATGGACGTTCTTCTATGACATTCCTTTCACATCTGAACTGTAAATTCCATTGAGAGTTGGAGCCAGTATTTGTGTAGTTGTTGCTGGGTGAGCTTGCTCGTCATATTCAGCCTTTCTGTACCTCATTTGAAAAATAAGCAGATCTGCAGTCTAGGGCTATTCATTATGAGAATGAAGTGACTTAACCCACGGAGTGTCTGGTACAGTGCCTGGCACGGAGGAAGTGCTCGGTTAGTGTTAGATGCTGTTACATTACTCCCTCCGCACAGTGCTTAGCACATCCCTTCTTCTCAGTAGACCCAAAATAGATGTCTGTTAAGTGAACAAATTCACCCATATTATAATAATTCCTCTGAAGGTTCCTATTTCTGTTGTGACTGCTCTCTGCTTCCTTCAATTCATTTGCTTCTGGGAACGGCGTCCTTTACTGGGGCAATTTAAAAATTTAGTGGGAGGGTTCACAATTATCACGGAGAATGTTAGCAGCAACTTTTGTAAAACCCAAGTAACGTCCTTGGAACTGCCCTCAGAGCAAGTCAGTAGACTGTCAAGGAGAGCTGGGGAGGGTGGGGGTGGGGGCTGGGGGGTGTGGGGCAGGGCCTCCCCTCTGCACGCACACCCTCCCCGAGCACGGCCTCCCCTCCGTCCTTCCTCACAATCCGACCACCCTATGCTGCCCAGCTTCTCAGCTCTCAGACACTCCCACATTTCCTTTTCCCACTTGACTTCTCTTCCCTACCCTCAAATCTCTTCCTTTTTTTTTTTAATTCTTTCCCCCTTCTCTATCTAAAAATAATTTTTTTTAAAAAAATGAAAGAAAGAAAAGGAAAATCCTGTGACTCTTGAGGGAACACCCGCACTCCATCTCCCACAGGCAGCTGAGCACCAGTAAAGATGGGTGTGCTGGTCTCGGGGTGGATTTAACAAGTTACTGAACAGCATTCATATGCCGGCCTACCCCATGAAACATCTTTTTCAAAGTTTTGGGTAAACAAAGCAAAATTCAAGCTGGCAGTTACAACAGAAATAACAGGCAACTGCAATTCTGCAGGATTTTTCAACTTTCAAAAGGAAAGAAACAGTTTGTGCCAAAGCAATGAAGGCAACCTAGAATCTCCGCATCTGATAATGTCGGCTATCTACTTGGACTTAAACCAGCAGTGGCGTCTCCTTTGCTTTTTGTCCCGTTTGTCTTAGTGTTTCTCTCTCACAGGGGACTGACGTGTCCATCAAGTGCTTTGCCTTAAGCAGAGACTGGCCCCAGGCTTACCATCAGCACTACAGTTGATCTTAATAATTCTCCTGTTTTGTTGGACTATTTATGCTGGCTCAACTTCCATAGTGTCCCTTGGAAACTTTGCTCTTGCAGAATCAAGCCAACCTCTTGACTACAGATGGTTCCGTTTTTGTCCACAGGAGTTTTATGGTATGGCGATGCCAAGCCTGGAATTTCAAGCTTAGCTCCATGAGAAGTTTTGTGTGAGTGGATGTGTGTGTGCTTTTTCTCCCTTGCTCTCAAATTCTCTAAATCCAATATTCAAAATAGAATACGCCAGGAAAATGAAAAGCTAGGTCTCAAAACAATACATCTGCCAGAGCCGGAGCTACAAAAAGCAGCAACCCACAAAACCAGATTGGTAAAAGCTCTGACTTTTCCCCCTTAAATTTGTTGATATTATACATACAGTCATGCTTATGTCTCTGTCAAAAACCTAACTTGTAACTATTTTTAGTCCTGTCCTCATCCTATATCTTATTTCAGGCACATCTCTTCCTGGTTTTCTCTCTCAACCTCAAAACATTCCTTGACCAGGAACAAATGATTTATGGGTTGGGAGTAAGCAATTTCCAGACTCAGTCACCACAAAGGTCTCCATCAGACCTGGTGCCGAATCGAAGATGCGCCCAGAATTTTTTTTCACTATCCATTGCTCAGTTCTGCTGACACCATTCCCTCCTTTGTTGAACTATTTCAGTCTGCACTTGGGGCCTTTTTCTTCCACGGAGACTATAAAGAACTCTTTTTTTTTTTTTTTTGAAAAGCTGAACGCGACTGCCCCAGTACAATAAATGCCCCATCCTGCATTCATCCTAATGATGATCTTTATTCCCAGAGTAACAGGGATCACAGATTTGCAACCCACTAGCAGGCTGAGGCTGCAGAATCTCAAAAGAAAGCAAATTGTAAAAGATGCTGGGAGGGTTTTCCGGGACCTGTGACACGTTTCCATTCCAGTTCTTCCCATTTGTAGTTTTATCAATATGTGAGAAAGAGGAACATTAGACGGCTCATCAAAACAAGACATATGGCAAGGGTTATCAAGCCCCACTTTGACTGCAGTGACATCTTACAGTGGTAAAGGCCATAATTGTGATGGCAAAGGCAACACAGGAAATCCAAAAAGGAGCTTGTATGAATCATGTCTCTGTGACACTGATGGCTTTGTTTCCTCATTGTCATCACGGATGAGGTGACGCTCAGAGCCGTAAATCCATTTGGCCACTTGCTAGTCCTTCTAGCTCATGATAAAGTTGTCAAACTGTGAGACAGATTGGGCTCCTTCCAGAGGCGCCTTCAGTCATAGCTGTTGTTTTCCCACTTTCCTTTCACAGGCCATCACGACCGGTGTCCTCCTACTGCTGGCTCACAGACAGTGGATCCAGAGATACCTGGTAAACTTCTAGACATCGAGTAGAATGATGGAGGGAGTTTGAAGGTTAGATCTCTACTGGAACACAGAGAATGTGGTTTCCAATTAGAATTGAATTCTAATCGATCTTTACAAGAAGGATGCCAGTAATAAACTATATTTTAAGTGGATAATTTTTATCTGATACCTGCTCCAAACATTTTCTACAAGTTCCTGTGATTATTGTATTCAAGTATTGTAGTCTGGCGAGGACAGAGCCAGAATTAGTGTTCCTGAATTTCATTTTGAAGAAATGAGTCTATAGGCTCCTCTATTTTTAACAATGCATTTTCGAGCCTCAATTTCTCAATCTGGAATCTCCTTCCAATCTCTCTGGTACAACCTCCCCAAAAAAGGATGAAAATTCTATACTATCTTGCATTTCAACAGTATAGAGCCAAGCAACCCCATGGGACAGAAAGACTACCATGGTCTGATTATAGATCTTCCTGTGGCCACAGCAGTGCTTCTCAGACTTTAATGTATGTGTGAATCACCTGGGGAACCTTGTTAAAATGCAGATTTTGATTCAGTAGGTCTGGCTGAGGCCTGAGATTCTATGTTTCTAACAAGCTCCCAGGGGATGTGAGTCCTCTGGGACCCTGGACCACACCCTGAATAATAAGGTCCTAGGGTAAGGCAGGAATTTGGTTTACTCATCTTTGTTTTTCCCACCCTAGTTGGTTGATAAGTTATTCTCCATAGTGAAGGTTCAAGAGGAGGACCAAAGGGCCTAAAGAGAAGTCTGTAAGCCATCTCTCCTTCATCTCCTAGTACGAAAGATGAATACCCAGCGTCTCTCTCTTTCCTTATATTGCTAAGAAACTTCTGAAAAAACTAGCTCCCAAAGTAACGATTTGTTTCTGCTTCACTTTCAGTGGGAAGCTGGTTTCACCTTTGTGATTCTGAGCATTATGGGATGTCCACTCCATTTTGCAGTAGCCTTGAAATCCGCTCTCCTTGGCCCGTATTGCTTCTACTCTTTTTCCGGAATTGCAGGGACCAATTACCTGGGTTATGCAGTTGCCTTTCCCTTTCCGTATACAAGATTCCCGTCAGTTTGTGTAGACCCACCTCACTATGAAGAGTACCACCTGACGCTGCAAGCCTTTGACCTGTGCCTGAGTTTTACCATGCTATGTGTGTCCTTGACATCATTCATCACACTTTCTGCAAGACTGATCCGAGATGGGCACATAAATGTAAGTTTCCAGAGAGGGGGAGCCAGTCCTTGTTCCATCCCCTGTACCTTGTAAAACCAAAATTCTTCTACTTCTACCCTAGCCAAGAGACTAATGAATGCCAACCTCAGATTTAGCTTTCCAACTTTTTCCGAGAGGACGATAATACTATTAATGATATGATAAAAATAGAAATATGAACTGAATATTCACCGTGTGTCAGTAGACTACCCTTTTTGCAGGTAGTAAATGGAGGCTAATGAGTTTATGTAAGTTGCCCAAGGTCGCACAGCTAATGAGCAGTAGGGTCAGATTCAGAACCCAGAGCTATTTCTCTTAATCGGGCCATATTTATCATGGGCTCTCTCCTCACTCACCTTGTATCCTCTCATCCTCTGCTAAACCATTAAGATGTAAGGCTCTGGCCTCCAGGAGGATTAGAGCAAGGTCCCGGGGGGTATAGCTCAAATGATTTCTGATTCCAAATTCCTGTGGTCAATACTGGGTCCCTCCTTTGGAGGCTGAACAGCCAGCCTCCCTCTGAAAAGAGATATTTCCCACTGCAAACTCTTATACTGACTTTATGATTCAAGTTAGGATTATATTAGGGTCAAGTGAGTTTGGGTTATAGTAGCCGATTTTTCCCCAGTTTCATCCTATCAACACCAACCAGTAAAGCTAGAAGACAAGAAGTTGGCACTCTCAATGCCTTTTGTGGTCAGCCTTGTCCTCTTCAACTTCTACATAAATCTGCAAAGGAAATCCTGTACATTCTTAACAACAGAGCTGATTTTACAAGGAGCCCGCCGACCAAAATCACCTCCCCACTGTACTGCCAGGACATGAAGTTTAGTATTTGAGATTTCTCCCTCTTGGCAAACATCCTAACTTTCTAGAACTGTTTGTTAAAAAGAACATAGGAGAACCACACACTCGTGTTGACATTCATGACCTCTCAGCACAAGTGCTAATCACTGTCACCTTAAGTATGGCCCCCGTAACTTTGAGGTTTAATGTAGCATGGAGGATAGGGAGAAAAGAATGAAAAAAATATATATATGCAGAGCTTGGTAAGCCAGCCCCATGGAAACCCAACAGTGAGGCCACCTAAAGTGCCTGAGAGAGAGAAAATTAATTAGAAAGCAGAGACCAGTTCTCTGACTTCAGGGTTTGGACTCTGCGCAACTTGCTCAGAACACTTTCTTGGTGTGTGGTTTCTAAGCTAGGTGTAGGACCCACAAGATGTTCCCCAAAGTGGATCAAAGACATCGGAATCACCCAGGGTCCCTGTGAAACCAGATTTCTGGATCCTTTCCAGGTCCATTCCCACTGTGTCAGAAACTCGGGTTGGAGGCAGGGAACGTACATTTTTAACACATGCCCCAGGAGATTCTGATGAAAACTCCCTTCCTAGCTCAAGATTCACTTAGTGTCGCTTCTGGACAGAATCTCAGTTTTCCCATCTGCATAAAATGCAGCACTAGTATGGTGAAAGTTCTAGATAAATTTAATAAGCATGTCATTGGTAAGCATTTTTGGATGACCTGACACCACTTAATCCATAGTGGTGGCTGATCATGTCTCATTAGCGAGGATGAGTGGCTGACATAATGGAACATGATGTTCTGTATTAATAAATACACCACTGCTGCCCTGAGCCCTAAAGGAGCATGTGCAGCCTGAAAAAACCTTTGTTACTATGCAGAAATCTCAGCTACTTTAGGTACAATTTCCAGCAGTGAAATAAATGCATTGTTTATCAAAATTCTAGAAAACACACAATTTTCTTAGAAGAAACAGTAAATCGTTTGTTGAGACACCGAATTCTACATAGTGATTTTGTGTCTAATGAACCTCCATGTAGTTATGCTGTTAGATTCCCTACATGCTGAAAGGGTTAAGTAATATTTTGAAAATTTTATTTAAAACTGTAATAAATAGTGCAAATTATGCTGCTGATCACATCCTTCTCATAGAAACGAAACACTGAAAATGCTTTTAAAAGCTGTCATCTTATGTGTCTGCTTTAAAATTGAAATTCTCTTGTGTAAATGTAGTACATAGTAGGAAACTCAAGACCTATGAAAATTTGTAAAAAAGAAAAAAGTGATGGTTTGAAGGGAAATTTGGAGGAAATTGTAGTTGTACTGTATTGTAAAACAAAATCCATATGTAACAGTCAATATTATGACAGAAAATATTCACTTCCAAGAATTTTAGTCCATTAGTTCAAAAACATTTTTGGAAATGAATCAAATATCCCCTTAGGAATAACCACATTCATTATGTAGAATTGAAGTTATCTTGGGTCCCAGTCAGCTCAAGCTGCTATAACAAAATGCCATAGACTGGGTGGTTTAACCAACACACATTGATTACTCATGATTCTAGAGGCTGGAAGTCCAAGACCAAGGTGCCAGCATGGTTGGTTTGGGGGAAGTTTTTCTTTCTGGCTTGTAGATGGCTGCCTTCTCACTGTGTGCTCACATGGCCTTTCCTGTGCCTGCTCCTGGAGAGAGGAGTGATCTCTCTGTCTCTTATTCTTATAAGGACACTAATCCCGTTATGGGGGCCCCCACCCTCATGACCTCATTTAACGTAGTTACCTCCCAAATGACTTACTTCCAAATACCATCACAGTGGGGATTAGGGTTTCAACATATGAATTGGGGGGAGGGGGACACAGTTGACAGCATCTCATTAAAGATCACACAGTGATGGTGTGTAAGCATGCAGTTAACTGGTACTCAACTGAAACTAGAGTGGGAAGTGCTTGAAAGAGGCATGAAGGGTTTTGACAAACATTCACAAAAGCATGGTGTGAGTGCTAGGGACTGAATGTTTGTGTCATCCCCAGATTTTACATTGGCACTCTAACCCCCACCGTGATGGTATTAAGAGATGGGGCTGTTGGGAGGTAATTAGGTTTAGATGAGGACATGAGGGTAAAGCCCCCATGATGGGGTTAGTGCCCTTATAAGAAGATGAAGAGAACGGCACTTTCTCTCCCTCCATCATGATAGTATACAGCAAGTAGGTGATCATCTACAAACTGGGAAGTGGGCTCCCACTAGACACTGAATCTTCTGACACCTTGGTCTATGACTTCTGACCTCCAGATCAGTGAGAAATGGCTGTTGTTGAAGCCATTCAGTCTATGGGGTGTGTTCTAGCAGCCCAGGCTGACTAAGAAGTGAGCCCTTCCAAATTTCAAGGGTCTCATGGGGAGGGGTGGAGCTGGAAAAGGAATAAAAGCCCCCTGTTTGTGTGGCTCAATGCAACCTGCTTAAATGACTCTTTTGGCTTAGGACTCAGGACAGGGGGCAGATGAGCACAATGCAGAATTAAGTTGAGAAACTCAAATGCAAAACAACCATAGCTGAAATTGTCTACATTCTTGGTCCAGTAAGTAATAAAGTGATGAGAAAAAAAAGAATCGGGACGCCAGACGCACTGCAGCTGTCCCCTGCAGCTACTCTGCCCCTCCTCCATGGAATGGAATGGCTTCGTTTGTTTTCCTTTCATTATTCATTGTTATGTTTGGGGTTGTTTTTTTTTAATGAAAGGGGGAAAGAAAATATTTCCCCCTTATCATGTGATACAATGGTTTTATTATGTTTTTCAATGAATTGAGAAAGATTTGCCATAAAAGATGTAGGTAAACCCTTTAAATGCAGTTCAAAACATAGGGACAGAATATTTATCGGCAGAGGACCCTCTTCCTCCAGACAAAAGGCAAATTAGCACGAATATATTGGTTTCAAAACTTCCAACAGACATATCCTGCATCATTAGCAACAGAAACGCGTTTTGAGACAAATTCATCCATGACTCTTATCCTGAAGTTCTGAGGTCCCGTACTGGGCAAGGTTTCTCTGGCGCTTCTTGGAATTCATCCTCTTGAGTGGATCCAGGTAAAACGCAAGCAGGACCATGCAACTAAGAATCCACTGTATTTCTTCCTCACAAATTTTATTATGTGGTCTCCTCAAATTGGTCAGTAGGAAAATCAGAATCTAGAAAACTAATGGCAATTCAGGGCATTACTGTTCCTTTTATCTCATACTTTTCTCTGGAATAATAATAGTGGTGATGCAAGACTGGGTAATAGGCGAATAATTGTAGGTGCTACTTATTGGGCAGTTACTGTTTGTCACGTGCTTTGCCTGCTTTATCCCTTGCAACACTCTGAGGCTCACTGTCCCCATTTCACATGTGAGGGCGTTGAGGTGGTCACGTGGAGTCAGGATTCTCTCCTGGGTCTCGCGGGGCCTGGAGTCCAGCTCTCTGCTACTAGACCACTCCTCCATGGTGGTGTATCTTCAGCTTTACATACTCCAGGTGACTTTGCATAGTCATGCTTCTTGTGGACAATTTTTCTCATATTTCTCACAGATAAAAATGAACATATTTTAGAAATGGAAGCTAATTTTTCCAGGATATTTTCACTTTATTTAATCAGTGGAACCATGTGAAGGATGATAGCAACTTATTAAGAGAGAAAATGAGACTAAAGCGTTCACTGTAATGTATTAAAATAACCTTGATATTTTGTCAAGGAGGGAGCAATAGATGGGGAGGAGTTAGAACTGAGAACTGCTGTCGATTTTTACTTTATAAATTATTGTGAGCTTCAAAATATTTTCCTATTGACATACAGTCAATTTAATCTTTTAATATAAAATATCCTAGGGGGTGTTTTTCCCCTTGCTCCTTACTCTTCATCTAAATTATTATTATAAGTAATACTCCTAAACAAATTTGAAATGTTATATTTTTACATTTTATTTATTTATTTTTAATTTTTTGTTGTCATTTTTGTTTTGGGGGGAAGGTAATTAGGTTTGATTTATTTATCTATTTATTTATTTAATGGAGGTACTGAGGATTGAACCCAGGACCTCGTGCATGCTAAGCATGCACTCTATCACTGAGCTATGCCTTCCCTGCCTCCAATGTTATATTTTTTCAAAATTAGAAATAGATTTAAAACAAAGAAAAAAAATTTGTTTCATAAAAGGGCAGAAACTTGATTAGAAATCATAAGCCTCCATTCTCTGTAATCATATAAATTTAGTTTTCAGCAAAGAAAATTGAATTTATCTCAGTGAATATTTCAGAATGAATGTAATGGTGCTAATATGTGAGTACAAAACCATTTAGGAATGTAACAATGTTGGATACTTTAAATTTTATGAATTAAAAAGGAGATTACTTAACAGCTATTATTGGATCCCTGAGTTCACTCCCCATATGAAAGGAGGGAGAAAAACAGAGGAAGTAATGAGGGTGAAGCACAATGGGGTGGGGGGTGGCGTGAAGAATGACACCTTAGGGACCAGAGGGGACTGTGGACAAGGCAGCAGTTCACCCTGAACACGTCAGTAGTTGTGGACCTGAGCTTCCTCATCTCTAAGACCACAGGGTTTGTCCAGCCAGCCTCCAAAGACCTTTCCAGATCTGTCTCAGTCTGATATTGTAAAATAAAACTTTTTTCCATTTGAGAAGATTGACATTCAGAAGGGAGGACTGTCAGCAGCAGTGAGTGGCTCTCCACCCGTCCTGAGCCACACTGATGTGTGGCTAGGCTGCACCACATGGCATTACTATGCTAGCTCCAGAGGTGAACTATACCAGCAACATTACTTAAGCGATGCAATGTGAGAGTTGTCACAGATCCACCGATCACTTTAACCAGTTTAGAACAGCACCTTTCTTTGCTAAATAGTCACTTTGTCATATCAAACCAACCAGAATTATCCTGTTGGTTGTCTTTTTAAAAATTTAGCATTATATAATGAATAAATAAGAAATTTATGACTCTAGCTTATTTGCAAAAAGATTGTTCTTAAATGTTTTTATTCTCTTATATCATATAACTAACCTAGTGTCATGGATGATAAGGAAAGCTGCTAGTTAAAGCAATAAGAACTACTAGGTGCTGGACGGTAGTCAGTACCTATTTGAGAAGAGGAGTATCTTCTGTTCACTAGAAATGACTTTCTCTTGTCATGTATCAAGAATTATGAACCCAAAACTTTAAATCTAATACTCATTATTTACACTTGCTCCTTGACATTTATTGAGCCTATACTATGTGCCAGATATCATGCTAAAGCACAGAAAGATGAGCAAGACCCATTCTGTTCCTCCATTGACTTGTAGGGACTGAGGGGAAATAAGACTTGGGTGAGGAGGATGAAGAGCCCCAATGAGGAATAACAAGACCTGAGTTAGGTAGTGATGCTGGACATGAGAAGAGTGATACATCTGAGAGAGATTTGCGAGGTAGAATCAACAGGACTTAGTAACAGCATGTGGAACAAAGGAGGAGCCCAGGAAGATGCAAAGGATTTCTGGACCATGAGAGACAGACAGAGTGATTGGATTTAATGTGAGTCCCACCCTTGTCACTTAAGGTTAGTGCTCAGTTTCACATCTCATCATTAATCAAAAGCCACTGTAAGAACCTGATAGAAGAAATCAGAGGACTTCTGCCTAGGATTCTAGCCAATGAGGTACTAAAGTTTACCATTGGACACTCCATGACTCAGGTTGTTCACATGCCAAATACAAATGATGACTCGCTTTGAGTTTATGATAAACCTAGTGCTGAAGGGCATGGACTACAAGACAGTTTCAGTCTTGGTCATATTTATTGAACAATATGTCTCTTCTTCTACTGAACCTCCCATGGCAAAGGTCAGCCATGAAAGACCTGTAGACAGTCAAGCCCAATGGACTCGTCAATCTACATCTTCCTTGACCTCTCTTCAGCCTTTGGAACTATTGACCACTGTCTCCATGAAATGCTCTCCCTTTGACTTCCATGCACCGTTATCTTTGGTTCTCTTCCTTCTCTGTGGCTTTTCCTCCTCAGTCGCCTTTAAAGGCCCTTTTGCTCTGTTCACCACTTAAAGACCAGTGACCTCACCCCTTTTGGGTTGATGCCTCACACATCCACATCTGTTGCCCAGTCCCCTCTCCTGCTCTAATGAGCTCTACATCTGACTATTTTCCGGTCATGCTCCTGTGTCCCTCAGACACATCAAATTCAAGATGTTCATAATGGAGTTCGTCATCTGCTTGTCCCCAAAACCTGCTCTTCTTCCTGAATCTCCAACTCAGTTGCCAACACTCATGACATGCAGGACAAACTTGAGACCTGGAGTCACCCTTGACTCCACATACCTGAGTCCATCACCATGTCCTGACAACTGTACCTCTTAAATATTTCTCTGTTGTGTCCTTCTTTCTCTATACCAACCGTGATGACCCTGGTTTGCCCCCATCTTCTTTCACTCAGACTTCTGTTCCCAGTCTTGTCTTTCTTAAGAAGTATCCTCCACTCAGGCTCAAGAATGAGCTCTCTAAAGTTCAAATCTGTGCTTATCATTCTCTGCTTTAAATCCTTCTGCTGTTCCCCTTCACACAGGATACAGTCAAGCTCCTTCGCATGACATCCATGTACACTCAGCTCCTCTCTGAGCATGTGAGTTCCTCCAGGACAAGGACAAAGATGAGCAGGAAAGGTGGGAGTATGAGAGTCAAAAGAGGAGCAGGGTAGCAGGTTGCAGTACTCATTGTCATTTTTATGTCTTCCTGGCTACAGTTAAAGTCTTACCTAAACCTACAGGAGGCACAGTTCAAATTTAGAAACAGTTCACATGTCATGGGAAAATTTACTATGGTCGTGGAATCCAACAAGAATCTCCAGAAAGGAGTACGTAGAAAAAGTAGATTTAAACTTCCATACCAAGGATCAGTGGTTTATTGAAGAAGAATTGCTTTCAGCATTATTTATGACTCAGGGAGAACCTGATATGCTGTAGTACTTCTGAAGTCAGATTGTTTGAGGGGTAATTGCTTCCTCTATCGCCTGCTTTCTGAGTAGCCTTGAGCAAATCAATATTGAACCTCTCTGAGCCTAAAGTTCTTCATTGGCAAAATAGAGATAACACCATATATGGCAAAATAAAATAACATACTTACTATTTAGAGTCCTACACTGAGCATGGTAGTTGATAGATCCTTAAGAAATGTTTGCTATCTTCCCCTCACTTCTTTTTTTCTTTTAATTCTTATTTTTTTATCGCAGTCAATTTAAAATGTTAATTTCAGGTGTATAGCGAAGTGATTCAGTTATACGTATGTACACATACATATTTTTTTTTCAGTTTGTTTTCCATAATGGCTCATTACAAGACATTGAATATCACTCCCTGTTCTATAAAGTAGGTCCCTGTTGTTTATCTATGTTATATATAGTAATTTGAACCTGTTAATCCCAAACTCCTATTTAAATTCTTGACTCTAAGTCGAAGATTTCAGAAAGTGCCCTTTAGCCTTCTATATTTTTTGAAAAACCCCAAACCAATCCAAACCAGACAAAAAACAGCAAATGACCGAAGGAGATAGTCTACAGAGAGTCCCCACTCCTTAGACAGCCCTTGCCCACAAAAGTAACGGTTCTTCCAGACTGTTTCATGCTTATGTCAGATATTTTATTACACATATATTTCTTTTTTTATTTCTCTCTGCCATCCCCTTCCACCAGTGTCACCAATTTTGTTCTCTATGGTGATTCCTCTTAAGTCCTTAAGTGGTACCATGATGTTACTTGAGCCATTCTTCATTGGGTTCCTATGACATAAAAAAGGCTAAATTAAATGTCAGAAGTGACACTCCATTTTCTTTGATAAATTGTAGAAATAAACTATTGTTTTTTTTTTTTCTTCCTAGGGTCAAAAGAATGGGCAATAAATTTGAAGCAATGTTCCTCTTAAACTTATTATACTTGTAACCATTATTTTGAAGTATTTGTAAAATAATTTTGATCTTTAAACTTTTTGCCCTCTATGTTCTTTTAAAATAAAAATGGATAACTGTACATTTTAGCTCGTTTTGATGATCAACCTTGTTTTTTTTCTGATTTACATGCTAGGATATAAAAATTGAAATTGTGTCATCATTGTCATAGAATTTTAAAATCTGAAATTTAAATTGGCAATGAATGAATATTTTCTTTAAATTTCTCTTGTTCTCTGTGTGATGTGTCATTAAGCTGTAATTACATATTACCCAAATTAAGAAAACGTTTTTCTCAGCCTGTCTTCATTGCCATTACCAAAGTGATTCTAAATCTTTAAGTACGGTTAAAACTTTGGATTGTGGCCGTAATGAGAAGGGTCTTCTGCAGGGGGAGTATGGCCTCCCTCCTGGCCTCTCCATCGCTTCTCTTTGACACTTATGACAGTTTAATTAATCACAAGGGACCTTAGAGACACTTTAGACCAACTTTTCATCAAATGACCCAAGATCTGTATGCTCCTGACCACTCAGTCATTCCCGAGAGGCAACCCCAGTCTGCTTCTTAGTGGAGCTGAATATAAGAGGTCTTTGTGGTTTTGGCCAGAGACTCTCTTCTTAGTTTCTCTTTCTCGGTCCTGCATCTGTAATCCCTGATAGCACAGCGCAGTGGTTCTCAAATGTGGTGCCAAGCCTGGCAGCATCCACATCAGCTGGGAACTTGTAAGAACTGGAGACACTGGCGTTGGGTCCCACCAGTCTGTTTTAGGAAGCCCTCTTCCAGGTGACCCTGATGTGCACTGAAGTTGCAGAAGCACTGGTTCAGTGAAGCAGAAAGTAGGTGTAACTTTATAATGGAAAATACCTGGATTCAGATCCTGGCCCTCTGTTATTTTAGGCCATTGCTTCGGTTTCCTCCCTAATCAAATGGAGCTGATGCGTATCGTTAATTCTCAGAATTAACTGAGAGAATTCCATGCCACTGAAAGGGTCAAGCACACAGCAGAAAGTCTAACACACCCTAAGTACTCAAAAGTAACGTCTAGTGATAGTGATTCATTCAACACATTTATTAGATTCCTTTGAACATGAGTCTATATAAAGTCCCTTCTTTTGAGAAAGAAGTGCAGAAAATGTTAGACATAAAATTAATGTTAAACACCTTCACTTTACAAATGAAAAGTATAACATTCAGAGAGGCTATGGACAGACAGCTCAACCACTGGTGTCTGGAAGTCCTTTTAGTACCTTTTAGTGCTCAGCTCTTCAATCAACACATGTTTATGTCACTTAATGCAGAAGAAGATCTCTATTCCTGGGCCTGGTGATTACACAAATAGGGACTTCAAATTTATCAATGTACTGTCTGAATTAATTTTAATATTAATTGAGCATTTCCAGCTAGTATTGGGCACCATGGATATTTACTTATTCACTTATATTTTGCTTTCCTATATATATCTTATTCAGTTCTGAAAGGATTTAAGGTGACTGTTGGGCATTTTACCAAAAGTTGGGGTTCCAGTCGCTATAGCCCTGACTGCAGGACCACTGAAGTCCAATAGTTCTTCCTAGAAGTTTTGCAAGAGGTTCTCAGTAAAATGTGCACAATTCTGAGGATCTCAAACAGATACACAAGAGAAGGAGGCCCGTACCATGCAAGCACTTTAGGTTAACTGGAATTCCACGTATAACTTGTTAATCAGAGATCAAGAACTACGTGGGGTTAATTCTCGCCCTTGCATTTACAAAGAAATGGGCAGACATTTTGCTCTGCCCTTGCTGGGGAGAACTAAATGGTTAACGTTCACCATCGTGCACCCGCAAAAAAAGTCTGCTCTACAGACTGGAAGGAACAAGGCACCTTTACTTTAAAGGTTTCCAGTTTTGTGGGGCTGTTGATATTACTGGACTAGTGACAGACACCAAGGCGGGAAAATAGGCTGGGTTACTTAAAACTCTTTGAATGTGGACACATCAGCTTGTGGGAAGGAAACTATTTAAAATGGGGCTTAGGGAAAGAAGAAAAAAATCCCCTTTCCCCATATGAGATTCTTCCATAGTGTTGTCATGCAATCTTGAAAACCTCCATACAGCAGATTACTCTCATTGGATATATGCAAATTATCTAAGACCCAGTGGTTTCCTGCCAGGGAAAAACTTATAATAACAGAGCAAGAATGCAATCTGAGCCCTCGCTCTCTGAAACCCCTGAAAGAACAGAGTCGTTCTTGACAGGGCAATTTCAGCCCTTGACATTCCAGGAAATAGCTTAATAATGTCATTTAGGCTGGGGTTATAACCAATCTTAAGACATGGAGACACAAATGCAGTATGTAAAATTTTAAATATCAGTTCAGGGACCATTATTCACTTTCACACAGAGTTTAACAGCAAAGACCACCACCACAAAACAAAAACTAAGCAAAGCATCCTAATTAAATTTAATGTCCCCACTAATTAAACCCAATATAGGAAAAGGAAATGTTTCTGCCAAGAAATTACAGACACATCCTGAAGACTATTTCCTTTTCACTTACTCTCCTAAGTCCTGGGCCCATGCCATATCCAGGATGTGACACCCAAAGAAAATTGTATTTTGATCGTTAATATCTATGCAGAAGTTACTCCCATCCTGAAGCCTCAGAGGCCTTTATGAGACACACTGGCCTTCACATTCAATGTGTTTCATTTTTTCTGGGTGCAGTACAGCTGAAAAGGGTTACAAGACTCAGGTTAAAAGTCAGGAAATGGATCAGGGCCCCACGTTATGACATCATTTTCTTGCAATGCAATGAAGCAATGACATTTCCTGCAGGAAAAATGATTAGAGCTGACAAGTGGCCTTCGTTAGCCGCAGTGTTTGCAGTGGAAGGTGTCAGGCTTGCCTTGCTCCAGCTCCTACACCCTCCCTCCTGTTCTTTGGCTGAGGCTTCCCCCAAGGTCACGGGGAGAGAAAGAAAGACCCAGGCCACTTCTCTTTAGTGACAGTCCTGATATATTTAAAATAAAGATGTGCTAAAATGTGGTTACAAAAATGGTGGATTTTTTTTCATTGTTAAAACAGTTACTACTTTAGACCAGAAAATATAATTTTACCACTTACAAAATGATTTCCAGATCTGTTTTAAAAAATGATATATAGGCAGAGCCACCAGGATCGTGCCAGTCAGCCAAAAGCAGAGCGAGGATTCAAAGCTGGCTCACCCTCGGATTACCAAACCATGATTGCTGGTGCTGGGTTGGCTCTGCCTGTTTTGGATTCACACAAAAGTTTCACAACCAGTGATAGATGGTCTTGTACTAGGACACAGTCTGAAGGTGAAAGATGAACCAGTCTTCCGCTTTCAATCCTGGGTGTCTCTGTGACTGTAGGTGGAACATCTTCAGGGGGATCTCCAGCAGTGTCAGTTTGAGGACCTGCCTACTTG